>NC_133650.1:275663758-276010192 GCF_009905375.1 Apium graveolens | reverse complement strand
CTTGCACAAAGACAGGTAGCATACATGATATCATGTCTACGTTGCAGTTAGATAGAGTAATGAGCCAATCATAACTCCGTAATCAGTAATATCTACTGATGTACCAGTACCCTTATCCAATTTTGTTGCAGTGGCCATGGGAGTGGATGCACTTGAACAATCTTGGATTCTAAATTTCTTCAGCAAATTTCTGGTGTACTTGGATTGACAAATAAAAGTGCCTTCTTCATTGTGCTTGAATTGATGGCCCAGAAAATAGCTAAGTTCCCCCATCATACTCATTTGATATCTTGACTGTATCAACTTGGTAAACTTTTTACAAAGTCTGTCATTTGTAGAACCAAAAATGATATCATCAACATATATCTGCACCAAAAGTAAGTCCTTTCCATGGTTGAGATAAAACAATGTTTTGTCAATAGTCCCTCTGTTAAATCCACTTTCCAGAGTAAACAGAGCTAGTGTCTCATACCATGCTCTCGGAGCTTGCTTAAGGCCATAAAGTGCTTTGTCAAGTCTGTAGATATGATTAGGAAATTTTGAATCTACAAAACCTGGAGGTTGTTCAACATATACTTCCTCTTCCAATTCTCCATTGAGAAAAACACTTTTCACATCCATTTGAAAGACTGTAAACTTTTTGTGAACAACATAAGCCAAAAATATCCTTATGGCTTCCAATCTAGCAACTGGTGCAAATGTTTCATCATAATCAATTCCCTCTTATTGAGAATATCCTTTTGCAACCAGCCTTGCTTTATTCCTTGTCATTATGCCATCACTATCAGTTTTGTTTCTGAACACCCATTTTGTACCAACAACAGATCTGTTCTTTGGTCTTGGCACTAGGGTCAAGACTTTGTTTCTTTCAAATTCATTTAACTCTTCCTGCATTGCTTGCACCCAATCAGCATCTTGAAGAGCTTCTTCCACTTTCTTTGGTTCAGTCTGAGAGAGAAAAGAGTGATAAAGACATTCATTTGATGTAGTTGTTCTAGTTCTGACACCTGCATCAGGATTTCCAATAATTAAGTCAGGTGTGTGTGCTTTAGTCCACTTCCTTGCAGATGGAAGATTTTCTCTAGAACTGGATGCTCCCCCATGATTCATGCTGTCTTCATCAACATTTTATGATTCTCCCCCTGAAATTATGCTCTATGAGTTGAATCCTTCAGAATTTGAGTTTCCAGAAATATCAACACTTGAGTTTCCAGAATTATCAGAACTTGGCCCATCAGAACTTGATGAATCAGAACTTGAAGAGCCTGTTGTAGGTTCTGATGCTTCTTGAAATGTGGTTGTATCTTCAGTATGCTCCCCCTGCACAACATCTTCCTTTGGCGTAGTCACCACAGTTTCAATAACATCAGAGTTTAATTCATCAGAGTTTACAGTATCAGGATTTAGACTGTCAGGATTTACAGTATCAGAATTTAAAACTTCATTCTCAAATCTCAGCTGATAATGATCATTGAAATCTTCAAGTGATGTAATCTTCTTATCATCAAAAGAGACATTGATAGATTCCATGACAACCCTTGTTTTTAAATTGTAGACTCTGAATGCTTTTGTGGAAAGTGGAAATCCAACAAAAATTCCTTCATCAGCTTTTAGATCAAATTTGGATAGCTGTTCAGGATGAGTCTTAAGAACAAAACACTTGCATCCAAATATATGAAAATACTTTAGATTTGGCTTCTTTTTCTTCACCATCTCATATGGTGTTTTGCCATGCTTGTTAATGAGTGTTGCGTTCTGAGTAAAACAAGCAGTCTGCACAGCTTCAGCCCAAAAGTAGGTTGGCAACTTTGCTTCATCAAGCATAGTTCGTGCAGCTTCAATAAGAGTTCTATTCTTTATTTCAACAACTCCATTTTGTTGTGGAGTTCCAGGAGCAGAAAATTCCTGCTTTATTCCATGGTCTTTGCAGAACTCTTCCATGATCAAATTCTTGAACTCAGTGCCATTATCACTTCTTATGATCTTCACGAATCTTTGACCAATTAATCCAGTTGCTTGACATGATCAATCAAAATAGATGCAGTTTCACTTTTTGTGTGCAAGAAATACACCCATGTGTATCTGGTGAACTCATCCACTATGACCATAGCATATTTCTTCTTTGCAATAGACATGACATTCACTGGACCAAATAGATCAACATGTAGTAGGTGATAAGGCTCAAGAATTGATGATTCAGTCTTGCTCTAGAAAGAAGATTTTCTTTGTTTTGCCTTCTGACATGAATCACAAAGGCCATCAGGAGCAAATACTGATTTTGGAAAACCTCTCACAAGATCTTTCTTGACTAGTTCATTTATATTGTTAAAATTTAAATGAGAGAGTTTCTTGTGCCAATTCCAGCTTTCTTCAATTGATGCTCTCCTTAACAGACAGATTGCCGAACCATCAGTACTTGTTGAAAGCTTGGCTTCATAAATGTCACCATGCCTGTATCCTTTCTGAACAACTTTGCCTGTAGATTTGCTTACAACTTCACAGTGTTCTTCAAAGAAATCCACATGATAACCTCTGTCACAGATTTGACTCACACTCAGCAGATTGTGTTTAAGTCCTGAGACCAGAGCTATTTTTTCAATGATGACATTCCCCAGATTGAAATTGCCATATCCCAAGGTTTTTCCCATGTTGCCATCTCCATAAGAAACACTTGGGCCAGCTTTCTCCACAAAGTCTGATAGCAGGGCTTTATTTCCAGTCATATGTCCTAAACATCCACTTCCAGAACTAGGATGTTTTTCCTGTTGCCCTGCAATCACAAAGACCACTAATGATTAGTTTTAAGGACCCAAACTTGCTTGGATCTTTTGGCCTTATTAAGTTTGTTAACATTTGCAGCGGATTTAGCATCAGAGTTTATGTTAACATTTTTCTTATCAGCATTTACACTATCATACTTTGTATCAGAACTTACACTAGAAGGAACAATGCTAACTTTCTTTAAAGAAGGTTTTATTTGATAATAATCATAGTACAAACTATGATATTCCTTACAAGTATAAATGGAATGCCATAAACTACCACAATGAAAATAAGGATTTTGTGGCCTATATCTAACAGACTGACTCTTAACTCCTGACTTTGAAGGTAGGGAGTTTATGTTCTTATTTTTCCTGCAAAAAGAAGCCAGATGGTTAGAATTTCCACAACATGTTCTTCTAGGAGCATTAGGAAGAGGCTTATAATTATTACTTTTATTCAAACCTTCCTTTCCATTCCTATTTTTCCTAGGTGGATTTACCTTGTTTACATTCTTAACATCTTTCAGCTTATGCTTAAGCTGCTTCTTTGTCATTAAGCCTATGTTAACTTCAGTTGGCTTATCCTATTTTGGTTTGTCAGAAGTTAATTTCTCTTTAACTTCTGATTTATCAATATCAGACTTTACAGCTACAAACTTAACAGGATTTACCTTAGGCTTTTGTTTAACAACTACAGGCTCAATTTCTACAGTTCCCTTATCATTCTTATCATCTCCATAACCTAAGCCTTCTTTCCAGTTTCCACTACTTAACAAATTCTGAGTTGTTCTGCCAGAGTTAGTCCAAGTCCTGATAATCTCTTTTTCCTTTTCTAACTCAGTTTTTAGAGATTCATTTATTTTAAGTATTTCATCCCTAACATAAAAGGCATCATCTCTATCTTTCTGAGTTTGATGGAACATGACTAACTCTTTTTCTAAATAATCATTCCTCTTCTTATAAGCAGGATTTTCATAAGTTAATCTTTCACATGTTAAAGTTTGATCTCTATAACTAATGAACATGGTTTTAAGATATCTTCTCAACTCATTAATATCATCAGTATGAAAGGCCTAAGTAGTTTGAGGTACCTTTAACTCAGCAGCATCAGAACTGCTATCAGCATTTGCCATCAAGGCATAGTTCACCTCACTTTCAGAATCTGAAGTGTCTGTCCAGCTTTTCTTCTTTATGACAAGAGCCTTGCCTTTGTCACTTCTCACTTTCTTGCAATCAGGAGATATGTGGCCTTTCTCGCCACAGTTGTAGCATTTGACATTTGTGTAATCTCCTCTGTCAGACTTTCCTCCTTTGCCTTCAGATTTTTTGAAACTCTTCTTATCAGAACTTGCACCTTTCCTGGAAAACTTCTTTCCTTTTCCGAATTTCCTGTATGCAATCCTTGTGATTCCTTTCACCATAAGAGCACACAGCTTCATCATTTCTTCATCAGGATCCATCTCAGGTAAGCTTTCAGTTTCAGAGTCATCATTAGTATCAGAACTTGATGATTCAGTATCAGACTTTGTGATGAGAGCTTTTCCCTTGCCTTTCTTTGAGGCAGCTGCTTTGGGGGATTCCTCCTGAGCCTTAAGAGCAACTGTCCTTGACTTTCTTCCTTTTCTCTTGTTTTTTTGTTCCATCTCAAGTTCATGAGTATTGAGCATCCCATAAATTTCATCAAGAGTTGTTTCTTCAAGATTATAGTTGTCTCTTATAGTGGTGGCCTTCAAATCCCAACTTTCAGGAAGTGCTAACAGGAATTTAAGATTTGAATCCTCAAGATCATATTCCTTGTCAACTAGTGACAAATCATTCAAGAGTTTGACAAATCTGTCATATAAACCAGTTAATGACTCATTAGGCTTTGAGTCAAAGTGCTCATACTCTTGAGTGAGTATAGTCTTCCTGTTCTTCTTAATTGAATCGGTTCCCTGGCATCATGTCTCCAAAGCATCCCATATCTCCTTTGCAGTCTTGCAGTTGATTACCCTGTTTGATATTATATTATCAATGGCACTATGCAGCAAGTGTCGTACCTTAGCATCCTTTGCAATTGATGAGATATCTTCAGCAGTGTAATCACTCTTCTCCTTTGGTACAGACTTTGCTGGTTCACCTGCAACTACAACAGAGAGTGGTTGGCTTGTGTGGTCCTTCATTGATTCTGTCTAGGTATTCTGGATCAGTAGCTTCCAGAAAGATAGACATCCTCACCTTCCATATGGAATATTCAGATGGTTTCAGTATGGGAACTCTAATAGTCTCATATCGACTATGGATTTGAGTCTTTGGAGGTTCTTCGGTTTTGGTAGGCTTGGTTGGAGTTTGTTCTTCTTCAGACATGATTGTTTCCGGATCTTAAATTGTTTGTGTGTTAACAGATCTGCTCTGATACCACTTGTTAGGTCACACACACTGTAGAAGGGTATTGAATACAGTGTTTATCACAATCAAATTGAATTAAAGAACACAAGTAACAGAAAACAAGCTTTATTAAACTCTGTTATAATATGGAACTGTCCTCTCTCAGTGATGAACAAATTATCACGAGAGCTGCTAGGGTTACAATAAATAATAACTTCGATTATGATAACACATATAGTGTAAACCCTATGTATGTGTTTATATACTACACAGTTACAAGATAATCTCTAATTGATATGGAATATAATTCTGCTTCCTAAAATATATCAACTAGTTATCTTTTCTTCCAAGTATTCTATTCTTCATAGAATTCCTTCTTCATGCATATCTCTTCTTGCGTTTGTCTTGATCTTCTTTCCTTTCAATCAGCCGTCTTCCTTATCTGAAAGTCTCTTTAAGTCCTGATATTATATTCTGATAAATATCTCCTGATAACTTAAGTTCTGACAACTTAAATTCCGACTTCAGTATAAATGCTGATTTCCAGTTAAATATTGATTTGTCCTGTTAAGTAAGATCTGAAAACTGAACCCAAATCATATTAGTCATGACATTATCAAATATATCTAACATCATTTTTGTTCCAACAGAAAAACAGTTAGCTGACATTTTAACTAAACCTTTGGATGAAGCAACTTTCACTAGACTTGTAGGTGAAATTGGAATGCTAAATTCTTCATCCTAAAGGTAAGAACTCAGCTAATGTTTTGTAGCAGATTAATATCTAGTCAATTAAAAGTAAATTGATTTAATTAGAAATTAACTGGAATATGAGTTATAAATATTTCAGAAGTCTCTGTATATTTATTTTTCAAAAATTCAAAATTTAGCTTGGAATTTTTCAATTCTAAGAAAACTGTCTAAGTGTTGATTTACATTTTCAATATGTGAAATTAGCACAAGACAGAGTCAAAAAGAACAAAATTATTTAGAGAACTGAGTTCTCGATAAGTCTAATTGACTTCTCGACAAGCCATTTTAAGACTTCTCGAGTGAGTTCTCGATAAGTCATTTTTCTGACTTCTCAAAGGACTTCTCAAGAAGCTTTATTATGACTTATCGATAAGTCATTGTAGAGTTCTCTATAAGTGTTAACTCACAGAGTCCTCTACAAGCATAACTTTAGACTTATCAATAACTCATAACGGAGATAATTTAATTTAATTTAATAAATTATTTTGGTAAAATACTTTTGACAAAATCATTCTGATTTTATTTTGATTTATTCAAATAAATTGGAAATAATTCAGTCCATTCAGGACAAACTGAATATTTATTTGACATCTCGACAAGTCATTTTCTAGTTCTCGATAAGAGTCAGGAAAATGACATATCGATATATCTATTCTGTCAATATGACTTCTCGATAAGCAAATTTCAAACGTCCTTTTTTAGTTCTCGATAAGTCATTTACCTTTTACTATATATACCTAGACATCTCGACATACACCTCTTTACGCTTTCGAGATCTCTAAGTGACCTAATTTTTCCAATTCTAAACTGTTCTCTCTTGTTTCAAACTCTTTCTCTCTATTTTTTCTTACCCACTCTAATTCAGACTATTTCAATGGCATCAAACACAGTTACACCTTTCATCCCAAAGGAGGGAACCAATTACCTCGCTTTACTGATACAAATCAGGCTCCTTATTCGTTCAAGAGTTTTGTGAAGTTTCTTTCTGAAACTTACTTTGCAGGTGCCTTGACAGCAAATCCAGTTTATACTTGGATGTTCTTGGAGATTTTTGGAACACGACTATTGTAAAGACTACGGTGCATGAAAACCAGGCTGTATCTATTGTGGTCAATTGCTCCATTAAAGAGCAAGTGGAATTTTCTGAAGATGATGTCAATGTAGCTTTTGGCATCCCAACTAAAAACTTGGTGGAGGTTCCATCACAGGATGAGCTAGCTGAGTTCATGGACTTCATCAATTATATTGAAAGAATCAACCTGGCTAGCCTGAACAAGAAGTTTCTCAGGAGAGAATGGTCTTTCTTGTTTGACTCTATTGTGAGGGCCTTTACATGTAGAAAAATAGGGTATGACAACATCTCTAGTGTTGTCTAGAAGTTGGTGTTCTCAATGGCCCACAACAGACACCTCAATGTAGGTCATCTTATCATGAAGGATTTAAGCACCATGCCCATAATGCCTTTGACAACAAGAGGTAAAGAAATTTTTCTTCCTAGATTTATAATATTTCTTTAAATCATAAAGTGCATGACATTCATATGCTTAATAGTATAAATAGGACTAAAATAGGCAACTGTAAGTAAGTGTACAAAGTGCTATTTGGTTCACTTACTACTAAAAATAAGGTACCTATAAGCTGTACCAGTAGAAGCTAGGAAGCTAACCACTTCATCCTCTCAAAAGGGTGAAGTGAGTAAAAAGAAGAGAAAGCAGACATCTTTAGCTATAATAAATGAGAGTGATGAGGACCAAACAGAACATGAGTAACCTTTGGTCAAGAAAACAAAGAAGGCTAAACAAACTGAGTTGACCACTCAAGCCACCTATGCATCCTCCCAAAAGGATGTTGTTGTAAAACTGGGACCTAAACAGACTCTAGAGGCATCCTCTCAATAGGGTGTCTCTATTGAACAAAGCATCCACCCAAATGCACCTTGTAAAGAGTCTGCACAAACACTTGAACAAATTCATGTGTATGAAAAGAGAAATAAGGATGGCACACATAAAGAGAGAACATCTCTTGAAGCTCCCTCATCCATTCAGGGGGAGCTGCCAACACTCAATTCTGAAATCCAAAATCTAATTTCTTAAATTTCTTCCTCATACAATGAAGCACTTGAATCTGATTCTCAAGTCTTGCCAACTTCAAGTGACATGGTTCAAGAAACTATTCTCACCACTCAGGAACCAAATTTAGTTGGTGAGAGGATACATAATGGAGTAGACCTTGATGACATAAACACAAACACAGGGGTTTCATCAGTTTTCACTGAAGACCCTATGGTGGTTACAAATGCACCTCCATGTGCAAATCAACCTTCAAAGGTTGTAAGGTTTGAGGGTAGTACTCCTGAGGGGGAGCTATCTAAATTCTCTCCAATTCAATTGGAGGTTGCTCTTGCAGGAACAACTCCCCTCAAAACCCTAGCTGAGATTGCACTCACAATTGAAGCTATGAGTTCAATTGCCAATGATCCTTCTATGGGGGAGGCAAGTTTAGCACATTCAAGTGTAAGCTCACTGCAAAATGAGCAAGGGTTTGAGACTAGAGTACATGACAGTAACCTAGTTAACTCCCCTCCAATTCCAATGGAGGTTCCCACCACAAGTGGAGAACAACAAACTGTCACAACCACAGGTCACCCTGTGAGTCAAACCGTGACATCTGTCACAGGTGGTTTTACTGAAATTCTACCCTCCACTTCACAACCTACAGACATTCCTTCAACATCCAACCCTTCACAACAAACATCTCATCCAATCCAACAAGCCTGCAAAAAACCCAGAGCTGAGAAGAAACAAGCCTTGATCTCAAGAAAGAGAAATTGGGATGATTCATCATATTCAGATGATGGAGTCAATTATGCTCTCATGGAAAAAGCTGATGATGAGGATGACAATGTTGAATTAAAGGTACCTCAGACTACTCTTTCTTTTGATACTGATGATATCAATGAATTAAGATTATTTCTTAAGTCTCTGCATGTTAGTTTTAGGGATCAAACCTTAGATTATAATTGGAATAAAGGGTGAAAACTCTATGTTAAAGAAAAGTAATGATCACCTAGAAATTGAGTTGCTTTCCATGCTATAAATTCAAAAAGAAAGAGATAATGTTATTTATGTTAAGGAAAAATTATTAGAAAAACATGCTTATCTAGAGAATGAGCTAGCAAAAGAAAGAGAAATCATTAAACTTTGAACTAACTGAGGAAAGTCAATTCAGGAAATTTTAGAGAATGGTTGTTAGGGATCAGGATTAGGATATTCAGCTAGATCTAATTATGATAAGAAAAGTGGAAAAGAAATTGAGAGAACATAACCAATAAAAATTGATAGCAAGGTCAAACTGAACAAGGTTCAAATAAAGACCATTAAGTTTAATCCTAGTGCTAATACTGCCAAGTCAATCAATGAGGAAAGTGCAGCCTCAGCACCTAGATCAAAATTAATTATTGATAAGAGTGAACAAGTTCACACAAATTCAGTAAATATTGGTTCAATGACTCAGAAACAGTTTAAGCAAAAGCTGAAGGATCTTCACATGAAAGATAAGAGGAAAAAGTCTAGGAAAAATAGGAATGGAAAGGTAGGTGTTAATAAGAATGGAAATTTTATAACCCCTCTTAATGTACCTAGAAAGACCTGTTCAAACTGTGGTAGCACTAATCATCTTGTTAACTCTTGCAAGAAGAATAAAAAGATAAATATTGTTTCTTCCAAATCAGAGTATAAGAATAAAACAGTTAGATATAAACCACAGATTCCTTATTTTCATTGTGGAAGTGTTTGGTATTTTATTTATACATGTAAAGAGTATCACAGTTTGTATTATGATTATTATAAACTGAAACCCTCTTTAATTAAAAAAAATATGCTTTTGCATGTATAAATACTGATAGTAAGGATGTTAACATAAATTCTGATGAAAAGTCTTATGCTACATATGTTAACAAACTTAAAAAGGCCAAAGGATCCAAGTAAGTCTGGGTCCTTAAAAATACTAACTGATTTAAATTACTGATTGCAGGGTGATAGGAGGAATTCTCTAGTCTTGGACAGTGGATGCTCAGGACATATGACTGGTTATAAATCCCTGCTATCAGAATTTGAGGAGAAGGTTGGCCCAAGCATTTTTTATGGAGATGGCAACTTAGGAAAAATCTTGGGATATGACAAAATCAAAGTTGGAAATGTCATTATTGAAAATATAGCTCTAGTTGCAGGACTCAAGCATAATTTGATCAGTGTGAGTCAAATCTGTGACAGAGGTTACCATGTCAACTTCTATGAGGAACATTGTGAAATTGTCAGTAAGTATGATGGAAAGATTGCATTGACTGGGGTAAGACATGGTAGTTTATATGAAACCAGGGTCTCCACAAATATTGATAATTCAAAAGTTTGTCTACTGAGTAGAGCATCTGTGAAAGACAACTGGAACTGGCATAAAAGACTTTCTCACCTCAACTTCAACAATATCAATGAACTAGTGAGGAAAGATCTTGGGAGAGGATTGCCTAATACAGTTTTTACTACTAATGACTTATGTGACTCATGCCAGAAATCCAAGCAAAGGAAAACTTCTTTTAAGAGTAAAACTGAATCCTCCATTATTGAACCATATCATCTACTTCATGTTGATCTCTTTGGTCCAGTGAATGTTATGTCAATTGCCAAGAAGAGGTATGTACTCTTAGTTGTTGATGAATATACAAGATACACATGGGTGTATTTTATACACACCAAGGATGAATATCCATCCATTCTTCTTAATCATGTGAGGGAACTGAATTCAAGAATAGTTCTATGGAAAAGTTCTACAAACTCAAGGGGATGAAACAAGAGTTTTCTGTTCCTGGAACTCCACAACAAAATGGAGTTGTTGAAAGAAAGAATAGAACTCTGATAGAAGCTGCAAGAACCATGTTAGAGAAAACAAGATTGCCTACCTACTTATGGGCTGAGGCTGTGCAAACTGATTGCTTTACACAAAATGCAACATTGATCAACAAGCATGGAAAAACACCATTTGAGATGGTTTAGGGAAAGAATCCAAATTTGAAGTTCTTTCATATTTTTGGTTGTAAGTGTTTTGTTCTCAAAACTCATCCGGAGCAGTTGACCAAGTTTGATCGAAAAGCTGATAAAGGAATTTTTGTGGGTTACCCGTTGACCACAAAAGCCTTCAGAGTTTACAATCTGAGAATAAGAACAGTCATGAAATCTACACATGTATCTTTTGATGACAAGAAGATAACAAGTCTAGAAGATGCAGATGACCATGATATATTGAGATTTGAAAATAAAGTACCGTATGCTGAACTTTTAAGTCCTGACTCTGATACAGTAAGTTCTGATATCACTCAAAGCTCTGAGGCTCCACAAAAAAATGGAAATACTTTCAACACTGAAGCATATGTTGAGGGAGAGCAACATGACTCAAATCCAGAAACTACTACAAGTGATTCAACTGAAGGGATATCAGTAGAAAGATCATCAGACTCATCTTCCTCAAACTCTGATGAGTTAAATAATGATAATAATGGGAACACTGATTCAAGGGGAGCATCAGGAAATAATAGTGGTACTAATCGAAGAAATAACAGAGAGTTCATGGATCAAGGGGGAGGTTCACCTTCAAGGAGTCAACTTCCATCTGCAAGAAAATGGTCTAAGTCACACACACATGACTTAATCATTGGAAACCCTGACAATGGTGTAAGAATAAGAAAAGCTACTCAGAATGAGTGTCTCTACCAATCTTTTCTATCTCAAACTGAACGTAAGGAGGTTGAAGAAGCTCTGCAAGATGCTGATTGGGTCACAGCAATGCAAGAAGAGCTCAATAAATTTGAAAGGAACAAAGTCTGGACTCTTGTGCCAAGATCAAAGAACAGATCTGTAGTTGGCACAAAGTGGATGTTCAGAAACAAAACTGACAGTGAGGGTATTATTACAAGGAATAAGGCAAGATTAGTTGCAAAGGGTTACTCACAATAAGAAGATATTGATTATGATGAGACATTTGCTCCAGTTACAAGGCTTGAGGCAGTTAGAATCTTTCTTACCTATATTGCTCACAAGAAGTTTAAAGTCTTCCAAATGGATGTGAAGAGTGCATTCTTAAATGGAGAAATTGAAGAGGAAGTTTATGTTAAACAGCCTCCAGGGTTCATTGATCCAAGGTATTCAGATCATGTCTACTTACTGGATAAAGTACTCTATGGACTGAAGCAAGCTCCAAGGGCCTGGTATGAAACACTTGCTCTATTTCTGCTTGAAAGTGGTTTCACAAGAGGTACAATGGATAAAACTCTCTTTTATAAATACCATGGTAAGGACTTGTGTTGATGTGTATTTTTAGAAGTTCGTTCTCAGGGAAGGACTAATATCAACAGTAATTTCAAGTCTTTTATCTTTTACAGTTCAGAAGTGTGGAGAATAATTTGTGGATGTGTGTAATTATCAACTAAATAATCTAATAAATAAATAATAATATATAATAACTATGAGAGAAAATAATCCAAGAATCAGGGTTCTTCAATGGATATCATGAATGTCTAATTTGTGTTCTTGTTTTGTTGAAAACAATCCTTCTAATGTTTATAAAACCCTCTCCCAAGGTAGATTATAGTGCCTACAAATATCCATTGAACTCCACTCCCATTGTCATACAAAGTACAATTATAGACTATTAAAAGCCAAAGATTATAAGGTTCACAATTCTCATATTTAATCTCCCGATCTAATACTTAAATTGTGTCTATCATATCATGTACTAGAATTACAACTCCTCTCTCAATTCTTTATAATTCCTATAGATACAATCAAAGGTTCGCGACTCCCTCAATTGTGTTAAGCCCTCAATGACAGATTAACAATCAAAAGAAAATCATAATATAACTAAATAAACACAACAAACCAAAGAATACTACCTAATTCTTGGATTAAGGAATTAGCTATTCATGATATATGAAAAAAATAAATATATATTAAAACCACAAATCATGAGTTGAGAATTTGAATACAGAGAATACAACTTAAAGAGTTCCTTGGAAATTTGGACGAATCTGTTCGCTTCTTCTCCCAATCTCGCTCTCTAGCTGCCTCTCTCCCTTCTCTCTCAAGAATAATGGATATCTCTATTCTATTCTCTAATACAATATGTTATGTTTCTCTATACAATATATAAAACCTAATATATAATAAAGAGTTTTTAATGTTTTTCCCAAAATTAATTGGATTCTGATGTAAAATTCGTAGGCTGTATTTCAGGCCTGATTCTGAGCTTCTCCATTTGGATTGTTGATGTTGGATCACTTGTAAACTGTAGATAATTCTGTTAGCTTCGCATGGGCTGTAAGATCGCCCAATTCTGATGTCTAGAACTCAAGTTACGGCCCAAACAGTGATGTATGTGTGTGCAGCCCAATAAATCCGAATTTTCTTATGATTTAAGTCCAAATAAGCCCAATTCCATATAAAGTTGGGAATTCTTTATTTCCTGTCATAAAACAATAAACTCTAATTAATAATATCCAATTAATAATATAATATTATAAATATGAGAAAAAAATCCTTTAAATTATATATAAATATATACTCTGTCAAATATTCCCACACTTAGTATTTTGCACGTCCTCGTGCAAACTAATATAATGTACTACTAACTAGTACCACTTTCGTAAGGTGATCACGGTTGCATTTGGCATATGCAACAAGCCCTTTAAACCCCAAGGCGGCCCTAGTGGACGAGTAAGGTCTCGTAAGGGCCTATAGTGAATGTACCCGCAAAATCCATCTAACCCATGTAATATGCAACTATATGAATGCAAACTAAATGATTGACAATACAAAAGATCTCAAATATAACAGTTCATGACCAGTCAGATAGAAACCTCAGCTCATGCACCAAGTTTAGACATATCAAGCTCAATCACAATATCACAACATAGTTAACACAAGTACAGAGTGTGCGTATGTGCTTAGCTTAACAAAACGCTCTCTAATGAACCAAGAACAAAGACAAACAAGTTTCAACATGACAAGTCATGCGAGTTAATAGCCCCAAGTTGAGTATTAGAATAGATCTTAAACACTTCATTACTTAGAACTAACCATCGTTCAAGTTTAGCAAGGGATTTTCATGTCTTTCTTTATTACTATAACACTACAACTATATGTACATACGACTTTTATTACTGCTCGGTCTAAGGTTGGGTGGCTTCTCAGTGTAAGTGAGTTACGACCGCCATAAGACTTCACTAGCTCAGTCTAAGTTTGGGTGGCTCCTCAGTTTAAGTGAGTTACGACCTCCATCAGACTTTACCAATCATATTATACACGCATATATACTAAATGGTTTATTAACTGTGCAATGGTCAAGATCCCTAAATATTTATACACTAATACCCATGTAGTGAGTGTTGGGTCAGCAATCCTAAACCATAAAAGGCTTCAGGTTACTAGGCAAAAAGTCCCCTCAGACTTAATTACTCGAGTATTAATGAGCTCAACCTAGTCAATTATACCACATTTATTTTTTTGCGTGTTATTTATTACTACTCTCATACATATATAATTTATTTTATTTTTTTAAAGACATTTATACCCCATAGCTTCCCCCAAACTTAAGCATTTACGTACTAAGCTCAAAAGGGAATAATCAAAATTCTAATCATCAACAAGCGGCTACCCCTCAAGAAATAAACATATCTAAGTCTCAAATCAAGAGCATAATAATAGTGTATTAAAAAAAATAAGCTCTGTACTAGTGACACTACGCATGTAACATCTTTAGCATGTGATCATAGCAAGACAGTCAAATATAAGGTACACAAAGTATCATCATAGGTTACCAACTTGGGCTACTACTAATTTGAGATCATGCTATGATATGAAATACAATACAATACAACTAGCATAAATGTCACTATATGATATAATACAACCTATATGATTTTTTTTATTTTTTATGTATAATGCAACTACTAAAAACACATCCCCACACTTAAATGAGTCAATGTCTTCATGACACGCTACACTAATAATTCTACAATATAAGAGAATGAAAGAAATACTCCCCTATGTATATGCTTGAAGTGTCGGATCCATGTCCGGCTCGATTGAGTCTATGCAAACTCATAGCGCTTTTTTTGTTGATGTAGTTATGTTGCATGAGCATGCTAATAAACTGCGCGAGCATGCCAATCTAGCGTGTGATCATGCCAATGGCATGCATAACCATGCTAAACCCTTAAAAACAAGCCGTGGGTTTTTTTGTCCAGCTTCATGGTCATGCTAATGAAGTTGCGTGAGCATGCCAAACCACCAAAAAGAAGCCGAGGTTGTTGGTTTGTGCTGCGTGAACATGCCAACATGTTGTGTGACAGTGCCAAACCTCAAAAATTTGGTTGTGAGTTGTTTTTTCTACTGCATGAACATGCCAAAAATCTGCATGATCATGCCATTTTCTTAAAAATCATCCGAGAGGTATAGGTTGTGCTGCATGACCATGTTGACACCCTGCATGACCATGTTGTTTCTCCATTCTTGTCCAAAATCATTCTAAATGCCTGAATCACTTCAAACAAACACATTAAGGCAACACGTGGGAGTAAAAAAAACAAAAAAAAACAAAATCTAACTAATCTTATAATCTTGGGTTGCCTCCCAAGCAGCGCTTCTTTAATGTCATTAGCTTGACGTGTACATACAACTAGCATCATCAATATGGTGAAAAGCAAATAAATGCACATATCTACGAATTAGTATTAACATTATGATGTGCAAATATATCTTAGATCCATAAAAATATAAGAAACTTTTTATGATCCACACTTTCTCAAGAGACTCAGAAAAATCAAAGTAGCTAGAAAAGTCGTCAGAATAATCATCATAAGTGTGACTCATAAACTCCTCCCATATTGGATCCCTATATTCCAAAGCAAGACTTCCAATTTCATCAATCTTAAATCCCTCCTCAATTTTAATTGGACACTTATCAATTTTTATCTCGTCTACCAATTTATTAAGCTCAACAACATTCTCTAAATTTGGTAGAATTTCAATTGCATTCAAATTATCGTTATCACACATGGGACTATCACTAACTAAATAAGTAGACTCATCAGACATAAAATTATCATCAATTTCTAAACAAAAATCATGGATCATTGGAAAATCGACACAAGGAGGAACTTGAAGATAACCATCATGCAGCACAAGTTGAACTTCTTTAATAAAGCTATTCCTTTTACCATTCTCCTCGTACCAACTTATTGATTCTACTTCACATGGAATATCACATTTATTAGAAATCTCAAAATTTGAGTCATCAAAGTGTTTAAGAAGTCCCAAAGAAAGTAAAGAAGGATTAGAATGACTCAAACTCTCATCAACACCATTGCATACATATGAATCAACATGGTATTGATTATCAAAAGAATATGAAAAATCTGTGTTGGGAGGGGATGGAGCATAATATGAGTTGTAACAATCGAACAAGTTCACCTGATACCATTAAAATCCTGAAAAGAATTAAAATCTTGATATCGTTCTTGATTGCTGATGAAATCTTGAGCGTTATCCCAGCCAAAATTGTTGTACATGTCGTCTCCCAAACTCAAAACCTTACGCTGTCTACCTCAAATAAACCTGTAGACACACCAAAGAAAAACAAAAAGAAGAAAAAAAAACTATATACAAAGATAAAATCCAAACTACAAGAAACAATTAACTCAAAATCAATATAGTTGCCTTCCCCGGCAGCGGCGCCAATTTGTTTATGTGTATTTTTAAAAGTTCGTTCTCAGGAAAGGACTAATATCAACATCAATTTCAAGTCTTTTATCTCTTACAGTTCAGAAGTGTGGAGAATAATTTTTGGATATGTGTAATTATCAACTAAATAATCTAATAAATAAATAATACTATATAATAACTATGAGAGAAAACAATCCAAGAATCAGGGTTCTTCAATGGCTATCATGAATGTCTAATTTGTGTTCTTGTTTTGTTCAAAACAATTCTTCTAATGTTTATAAAATCATCTCCCAAGGTAGATTATAGTGTCTACAAATATCCATTGAACGCCACTCCCATGGTCATACAAAGTACAATTATAGACTATTAAAAGCCAAGGATTATAAGCTTCATAATTCTCATATCAATCTCCCGATCTAATACTTAAATTGTGTCTATCATATCATATACTAGAATTACAACTCCTCTCCCGATTCATTATAATTCCTATAGATACAATCAAAGGTTCGTGACTCCCTCAATTGTGTTAAGCCCTCAATGACAGATTAACAATCACAAGAAAATCATAATACAACTAAATAAACACAACAAACCAAAGAATAATACCCAAGTCTTGGATTAAGGAATCAGCTATTCATGATATATGAAGAAAACAAATATATATTAAAACCACAAATCATGAGTTGAGAATTTGAATACATAGAATACAACTTGAAGAGTTCCTTTGAAATCTGGACGAATCCCTTCGCTCATTCTCCCATTCTCGCTCTCTAGCTGCCTCTCTCCCTTCTCTCTCAAGAATAATGGATACCTCTATTCTATTTTCTAATACAATATGTTATGGTTCTCTATACAATATATAAAACCTAATATATAATAAAGAGTTTTTAAAGGTTTTCCCAAAATTAATTGGATTCTGATGTAAAATTCGTAGGCTGTATTTCAGGACTGATTCTAGGCTTCTCCATTTGGATTCTTAATGTTGGACCACTTCTAAACTGTAGATAATTATGTTAGCTTCATATGGACTGTAAGATCGCCCAATTCTGATGTCTAGAACTCAAGTTACGGCCCAAACAGTGATGTATGCGCGTGCAGCCTAATAAATCTGAATTTCCTTATGATTTAAGTCCAAATAAGCCCAATTCCATATAAAGTTGGGAATTTTTATTTCCTGTCATAAAACAATTAACTCTAATTAATAATATCCAATTAATAATATAATATTATAGATATGAGAATAAAATCCTTTAAAATATATATGAATATATACTCTATCAACTTGTTATTAGTACAGATATATATATTGATGATATTATTTTTGGATCTACTAATGATAAACTTTATGAGAGATTTGCAAAGCTAATGCAGTTCAGGTATCAAATTAGTATGATGGGAGAATTGAGTTATTTTCTGGGGTTACAAGTTAAACAGACTGATGAAGAAATCTTCATAAATCAATCCAAATACACCAGGAATCTACTCAAAAGATTTGGAATGCAAGACTGCTCAACTGCATCAACTCCCATGGCCACTACAATCAAGTTAGATTTAAATACTAGTTCTTCAGTAGATATAAGTAATTACAGAAGTATGATTGGCTCACTCCTATATCTGACCGCTAGTAGACCTGATATCATGCCTCCTACCTGTCTCTATGCAAGGTTCCAAGTTGATCCTAGAGAACCTCATTTATTAGCTGTGAAAAGAATTTTTAAGTATCTCAAAGGCACCATAAATCTGGATTATGGTATCCTAGAGATTTAGACCTTAAGCTAATTGGATATTCAGATGCTGATTTTGCATGATACAAAATAGATGGGAAAAGCACTTCTGGAAGCTACCAATTTCTTGGTGGCAGATTGGTTTCTTGGTACAGTAAGAAACAAAAGTCAATTTCCACATCAACTGCGGAAGAAAAATACATTGCTGTAGGAAGCTGTTGTGCTCAGATTCTATGGATAAAGAATCAGCTACTGGATTATGGGTTAGACTATTCTTCTATTCCTATATAATGTGATAATCAAAGTGCTATTGCAATGACAGTAAATCCAGTGCAGCATTCAATGACTAAGCACATCAGTATCAGGTATCATTTCATAAGGGAACATGTGGAAGAAGGTACAGTAGAATTGGTCTTTGTTCCAACAGATCAGTAAGTAGCAGATATATTCACCAAGCCTCTCTGTGAAGCTACTTTCACAAGACTGGTGAATGAATTGGGAATGATATCAGGACAATTCTCAAACTCTGATAATTAAGACTGCTAATATTTTTGAAGCATGGTATCTTATTATATGTCAGTACTTGTTAGATACTGATTCTTGTGCTAAATATTGATGCCATGATAACATGCAAATTATGCTAAATGATCTTATGTGAAAATTATATGTTGAACTACTGATTATGTGTACATACTCTGTTATTAGTTAAACTTGCTTTGACTAATAGTTTATGTGTAACGCCCCCAAATCCGGGGTCAGAGGATTTGGTCGTCACTATAAAACTTCAATCCAAAATTAACCTGTTAAATCAAATAATAAATGCCAGCGGAAGATATTTATCATTTATGACCCCAACTAATCCAAGATCTTTTAAGGTTACAGTTCTAGAAACAAGAATTCCAAATTCCACAAATAAATTTTTCACTTTCTTTTAAATCTCTTTTCAATAAATTCCAACTCAAGAACACCAAGAACCCTAATTTTTTTTTCCAGAAAAATAAAACCTCAATTTCTATATGTTATTGAACTCGATTTTTGACATATAATATATCAAATTGACCAAAAAAACATGCTCTATAACATGGAATCATCAAAACACATCAACAACATCAAGAACAAATTTTCATAATTTAATTATCAAATAATTCGAATATAAATAATTAAATAAGAAAATTACAGTGATTTCTGGGCAGAAACTGATGATTGATTCAGAAAGAGGATTCCGAGAGCTTCGTTTTGATATGCTGCACGCCCGAATCGGAGTTCGATAACGCCTTCGTTCGTGTGTTTGATTCTCGGGAACGTATCGGTTTTCTCGGGTTTTTCTCTGTATTTACGGTGTTTTAACTGGTTGCAAATGAATAAACGGAATAAACGAAATAAGAAATAGGCTATTTATATTTATGGAATATTGGATCGTTCTGGATCGTTTTGGATCGTTAAATTAGTTGCTTAGCCGCTAAGTAACTATAAAAATGATACAATTCAATACCTGAATTGGATAATTATCAAAACCGAGCTTTTTATAAAACACTATATACGAAAATAACGTAAAAATATCTCGTCTCTCGAGAATACGGGTTTTTTGTTGATTACCGAAATAACTATTGTATCGAAAATCTTGCGCCGGGTCGCGCACGGGTCAAACCGTAATCCGGATTGAAAAAGTCAAAACACGAAAAATGTCCGGAATTACCAGATTAGGTTAGGAAGGAGTTTTCGGAAGAGTTTCGGGTTATAAAAACGCAAAAACGGTTGAAGTCGGACGATTCCCGGCTTTATAAAATAATTTTGGTAATTATTCAGAAAATAATTAATAATTCATAAATCAATATAAAATTATCTAACAGTCCAAAAATTACCAGAAAAATATCACAATTATCTATATTTTATTCTGGACATATAAAAATTCAAATACTCAAATAATATCACATCTAAACACCCAAACATCAATTCCACTTATCAGATAATTCACCAAAATTCACATAAAATCACATAAATAATTCCAAATAATTATAATAATAATATTGGAAAATATGGGATATTACAATCTACCCCCCTTATAAGGATTCCGTCCTCGGAATCAGCAGAAGAAAACACTAGGTGCTTTCTAACCAACTTTCCATTTCCAAATAACCTCAATTTTCCATAATCTCAAATAAATCTTGTATTCCTTGTATAATAAAACTTTTACAGGAGCTTCACTGTGCACCACTGTTCCATTCACACCCTTTGACCAATTCTTCAATAGAATCACTTTTTACTGATCGCGAGAAAGAAGAATAGAAAGAAAGATAAAGAGAAAGAAAAGAAAGTGAGAGATAGAAGTAAAGAAACAGATCGACTTCGTTATATGCCATTGATATTTTAATCATATTGCAATCCACTGTTGCTGTTGGTAATCCCATCACATAGCCTTACTTTGACTCGCACAGGATACTCAACTTAACTTGATTGGTAAACCTTCGAATATTTGAGTTAATAAAATTATGGAATTTCAAAAAGAAAAGAATTTGATACCATAACTGGTGACCCACCATTGTGGGTACCAAAGTCTGAATTTATGAGAAAGTGTTGTTGAAATGAAAGAATAACTGAGAGATCAATATGATCAAATGAACTTGGTATTGCGTGTCCAAATTAAGACACTACTAAAGGTTGTTAACCTTCATGTATTCACAATACACACAAGTGATGGCGTCCCATCCGACTCCTATCACACAGACAGGTATACCTTGTGTCCCCTATAGTTAGGGTTGTTCATCTCAGTCAGAATTAAAGAATATAAAAGGAATTAAAAATCAAATGAATAACATTGAAAAGATTTCAAAGCTGATATTTCTGAAGGAAATGAAGTCTAGAGAAAAAAAATTCTGGCACCAAATGAGCAAGTGGCGTCACATTATCAAGAAACTATTCACCAAATAAGAAAAGTGGAATTAATTATCATAACTTGACAGAGCTATCAAAACCTGAAAAATAGGCTTCATGACAGCCTCTGGCACATTTAAAACACATTTATGATTGAAAATGAGTGTTAGGGAATATATCCTCTAACAATTACTTCTTTTTGAGAGATGTCAAAAGGAATTATAGAAAGAGAAGGTATTGCCAAAGTCTTAATATTTATCTTCAATTTGAATTCTTCAGTTGACTCGCCCTCTGATTCTAGACGTTCCTTAACGTTCCAAAGATATCGATAATCTCCATCGTCGTCGAATTGTAGTAGCCTCGAAAGATTCCACCATATAAGTTTGCAGTTTCCCGGAGTTCCATCCAGCTCAACACAGCCATCTCGAATGAATGCGCCTATCTTAGCTTACTCGTTGGTACTATATCCAATAGTCCAACAGGAACTCGATATGAGCTCAAGCGTCCTCACATAACTATAAACAATCCTACACACTCTCGTTTCTAGTTTACTATAACCTCGGCTCTGATACCAACCTGTAACGCCCCCAAATCCGGGGTCAGAGGATTTGGTCGTCACTATAAAACTTCAATCCAAAATTAACCTGTTAAATCAAATAATAAATGCCAGCGGAAGATATTTATCATTTATGACCCCAACTAATCCAAGATCTTTTAAGATTACAGTTCTAGAAACAAGAATTCCAAATTCCACAAATAAATTTTTCACTTTCTTTTAAATCTCTTTTCAATAAATTCCAACTCAAGAACACCAAGAACCCTAATTTTTTTTTCCAGAAAAATAAAACCTCAATTTCTATATGTTATTGAACTCGATTTTTGACATATAATATATCAAATTGACCAAAAAAACATGCTCTATAACATGGAATCATCAAAACACATCAACAACATCAAGAACAAATTTTCATAATTTAATTATCAAATAATTCGAATATAAATAATTAAATAAGAAAATTACAGTGATTTCTGGGCAGAAACTGATGATTGATTCAGAAAGAGGATTCCTAGAGCTTCGTTTTGATATGCTGCACGCCCGAATCGGAGTTCGATAACGCCTTCGTTCGTGTGTTTGATTCTCGGGAACGTATCGGTTTTCTCGGGTTTTTCTCTGTATTTACGGTGTTTTAACTGGTTGCAAATGAATAAACGGAATAAACGAAATAAGAAATAGGCTATTTATATTTATGGAATATTGGATCGTTCTGGATCGTTTTGGATCGTTAAATTAGTTGCTTAGCCGCTAAGTAACTATAAAAATGATACAATTCAATACCTGAATTGGATAATTATCAAAACCGAGCTTTTTATAAAACACTATATACGAAAATAACGTAAAAATATCTCGTCTCTCGAGAATACGGGTTTTTGTTGATTACCGAAATAACTATCGTATCGAAAATCTTGCGTCGGGTCGCGCACGGGTCAAACCGTAATCCGGATTGAAAAAGTCAAAACACTGAAAATGTCCGGAATTACCAGATTAGGTTAGGAAGGAGTTTTCGGAAGAGTTTCGGGTTATAAAAACGCAAAAACGGTTGAAGTCGGACGATTCCCGGCTTTATAAAATAATTTTGGTAATTATTCAGAAAATAATTAATAATTCATAAATCAATATAAAATTATCTAACAGTCCAAAAATTACCAGAAAAATATCACAATTATCTATATTTTATTCTGGACATATAAAAATTCAAATACTCAAATAATATCACATCTAAACACCCAAACATCAATTCCACTTATCAGATAATTCACCAAAATTCACATAAAATCACATAAATAATTCCAAATAATTATAATAATAATATTGGAAAATATGGGATATTACATTATGTCAGTGAATGATAAACCCTGATAGTCATAATTAAAATACTGATCATGGTCAAAACATGATTGATTGTTATACTTCATTGATTATTTTGAACTTGTTCGAAATAAATTGTTAAGAAGTATTTATAATTAATCAGTGAGTTAGTGGAATATCTTTTAATTGCTTAAATGGGTTAGCTACTGATGCAAGTATCTAGTAATACTTGAGTATTTACATTGGGAATTGGAATCTGAAGAGAGATATTACTTTTTGTTTTCCTAGATACGCGTAATCGTGTATTCGTATTATGGTTAATTATTACATTGTTAATCAAAGAGTCCCTTCAGTTTCTAAACCTTTCTGCTATAAATATAACCCTCCACTCTCAAAACTTCTTACTGTCGTTTCACTTCAAATCACTCAAATTTTAAGTCTTCTTGAACACAAATCCTCATCTTCTCAGACGTTCATGGCTCAACGTCTGTTGCAAAGACTATCTCGGGAATTTATCACCGTTGAGCCATGAAGAAGCAAGAAGCTCTGAAGAAGTTGAAGATGGTATAGTTTCTAGCTTTTGTTGGGACTATTTTATGATTCTGCTTTGTGTTCATCATCTTCATAATTAATGAAAATCTTTAAGTTTTTTTGTTTTTAAGTGAATATTTGTTTACCATCTTGTGTGTGCTTGAATGCTTTTTAACTGTTGATATCTAAATCAGTACTGCATGCTTAACTTCAGATGTTTTTAATAGTGCATGTGAATAAACTAGTCTCTATTTAAGTTCATTTGATCACTTCAGTACAGATAGAGCACACTGCAGGAGGTAACTATTGTTAAAGAAGAAATTTATGAAAGATTTAATTTTTAGTCAATAAGGATTATTATCTTTGAGTGTTACATTTTATACAAATTCTTTGAAACTTTCTTTTTCTCATCAAGAAAGTTGTTCAAACTCATTTCTTAACATTACACATCTTATATCTTAAATTTCTTCTCACAATTGAAACACTTGAATCTATTTTTCAAATCTTTCCAAAAATCAAGTGACATAATTCTTGAATTGTGCTCACCACTGAGAAATAACATTTAGTTAGTTAGAGACTACTTCCTGAGGTATATCTTAATGATACTAACAGAGACACAAAGGTTTCATCAGTTTTTAATAAACACTTTCAAGTGTTAGTTCTTTGAAAGAAGGACAAGGTTTAAGATCATGGTACATGACAATAACCTGATCAAATCCTCTCCAATTCAAATGGAGATTCTCATTCTTGATGAACAACAACTGTCATAACCACAGTTTTAACTGTGAGCTTAATTGTGTATTCACAAGGTATAAATATTGTTATTACTTTATCAGCATTTATTCTAAATACTGATTAAGTCTTTTCAACATTTATTTTTCATGATATAAATCATGTTGGTATGATTACTTCTATACCTTATTTAAGGACTACCTCTAGTTGTATGACCACAGATCACCCTTCTTTAGCCACCTCTTATTTTTGTAGGAAAATCTTTCTGAGCCTTTTTTTGTGAGATGTGTGAAAAGATTGAGAGAAAAACAGATTTCAAAAGAGGCAAGATCCTTCCTGGAAAAAGGAGAGTTAGATGAGAGATATGATTTAGTAATCCTTGTGAGGAAGCTCTGACTATTAAAATTCATGAGATGTGTGGTGTGAGGAGTAGTGAGACTACTTTAAAAGAATAAAGAGATTAAGTTTTAATTGATATATGTTTGCAGGTGCTCAGATTACTAAAGAAACAGATGCTGAACAACAGTCTATAGAACATCAAGAAAACTCTGATGTATCAAGGGCTATTAATCTCCCTGCAAGTCTAAGTACTGATACTTTCTTGCAGTCCATACATTCTACTATTTCACCACATGAGACAATCCCTATTTTTGTTGAAAAATAGTCCATTTACTCTACTTTACCATCACCTGAATCTACTGAAGATGTGGAGTTAACTGCTGAAGGTGTGGAAGCTTCTGAAGCTACTGAATCACATACTGCACAAATTTCTAATTTTATTCTACATGCTAAAGCTGGTGATGAAGTTCAGCAATTAATGCAAAATCTGGTTGCTGTTGAAGAATCTAATGATGGTGAAGAAGCTAATGTTTCTAATTCTATTACAGATCCTGAGGATGATTTTTCTTCCCTGAAGATATGCTTGTGCATGTAAGACAACAAAAAATAAAAGAGTTAGATGCTAAGAAGAAGTAGGATTATTTTGATAATCTCTGGAATTCTCATTGGAAATATTATACATGTCCTATTTCCAGAACACAAGTTGTTGCACATCTGGAAACAACAGAACATAAGTTTATAAATCCTGATATGCTCAATCATCTAAAAGCATCAACTTTAGTTGACAGATCCTTACACCCAGCTCATGAAGCAACTACTACTCAAATCAATCAGATTAAAGAATCATTAATTGCTTCAAGGATGACTACTCATCAGGAAATTTAGAAACAAATTGCACCAATAGTTTCCAGAAAAACTGCAATTGAAGCCAGTCAAGCTAGATTGGAAACTAAACAAGTTCAATTGTCTGATCAACTTACAGAAGTACAAAAGCAGCTGACATTGAATTCTGACAAGTTCAATTTGCATCAATTGTTAAACCTAAATGCAAGCAGCTGACATTGATAAGTACTGATGATGAAAATCCTGATGGAGGTAATAAGGGGGAAAGAAGGAAAGTGAAAGGAGAAAAGGTGAAGCGCTAGTTGGAGTTAGTGGTTCATCAAAAGCAATCACTAGATTTTAATCTAGACAAGGTGGAGAAAGTAAAAGGAATGAAAGAAGAGTAGAAGATTTGATTGTGACTATAAATATGCAAAAATCTTCACAAGTCATAACTGCTGCTGATGAAGACCAAGGTATTTGTAATAACCCCAAAATTTTGAACTTTTTGTAACCCTTATCAATAGTGTTTTTGCTGATATTGCTGAATAAGAAAACTTTTCATGCCACACTATGTAGGGGTTCTTTTATTGTTATTCTGAGATCGTATTAGTACTCTATATGATAAATAAGTGTATGTAAAGATCGTCAGAATCCAAATTCGAACACTTTGATTTTTCCCGAAAATCCACCAGATACCGAAAGAATTGAGTATAAGATAACAGGATAAAAAGGATTTAAATTCAAGGATTATAAGAGAGGATCATAAAAGTAATATAATGTATTGAGAAAGGTTAAGGAAACCCAAGTAATAAGATCCCGAGTATGATCCCTCAAACGAAAACGAAAGTTAAGCGAACCGTATAACAGATCAGCGGTCATTAGCCAAGTAATTAGAAGCTAATCAAAGAGGTTAGTGAGGATGATGTCATCAAACCAATAAGAAGAGGACAAGTGTGGGAGGATGACATAACAAGGTGACAAAAGCATGACAAAGAAAAGTGTGTTGTTGGTTGATTAAGAACCACATAAAAGTTACCATGGTAAAAAGTAATAAATCAAAACAAAACAACATCAACCAAACCAAAACAATTCATTTCACCAAAAATAGAAGTTGACTTCTCTTCTTCAAGAACAAAAGCTCTCGGCTTTTTCTTCTTAAACCAAGGAAGAAAATTTCAAATCCCTAGCTACACACCTTCAAAAATCAAGAGGTTTGTTTCTTTAGCTTCCATAATTCATAACTTAGATGAGCCATAAGTTTAAGCTCATGATTCCATGTTTAACATAGCTAATGAATTCATCAAAGTTCTTGGTGAATAGTGTTTTCAAGAAACTAACTTTGTGTTTTCTTATGTTTTCTTCAAGATCCAAGCTTAGTAAAGATAACTAGTGGTTATTTAAGGCTTCCTAATTGATTCTCCACTCTCCAAGGAAGGTATAACCCCTCCAAACCCTAACTTTACTTTGAGTATTAGGTTTAGTTTTGTTGTTATGGTTCATGAGAAGCATGATTCTTGTAGACTTAGAGTGTGGTTGGTTTTGTAATGAGTTGGAGTTGTAATTCTTGGATTATTGATTAATGAACTTAAGTATAGTTTTAATTCATGTTTGAGAATAATATAAATTGGAGAACTTGAGGTATTGGGGCTGTTGTAGTATGGTATGGATGGATTTTGGTTGTATGAATGAATTGTGGTTGATTGGTGGTTGGTTTAGAGTAGGATATAAATTGGTAATCACGTAAACATAGACGTCATAATGTCCGATTTACTTTAGACTGTTTTGTTCTTAACATCAGGACCCGAGGACTCACTGTTAGGTTTTGACCATTGCCATGATTAGATAGTTCATGTTACGAGCTTCCTTTTGATATGTGGTTCGTTTGAATCCGATGTACGGTTTAGGAGAAACGACCGTTTTAAGTAACGGCGTTTCGCGAACGAACCATTACCCCTCGCCTTACTTTGAAACATTGGTTAAAGACCTTAAACGACTAATTGGAGTATGAAACATTTATGTAAAGTGTATTAGGAAGTTGGTAAGGCACTCGCGAAAGAATCGCCTTAAAACCCTTAATGGTTAATTTATTAAAAATGGTGGAGCCGAGGGTACTCGAGCGACTTAAGAGAATCGTTGAGCGCAAAGCGAGTGTTAGAGTCTAATTGGTTAAAGTATAGATTCATAAGCGACTTTGGTTTAATTCCAACTTATATGTTGTTTATAGGTTACCAGACTCGTCCCAAGCCATTTGTCACCCCCAGTTTCTCAGGCAAGTTTTCTACCCGTTATACTGTTGTTGTGATGTATACATATGTATATGCATTATCTTGTTATAGATGCATGATGGTTAATTAGCAAATTCTTGCGATATATTAGAGCATGTGATATGGTATATATGCATGCCTGTTTCGTAATCTTGATACATATATCTGTTGATTCAGTTGCATAATACCTATGCTAGAGATAAGCAGTAATTGCGTATATCCTTAGTATAGGGGACCCCAAGGTGAACATTTTCTAAAACCGGGAGTCGATGTTCCCGAGTATATTATATATATATATATATATATATATATATATTGATATAGTTTTCAAAACTATTAATCGAATAAGGTTTATTCGATAACTTTATTTTATTTAATGAATATTAGTTGAATATTCATTCGAGTACTTATGACTCAGTTTATTTTATTTAATGAATAATATTTGAAAATTCATTCGAGGACTTATGACTCGCTTTATTTTATTAAATGAATATTATTTTGAATATTCATTTGAGGACTTATGACTCCGCTTATTTATTAAATAAGATTCTTTATTTTATTGAAGAATAATGTTTCGATAATCAAACTTATTTTTGATTATTCAAATAAAGATCATACTTTCGTATAAGTATATCTTTGGTTATTTAATATCCATTTCAAGTATGAGTTTTAAAACTTTTACTTCAATTATTTTTATAAGGATTATCCTTATGGGAATATTATTTAAATAATAATATTCAGATATTTTCTAATATATCGGGACTGATTTATTTCATTAAATCAGCATTTCTCCAAACATTCTTAAAAATGTTTTCGAGTCTTCAAAACGATTTTAGAAGTTAGAGCGGATCGCAAAACTCATTTTTATATTTAAGATCTTCCTTTCAAAGGGGATTTAAATACTCGCTCAAAACCTGAGGGATCCGGCTCTGTGGTGTATTTTATATTCACAACGTGGTTGCTGTTTTGAGACAACGATTTGATTACTTGCCCAATATTCGGGAAGTAAGTCCATCTGATTAAGTCGGAATAAGCGACAAGCCGGGGTACGGTCTATGAAGGTGTAAGAGGCTGGGTGACAGTCCATCCACGCGTGAGTGGCCGAGTAACGGTCTAGCGCGAGGTCCGAATGCGGCCAGGGTGATGACCGGCGAGGAATTCATCCATCTACAGTAGAAAAGGTTACTTATTGGTATCTTTGCCTGATCAGCAAGATATCGGGTTTATGCCACAATTCTTTTCCTTTCCAAAAATTCATTGGATGTTACAAACTCTGTTCATACTTTACATGACAGAGGTTTTCAAGAAATGTATAAGAGATATATATGTGGACATATATATCGGGACTTAATGAGGTATCTCATAACTTCATTTCATTCAATAATATTTCAAAGATTTAATCTATTCAAATCTTCTCTTGTAGTCTCATCTATGTGATGAACTATTGAAAACTCATTATACTTTGAACAGTGGTAGTTCAAGTAGTTTTATAAATGATATAAGTATAGTGAAGTATTTGGTAATTTCATCCCTTGTTTTTGCTTGTATCCAGTAAGTGATTATCTTACACTTGATAAAGGTTTCCAGTAAGTTATCCATTTAGATACTTGCATTATTGTTTACACTATATATTATCTTGCGAGCTGTAATGCTCACTCTTACTTTATTTCTTCATCACACAACAACAGTTAGGAAAGATGGTCAGACTCAAGCAGACCTAGCGCAAGCGCGTGGGAAGCGTCCCGCGTCTTCCCGTTGATGTTTTAGCTGCTATAGCTGCAGAGGTAGATCTATTGGTAGATCGGGCATTCTACTTTTGGGAACCAAATATTGTATAATTATAACTTGTGGCAGATAATGGCAAATAACTGTAAACTTATCAAGTAATCATTTTGGGTTGTAATAACTTTTAAATTGTGGATTCAAGGACTTGTACTTATTTCAATTGCATCTCTGAGACTATAACGGGTTGTGGTGTGTGTTAGTGTGGGGTCACAACATGAGTTTATTTATTATTAATTAAGTTAAGTGATATTGTGGAAAGAAAGACCGTGACGACCCGGATCCCCGACCCCGGATCTGGGGGTGTTACAGAAATGATATCAGAGCTAAGCATTATAAACCTCAGAGATGATGCGACGATATAATAATAAACTCACAAAGATAATAAGAACTCTTGCCAAGTTCATGGTCGGACTACTTAAAGTAGCGCTGGCAGTTAAAACCCTTACGAGAACCCTTATAAGTATCATGATAGTAACTTAGCTCGTTTAATGTGTAGGCACATGAGATAGAGGACCCTGAGATGTTCGAGCGTGAGCATGATGATGCACTGCTAGATGTCGAGGATCAGGAGGAGCCTGAGATGTAGGAGGATGATGAGGACCCCTCAGAGGAGTCAGAGACAGAGGTTATTGCTATTTCAGATGAGGAGGACCCGGATGAGGTCCCAGTAGCTGAGGAGCATGTCGGAGCTATCATGGAGTACACTGGTACCCCTTTACCCACACTCCCGGTGGTCAGAGCTCCTACCCCTCCACCACTATCTTGGAGCCCCTATGATGACGGCTCAGAGACCCATACTCCCGAGCCTAGGCAGACCGAGGAGGCACCCCCAGCGGCTCCGGATTCACCACCTCTCGACCCTGCCCATAGGCAGTCTTTGTTAGCTCACGGCTATGTTCAGGATGTGCTAAGGACCCGAGTGGCTGTTGCTGAGGCCCGGCTGGATAAGGTCAGGAGGGAGTTGGATGCGGAGAGGGCGGGCAAGCGTGCCCGAGCTTATGAGACTAGGGCTACTATACCCCAAACCTTGAGGAGGGAGCTGACGAGGATAGAGCTCACGTCCCAAGCGAGACTCCGATCGCTCCAGGGGGATAGGCATGGTAGGATCTACAGGCGGCAGGCCGACTATATCTTCCGTCGTGCGATGGAAAGGGTATGGGAGCTGACCCACTCCGGTGTGTGATTCGGTACCGACGATGGGATAGTTTAGTTATCTAGTTAGTTGAGGCCTTAGTAAGAGCCAATTTTTCGGGATAGTTGACTTGTATATAGCATCCCTTTTTCTGACTAGACAGATAGACTCTTGTGTATCACTTTTGGGCAGATGGCTATAGCACTGTTGTACTTTTGACCAGATCAAACTATGTATTTCTCGCATTATGTATATATTTGTTTCCTTTCAGTTCAGTTCCTTAGTGACGAGATCACTGTTTTTATCATTATTATTACTGCACTTCTTTTAGAACTGTCATAATATAATAGAATTGCGAGATACATTCTCCCCATTATAGAACTGTGCAAAGCACAATGTTGTGTATAATTGTGAGCTAACATTGAATTTCCCAAATATTTATCAGTATCATGCCGCCAAGAAATATTGGAACTAGGACGAACCCTGGATCTGAGGACCAGGGAAGCCATAACCAGGACGATAGGAGCCAAGAACACAGTGAAGAGGAAGATGAGGATTATGTTGAACAGGATGACTCCCTGTATGAAGAGGAGGAGGAAACATATGATGTTGAGGGATTTGAGATAGAGGCTGAAGAAGGAGAAACTGAGGTTGAGCAACTAGTACCAAACCCAGGCATGGATCCCATGGGACAGTTCATGCAACTACTAAGGTAGAACTTGGAACGTCAACCCAACCCACCCCTCAAGGAAATAACAATTATGTGGCAAACTCTTTCAGGGCTTTCAAGTCCCTTAAGCCCCCTGAGTTCCACGGATCAGCCGACCCAGTTGAGGCAAGGGCATGGCTAAAGGAAATGGAGAAATCCTTTGAGATTCTGAGTACCGATGAGGCACAGAAAACTGTACTTGCTACCTACCTTCTGAAAGGAGAGGCCAACTACTGGTGGGAGGCCAAGAAAAACATGGAGACAGATGCTATCATAACCTGGGAGAGGTTCGGTCAGTTGTTTTTGGGAAAGTATTTCCCGAGGTTTATGGAGAACCAGATGGAGCTCAAGTTCTTGGAGCTAAAGCAGAATAACTTATCCGTAGCAGAGTACGAAGCAAAATTTACTGAGTTATCAAGGTTCATGCCGGAGTTTGTGAGCACTTAGGAAAAGAAAGCTAGGAGGTTTTAGCAGGGACTGAAACAGTGGATTCGTAATAGGGTGGCAATCCTCGAGCTTACGGATTATGCCACTCTGGTGCAAAAGGCAACAATTGTAGAAGCCGGAAGTGAACAGATGCAGAAGGAAAGAGGGAAGAAGGGAATAAAGAGGAAAAGTATGAGCATGGGTGGAGGTTTCGCAGGGGGGAGCTTCCCAACTAGATTTAATAGAGGAGCAGTGTCCCTACCGGGAAAGAGTACTGGGTTTAAGTGGCCAATGGGTGTGAATGTGAGCCAGAGCGGCCAGAAGTCGGGAAGGTCCTATTTCAACCAGCCTCGACCCCCATTACCAGCATGTAACACTTGTGGCAGGAGGCATTCTGGGGAGTGTAAGGGGAAGCCGGTAACCTACTTTAAGTGTGGTCGAGAGGGTCACTATTCTAACAAGTGTACTTCGCAACCCCCTAGTGTCAGCTCGACCACCATCTGTTATCAGTGTGGAAGACCAAACCACATGAGGAGGGAATGCCCAGGGAACAAACCAGCAGCTTCAGGAGCAAGCAGAGCTGCTTCTAATAAGCCCCCAACTGCGAGGACTTTCAACATGACAGTCCAGGATGCTATGAAAGACTCAGATGTCATAGCAGGTACCCTTTCTCTAAATTCAGCTAGTGCAAATGTTTTATTTGATTCGGGAGCAACTAAATCTTTTATATCAAGAGACTTTGCACATAAATTAAGACTTAAGGCTGAACCCTTGATAGAACCCTTACAAGTAGAAATAGCCAACCATGAAGTTATTCCTGTTAACCAGATTCACCCCGCCTGTGAGTTAGGTATAGGGGAACAATCTTTTAGTGTTGATCTGATTCCTTTTAAATTAGGGGAGTTTGATGTAATTTTGGAAATGGACTGGCTATCTAGCAATGATGCTCAGATAGACTGTAAGGGGAAGAAAGTTAAGTTAAATATCCCAGGAAAGAAAGAAGTCATATTTAGAGGAAAGAGGCAGACGCAGAAATTTTTGACTATGGCCCAGGCCAAAAGGATGCTACGAAAAGGAAATGAGGCTTACCTAGCCTATGTGGTGGACACGCAGAAGGAGGTTGCCAACTTACAAGATATTCCGGTAGTCAACGAATTTGAAGATGTATTCCCACAAGACCTTCCAGGATTACCACCCGATAGAGTGATTGAATTTGCTATTGAGTTGGCCCCAGGGACGGCGCCAGTTTCAAAGGCACCTTACCGGTTAGCCCCATTAGAAATGAAGGAATTAGCTACTCAATTGCAGGAACTTTTGGATAAGGGTATGATAAGACCCAGTGTGTCTCCGTGGGGAGCACTAGTGTTATCTGTTAAGAAGAAAGATGGGAGCATGAGGCTGTACATCGACTATCGAGAGTTGAACAAGCTAACCATAAAGAACAGGTACCCGTTACCTAGAATAGACGATCTGTTCGACCAGCTAAATGATGTTGTTTATTTTTCCAAGATTGACCTGAGAACTGGATATCACCAACTAAAGATTAAACCCGAAGATATCTCCAAGACCGCGTTCCGTACGAGGTATGGGCACTATGAGTTCTTGGTAATGTCCTTTGGATTAACCAACGCCCCAGCGACTTTCATGGATTTAATGAACAGAGTATTTAAGAAATACTTGGACAAGTGTGTGATAGTTTTTATCGATGATATTTTAATCTACTCAAGGACTGAAGCAGAACATGCAGAGCATTTGAGGATAGCTCTAGGAATACTTAGAGAGGAACTGTTATTTGCCAAATTCTCGAAGTGTGAATTCTGGCGGAATGAAGTACAGTTTTTAGGACATGTGATCAATAAAGAAGGAGTATTGGTTGACCCCTCCAAGATAGAGGCGGTCTCAAATTGGGAAAGGCCAACCACACCCACAGAGGTAAGGAGTTTCATAGGATTGGCCGGCTACTATCGTAGATTTGTACAGGACTTTGCGAAGATCGCAGCCCCTTTGACACGACTTACTCGTAAGACAGAGAAGTTTGAATGGACGGAAAAATGCGAGAACAGTTTTCAAGAATTAAAGAAAAGGTTGGTAACGGCCCCGGTGTTGGCATTGCCCGACGGAAAAGGAGATTTTGTGATATATAGTGACGCGTCGTACAAAGGATTAGGGTGTGTGCTTATGCAGCACAGTAAGGTGATTGCGTATGCGTCGAGACAACTGAAGGAATACAAGATTAGATATCCTACTCATGACCTTGAGCTCGCGGCAATAGTTTTTGCCTTAAAGAGTTGGAGGCACTACTTGTATGGAGAGAAATGCGAGATTTTCACAGACCATAAGAGCCTCAAGTACATATTTACGCAGAAATAGCTCAACATGCGCCAGAGGAGATGGTTAGAGCTAATCAAGGACTATGATTGTGAGATTCTCTATCATCCGGGAAAAGCCAATGTGGTGGCTGATGCCCTTAGTAGAAAGGAAAGACTCAGAATGATAACGACTTCGGAAGAATTGATAAAGGATTTCGAGAGAATGGAAATAGAAGTAAAGGTAACCGGAACCGGAACTGAAAAACTGTTCGAGATCTCGATGCAGCCAGAGTTATTGGAAAAGATCAGATTGTGCCAAGAGAAAGTAATGAATGAAGGCAGAGAGTCAATGACTGAAGAAGAGATCCATACTGAGAAAGATGATAAAGGGATAATGAGATACTCCTACCGGATTTGGGTTCCGAACGTTCAAGAGCTTAAGGACGAGATTTTGGATGAAAGCCATAGTTCAAGGTATTCCATTCACCCGGGAAGCACCAAGATGTATAGATGTAATAACCCCAATTTTTTGGGAAATTTTTGAAACCCTTATGAATAGTGTTTTTGCTGAATGAGAAAACTTTTCATGCCACACTATGTAGGGGTTCTGATATGGATATTCTGAGATTTTATTAGTACTTTATATGGGATATAAGTGTATGTAAAGATCGTCAGAATCCAAATCCGAACACTTTGATTTTTCCCGGAAATACACTAGATACGGAAAGATTTGAGAAAAAGGTAACAGGATAAAAAGGATTTAAATAAAAGGATTATAGGAGAGGATCATAAAAGGAATATAATATATTGAGAAAGGTTAAGGGAACCTAAGTAATAAGATCCCGGGTATGATCCCTCAAACGATAAACAAAAACGAAAGTTAAGCGAACCGTATAACAGATCAGCGGTCATTAGGCAAACGATTAGGAAGTTAATCAAAGGGATTAGTGGGAATGATGTCATCCAACCAATAGAAAGAGGACAAGGAAGGGAGGATGACATCATGAGGATGACACAAGCATGACATGGGAAGGAAGGAGATGTGGTGACTTTTTAACCACACAAAATCAAGGGCAACTAGGTAATTTACTAAAGCAAACAACAAAAATCAACCAACCAAAAGCAAATCAAGCCAAAACACAAAAATCTCTCTTCTTCTTCTTCAAGCTCTTTGGTGCATTTCTTAAAATTTGAAGATCCAAGCTCCACCACTTACTATTTAGCAAGGTAATTATCTAAGCTTCCCCATGGATAGTTACATACTTCCTATAAGTTTAAGCTTCTAATTCCAAGCCAATCTTTTTCTATAAATCAAGGAAGAAGATGGTGAATAGTAACCTTCAAGAAATAACTTTAGTTTTCTTGAATTTTTATGTAAGATTAAGGTTATACAAGCAAGGATCAAGGTTCTTTAGGCATTCAAAGCTCTTGTGTTGTGTTAAAAAGCTTCAAGGAAGGTATAATCTCTTAACCAAGCTTTGTTATTGAATGTTAAGAGCATAATATGAGTATTTTAGTTCATGAGAGGCTTGATGGTTGTGTATGTAGAGATTAGTGAGTTTTGGGATGTTGTTGGATTGGTAAATGTTGTTGTTTTGATTAAAAGAACTTAAGTATGGTTAAAGTTAAGCTTAGGCATAAGTATGAATGTTAAACTTGAATTGGTTGGGGCTGTTATGATGTGGTTTGGAGGGATATTGGTTGTATGATTGATTTGGGGTTGATTTGTGGTTGGTATTGAATGGTTTAAAATTGGGAAAACGCGTAAACATAGCCGTCGTAACGTCCGATTTTCTTTAGACTGTTTTTGTGCATAACATTAGGACCCGAGAACCCCCTGCTAGATTTTGACCATTGCCATGTTTAGATAGTTCATATTACGAGCTTCGTTTTGATATGTAGTTCGTTCGATTCTGATGCACGGTTTAGGAGAAACGACCGTTTCAAGTAACGGCGTTTCGCGAACGAAACTTTTCCCCTCGCCTTACTTTGAAACATAGGTTAAAGACGAAAAAGGGTTAATTAATGCATGAAACATTTATGGTAAATGTGTTAGGCAGTTGGTAAGACACTCGCGAAGGAATCGCCTTAAAACTCATAAAGGTTAAATTATTAAAAATGGTGGAGCCGAGGGTACCCGAGTGACTTAAGCGAATCAGTGAGCGCAAAACAAGCGTTAGAGTCTAAGTTAGTTAAAGTATAGATTTACAAGTGACTTTGGTTTAATTCCAACTTACTTGTTGTTTATAGGTTACCAGACTCGTCCCGAGCCTTTTATCACCCCAAGTCGCTCAGGCAAGTTTTCTACCCGATATACTGTTGTTGTGATGTAAATATATGTATATGCATTATCTTGTGATAGTGCATGATTGTTATTAGCAAATTTTGCGATATATTGGAGCATGCTGATATGGTATATATGTATGTCTGTTTCGTAATCTGGTTATCTATCTGTTGATTTCAATGCTTATAGTTGCATAATACCTATGCTAGAAATAAGCAAGTAGTTGCGTATACCCTTAGTATAGGGGATAAAAGGTGAACATATTTCTAAACCGGGAGTCGATGTTCCCGAGTATATTATATATATATATATATATATATTTATATATATGGATATAGTTTTTAAAACTATGGATCGAATAAGGTTTATTCGATACCTTTATTTTACTTAATTGAATATTAATTTGAGTATTCATTCGAGGGCTTATGACTCAGTTTATTTTATTATTGAATATTACTTGGATATTCATTTGAGGATGTATGACTCCTTTATTTTATGAATATTATTTATAGTATTCATTCGAGGTATTATGACTCCGCTTATTACTTAATAATATTCTTTATTGTATTAAAGAATAAGGTGTCGATAATCAAACTTACTTTTGATTATTCAAATAAAGATATTACTTTCGTATAAGTATATCTTTGATTATTTGATATTCATTTCAAGTATGAGTTTTAAAACTTCTACTTCAATTATTTTATAAAGATTATTCTTTATGGGAATATTATTTAAATAATAATATTCAGACATTTTCTAAATATTCTGGGGACTGATTTGCTTCATTAAATCAGCTTCACTCCAAACATTCTTAAAAATGTTTTGCGAGTCTTCAAAATGATTTTTAAAAGTTAGAGCGGATCCCAAAACTCATTTTTTTAAGATCCTCCTTTCGAAGGGGATTTAAATACTCGCTCAAAATCTGAGGGATCCGGCTCTGTGGTGTGTTTTATATTCGCAACGAGGTTGCTGTTTTGATAAATGAATTGATTACTTACCCAACACTCGGGAAGTAAAATTCTTGGAACAAGTTAATCCATTAACAGGCATCGCCTGGGAAATATCGGTGAGTTCTCCTTTCCAAATAGATACGACTTCTTGGTGGAGCCGTATCAACAAGTTTCTACTTGGGGAAAGTGGGGACGAGCTTTACATTTCAGAGTCATGGATTTCATCTGAACTAGGAGTGGCATAAGTGGCCGAGTAGCGCCGGCCCAGCCTTATTATATTGGCCCAAATGGCCTGGAAGTTCCGCTAAGGCGGTCCATTCCTTAGGAGTTCAGTGTTCGGTTGACAAGTAAATCCGACAGGTTCTCCTCTACATGTAGAAAATGGTGGGGTTGTACTACTACGACTGATCATCGTAAGTGGTCTTCCTGGCGCGGCAAACTCCCGTAATGAGTTCATCATCCAATTGGATAATTTCTGCAACACTACCCAGAGCACTTCGATAGAAAGGCTACGGTTGGGCGATTGTTGAGTGTTGGCAGGGTCAAGTTTTCAAAATGATGTTTACATCAAATGAAGTATCTCGTAACTTCATTTTATTTTGATGATATTTTAAAAGATTTAATCTATTCAAATCTGGTCTTGTAGTCTCATCTATGTGATGAACTTTTGAAGCTAATTATAACTTGAACGGTGGTAGTTCAAGTAGTATTTGGGAAGGATATAAGTATATTGGAGTATCTTGTAACTTCATCTTTTAAACTTATATCTAGTAAATGATTATCTTATGCATGATAAAGATTTTCAGAAAAACGTTGAGACAAGGTTAGATATATGAGATCACCTTGCAACGATATTTTTATACAGTTATACACTGGGACTTTGTGTATATTATGCATGGAAGAGGACTTCCAATATTTTGAAAAGTATATATGTATATATATATATACTGAATATTTTGCGACTTCATCGCATTAAGATATCAACTTGGTTCATTTCTTTTGACCAAGACTTTTATGAGTACTAAGAGAAAGCTCATATACTATTAATCATTATACATATTATTTTGGTGGGCTTGCTGCTCACCCTTGCTTTCTTCTTTCATCACACAACAACAGTTAGGAAAGATGGCCAGACTCCAGCAGACCCAGCGCAAGCGCGTGGGAAGCGTCCCGCGTCTTCCCGTTGATGTTGTAGCTGCTATAGCTGCAGAGGTAGATCTATTGTAGATCAGACCATCTACTTTTGAGAACCAATTATGTATAATTATAACTTGTGGCAGATAATGGCAATTAACTGTAAATTTATCAAGTAATCATTTTGGGTTGTAATAACTTTTAAATTGTGGATTCAAAGACTTGTACTTATTTAAATTTCATCTCTGAGACTATAACGGGTTGTAGTGTGTGTTAGTGTGGGGTCACAGTATAAGGTTATTTATTATTAATTAAGTGAAGTGATATTGTGGAAAGAAAGACCGTGACGACCCGGATCCCCGACCCCGGATCTGGGGGTGTTACAGAAATGGTATCAGAGCTAAGCGTTATAAACCTCAGAGATGATGGGACGTTAAGATAATAAGTTCACTAAGATAATAAGAACTCTTGCCAAGTTCATAGTCGGACTACCTAACGTAGTACTGACAGTTAAAACCCTTATGGGAACCCTTATAAATGTAGCGATAGAAGCGTAGTTCGTTATCGTATATGGTAGCGGGACTCCGAACCCTGAAGTTGAGGAACATCAACGCGATGATGTTTTATTATTTATTGGGGATCAGATTATGGATCCGATAGAGCGTCCTAACGCGGGACCGGATGATGTTGATATTGAGGATGTAGCGGTTGAGGATGTTGTCCTAGAAGGGATAGTTGCTGAGAAGGATCCCATGGAGGATCCTGACAAGAATGAATAAAGGACCACTGATGAATTGATGACCATGGTTAGGTCGACTACCAGAGGTAGGATTGGTCGGTCACTACCGGAGGTTCGTTCAAGTTGTAAAGATAGTAGCCCCTTTAACGCGGCTTACTCGTAAGACTGAGAAGTTTGAATAGACAGAGAAATGCGAGAACAGCTTTTAAAGAACTGAAGCAAAGGTTGGTGACGGCCCCTATGTTGGCGTTGCCGGATGGAAAAAGGAGATTTTGTGATTTGTAAGTGACGCTTCGCATAAGGAATTAGGGTGCTTCTTAGCACAGCAAGATAATCGCGTGTGCGTCAAGACAATTAAGGTAATATGAAATTCGATATCCCCGCCCATGAGCTTAGGCTCGTGGCAATAGTTTTACCCTAAAGATTGGAGGCACTACTTGTATGGAGAGAAGTGCGAGAATTACCTAAGCCATAAGTGCTCTAGTACATTTTTACGTAGAAAGAGCTCAACATACGCCAGAGGAGGCGGTTAGAGCTAATCAAGAATTATGATTGGGAGATTCTTTATCATTCGGGGAAAGCCAATGTGGTGGCTGATGCCATTAGTAAAAAGGAGAGACTCAAGATGATAATGTCTTTGGGAGAGTTGATAAGAGATTTTGAGAAAATGGAAATAGTAGTGAAGGTAACCGGAGCCGGTACCGAAAAGCTAGTTTGAGGAATAAGATTTAGAGCAAACCCTGAACGTGATAGTCAGGGAGGTCGCCATCAAGATAGAAGGAACCCATGACATAATGGAGTGGAAAATGAGGATTTTAAATTAAAAGATGACCCCAATTATGGGGAGTAGGATGAAACATTTCATACTAAGGAAACAGAAAGTCGAGTAAGGAAAGGAGACCCGAGACGGTACTCCTATACGGCAATTCATGGACCTGTCTAAAAAGAACTTAGACTATTATCCCCAACCACCACCCTGAGGAGACAGTGCGATGGGAAATTCTTTCATGACCTTTAAGTCGCTAAGCATTCAGAGTTCCAAGGAACAAGCTGACCCAGTTGAGGCAAGAGCCTGGCTAAAGAAAATAGATGAATCATTTGAGATTCTAAATGATTGACGAACCACAAAAGACTGTTTTGTCACTTACCCTCCCAAGAGAGAGACCACCCGCTGGTGAGAGGCCAAGGAAGGCACGGAGCAAGAGATTATAATAAACTGATTAAAGTTCAGCCAATTGTTTTCGGGAAAGTACTTCCCAAGGTTATGGAGATAGTGTAAAAGCTTAAGAGCCAGAACAATGGCAGACGAGTATGATGAATTATGAATCTAAGTTGTAAAAGTTATCAAGATTCGTTCTGAAGACACGAATCCAGAATGACGGGATGTTTGAAATCAATGCTTATGTTGTGTTGGTTCATGAAATAATGATAAGATAAGGAAAAAAAAAAGAAATTGAAGTGGAAAGGAATATAACGGCAATAGAGTTTGAGGTATGATAAGGGAGTTGGGTACGAGGAAACCCTAACGACTCGTAGCAATAGAAATAGAAAAGTATGCATTCGTCAGGATGAGGGTGATTCACCATAAGTTAAAATTGATGGTTGAGGGCATAAGAGATACATATAGTTTATCCCCTGTAAGTTGGGAGGATTCGAGGAAACCTTGAGATAATTCGAAGGATAAATAATGAGACGCGGATAGACTAAGGGGATAAGAAAGTAAGAAATTAAGAAAATTGGATGAAGGAAGTGACCTTCAAGAAGGTGAAGTGTAAGACCGGTGGCATGATACCCAGAAAGGGAGACGCCAGATATGAAAGATATCCCAACATTGAGGTGACTATTGAGATAAACAACAAAAGTAAATAAGGAATTATTAAGAAGAAGTTCACGTTGAACACGACCAATATCTTCCAGAACATCCTTGTTATCGTTACCAGATTAGGCAAGAAAAGCGGATAACCGTTGTTATCTTTTGGAGGCCATTTTGATTAACCTCATTTTGTATACAGATGTTATTGTGAAATTAGGCATTTACTATCAAGGTGGGAATGATGAATAAGATAATCTATCAAGGATATATGACTTGATTTATCCATGAAAGGATGCATGTACCTTTTTAAAGGTGGAATTAAGAATAGAACATCGGTAACTTAAAATGAATCCTAGGGGAATGCATAAAGGTTGGCATTTCACCCTTAATAGGGACAGTATGAGTTTTGACAGGATGAATTGGAAAGGATTAAGGTAATAACAACCTTTAAGAATTAGTGGAGAAATTTTTCAGAAGTATATAGACAATGGTTCTAGTAGTAGTAAATGGTATTTTGATATGCCCTGTATCTAAGGAATACAGGAGGAACGATTCAAGGATAACCCTAGAGGTTTTACAAGGAGAAAGGTAATATTCAAAATTTTCAAGAATAGAAATGTTGATAAAGGAAATATGACGTAATTATATTGATGCCAAGTGAGGCACGTGTTAAACCACGAGAAAGTATGGATCGAACCAGTAAAGGTTGAAATTGTTCTAGGCAATTAGGACTTAAGATAAAAGATGTTCTAAGTATAATTGAGAGTCAGTCGTGACAGTGATTAACCTCTAAAGACTGAGGCAATAACTTATGGAAAAATGGTGATTTTTTTTTTACTCATCAGATTTTAAGGAAAACATCTTCACATAAGCTGTGATTGAAATGAGGTAGAAAATTATTTGGAGGTGGTTAAAATGACATTGACTGTAAGGAAATTGTACTATCAGGAAAGGCCAAAGAGGTGGCCGACACTTTAAAGGTAAGAGGATAATTATAGGCACTTGTGCCAAAGGAATACAGTGATGATGGTTAAAACTGTGAAGGTTGTATTATGGTTTGGAAGATTGACATTCCTTCTGATGACTGTGCAATACCCAACCGTAATAGTAGTTGGTAAAGGTATAATTCGTGTAATCGCCATGAACGGGCTATCTATCTTAGAAGGTCCTATCTTGAGATAAGCCAGGACCATGTTTCAGAAAGGACTAGACGAACCTTTGAGTAAGTCTTCTATTTAAGGCATATGATTTAGAATGGTATTAACCTGCTATCGGTGCTTTGATTGAAACTCTTCTGCAATTTTATATGCTTCATGTCATGTATGTATGTCAGGATCAGGAGTGTACTCCATGAATCATGAATGGTGATTATGTTACCTCCTTAGAAGGATTTGATACGACATGTATGAACTCCGTATGGTTAGCTATTAAGACTTCATGGAAAATGAATGACGACAGTAGGTCAGTGGTGGACCATAGTAAGGCAGCAATGATTCTGCAAGTATTGAGCTGATTATAACCGTGAGAGTTGTATTGGAATGGGTATTGAGATTGAGTACCACTAATCGGGTCGTGGTAGTGTATAAGTTATCATTGATAGACTAATTAGTAGAGTATCTACCTAGTGAATAATTATTCTTTCTTATCAATAGAGAGTCGTATTATTATACGAGGAAGGTTGCGGTGCAAGCATAGAATTCTAGTAACGACGATGTATAGAGTGAGATCCCAGATTCGATTTTCGATGTCGAGGGAGTTTCAAAGGTGATTGTGTATAAGCTCGAGGAAGAGTGTGGGTCCATAGAATGATGGACGGGATAGAAAAAATATTTAGGCACATGAAATACGAGGCTATAATGCTCGATGCTGATATAAATACGTATATGTTTTGTTCTCCTATGACAAACCTCTATAGTTCAGAGGTAGGTTCCAAGCCAGATATTTTGTGGCAGTATATTTTTTTCATATATACAATTCTCTTCAGTTCGTTCTTTTCTCTTCTTTTCATTTCATGTAAGCTGAGAAGAACAACCCTTCCAGAAGGGGAGGTATTGCCGAATGACTATCTATCTTTGTGATAGAAGCCTAGTAGGATACCACATGTTGTTTAATTGCTTGTCAAGTACTAAAGGCTGGCCACCTTCTGTACTAACTATGCGATATAACAAGTGTTCATGATCATAGTGATCTCTCAACAAATTCCTTTACTTCTATTTGATTGATCAAATTTTGGAAAATAGAAACAACTGAAAAAGGAGTAATAAAGTGGTGGTAGTATGCGGAATGGGAACACATTCGTGATACTAAGGTTGACGTGGTTATTAAAAGGTTATAGAATGCTAACGAGCAAAAGTATAACCAGTATAATATTAGGAACGGAAGGTAGTAGTGATTACGAACTGGAAAAGAATGGGTATTGAGAAGCAGAAGCTCTAATGTTAAAAGCAATAATGAGAGTCTGTGCAATAGACTTGAAAGAATTTGGAATGATCACTTAATTCGGATTGAGTTATCTTACGACAATAGATCATATGTCATTATCGAGATGTCGCCTTATGAGATCATTGAGGGAAGACAATGTCGATCTCCCTTATGTTAGGATGAAGTTGTAGAGCGCAAGATGCTCGGACCAGCAGTGGTCTAAAGGACCAAGGATATGATAGATCTAATCAGAGGACGGCTGGTAGTAACCCAAGATGGACATAAGAGGTATGCTGATTTGACTCAAAAAGGACAAAGAGTATGAAATAGGGGACCTAGTAATGTTATAGGTATCCCTTGGAAAGGATTGATGAGGTTCGGAAAGAAAGGAAAGCTAAGTCTACAATTTGTTGGACCCTTGGATATATTAGGACGTTTGGGAAGTTAGCATATGAGCTAACCCTACCCCCGAACCTGTAGCAAGTTCATAACGTGTTCCAAGTATCAATGTTAAGGAAGTGTATTCGGATGCCAGATAAATAGAGGCATATGAGCGCATAGATATGCAACCAGACGTAACCTATATGGAGCAACCAGGAAGGGTATAGAGTAAAAAGGAACGAGTGCTTAGGAGAAGGGTTATCAAACTAGTAAGAGTTTGATGGTAGAACCACAATGTGGGAAAATTTACTCGAGAGTTAGAAAGTGCAATGCTAAGAGAGTATCCCTATTTACTTTCTATCTGATTCCGGGACGGAATCCTTTTAAGGAGGGGAGACTGTAATAACCCCAATTTTTTGGGAAATTTTTGAAACCCTTATGAATAGTGTTTTTGCTGAATGAGAAAACTTTTCATGCCACACTATGTAGGGGTTCTGATATGGATATTCTGAGATTTTATTAGTACTTTATATGGGATATAAGTGTATGTAAAGATCGTCAGAATCCAAATCCGAACACTTTGATTTTTCCCGGAAATACACTAGATACGGAAAGATTTGAGAAAAAGGTAACAGGATAAAAAGGATTTAAATAAAAGGATTATAGGAGAGGATCATAAAAGGAATATAATATATTGAGAAAGGTTAAGGGAACCTAAGTAATAAGATCCCGGGTATGATCCCTCAAACGATAAATGAAAACGAAAGTTAAGCGAACCGTATAACAGATCAGCGGTCATTAGGCAAACGATTAGGAAGTTAATCAAAGGGATTAGTGGGAATGATGTCATCCAACCAATAGAAAGAGGACAAGGAAGGGAGGATGACATCATGAGGATGACACAAGCATGACATGGGAAGGAAGGAGATGTGGTGACTTTTTAACCACACAAAATCAAGGGCAACTAGGTAATTTACTAAAGCAAACAACAAAAATCAACCAACCAAAAGCAAATCAAGCCAAAACACAAAAATCTCTCTTCTTCTTCTTCAAGCTCTCGGGTGCATTTCTTAAAATTTGAAGATCCAAGCTCCACCACTTACTATTTAGCAAGGTAATTATCTAAGCTTCCCCATGGATAGTTACATACTTCCTATAAGTTTAAGCTTCTAATTCCAAGCCAATCTTTTTCTATAAATCAAGGAAGAAGATGGTGAATAGTAACCTTCAAGAAATAACTTTAGTTTTCTTGAATTTTTATGAAAGATTAAGGTTATACAAGCAAGGATCAAGGTTCTTTAGGCATTCAAAGCTCTTGTGTTGTGTTAAAAAGCTTCAAAGAAGGTATAATCTCTTAACCAAGCTTTGTTATTGAATGTTAAGAGCATAATATGAGTATTTTAGTTCATGAGAGGCTTGATGGTTGTGTATGTAGAGATTAGTGAGTTTTGGGATGTTGTTGGATTGGTAAATGTTGTTGTTTTGATTAAAAGAACTTAAGTATGGTTAAAGTTAAGCTTAGGCATAAGTATGAATGTTAAACTTGAATTGGTTGGGGCTGTTATGATATGGTTTGGAGGGATATTGGTTGTATGATTGATTTGGGGTTGATTTGTGGTTGGTATTGAATGGTTTAAAATTGGGAAAACGCGTAAACATAGCCGTCGTAACGTCCGATTTTCTTTAGACTGTTTTTGTGCATAACATTAGGACCCGAGAACCCCCTGCTAGATTTTGACCATTGCCATGTTTAGATAGTTCATATTACGAGCTTCGTTTTGATATGTAGTTCGTTCGATTCTGATGCACGGTTTAGGAGAAACGACCGTTTCAAGTAACGGCGTTTCGCGAACGAAACTTTTCCCCTCGCCTTACTTTGAAACATAGGTTAAAGACGAAAAAGGGTTAATTAATGCATGAAACATTTATGGTAAATGTGTTAGGCAGTTGGTAAGACACTCGCGAAGGAATCGCCTTAAAACTCATAAAGGTTAAATTATTAAAAATGGTGGAGCCGAGGGTACCCGAGTGACTTAAGCGAATCAGTGAGCGCAAAACAAGCGTTAGAGTCTAAGTTAGTTAAAGTATAGATTTACAAGTGACTTTGGTTTAATTCCAACTTACTTGTTGTTTATAGGTTACCAGACTCGTCCCGAGCCTTTTATCACCCCAAGTCGCTCAGGCAAGTTTTCTACCCGATATACTGTTGTTGTGATGTAAATATATGTATATGCATTATCTTGTGATAGTGCATGATTGTTATTAGCAAATTTTGCGATATATTGGAGCATGCTGATATGGTATATATGTATGTCTGTTTCGTAATCTGGTTATCTATCTGTTGATTTCAATGCTTATAGTTGCATAATACCTATGCTAGAAATAAGCAAGTAGTTGCGTATACCCTTAGTATAGGGGATAAAAGGTGAACATATTTCTAAACCGGGAGTCGATGTTCCCGAGTATATTATATATATATATATATATATATTTATATATATGGATATAGTTTTTAAAACTATGGATCGAATAAGGTTTATTCGATACCTTTATTTTACTTAATTGAATATTAATTTGAGTATTCATTCGAGGGCTTATGACTCAGTTTATTTTATTATTGAATATTACTTGGATATTCATTTGAGGATGTATGACTCCTTTATTTTATGAATATTATTTATAGTATTCATTCGAGGTATTATGACTCCGCTTATTACTTAATAATATTCTTTATTGTATTAAAGAATAAGGTGTCGATAATCAAACTTACTTTTGATTATTCAAATAAAGATATTACTTTCGTATAAGTATATCTTTGATTATTTGATATTCATTTCAAGTATGAGTTTTAAAACTTCTACTTCAATTGTTTTATAAAGATTATTCTTTATGGGAATATTATTTAAATAATAATATTCAGACATTTTCTAAATATTCTGGGGACTGATTTGCTTCATTAAATCAGCTTCACTCCAAACATTCTTAAAAATGTTTTGCGAGTCTTCAAAATGATTTTTAAAAGTTAGAGCGGATCCCAAAACTCATTTTTTTAAGATCCTCCTTTCGAAGGGGATTTAAATACTCGCTCAAAATCTGAGGGATCCGGCTCTGTGGTGTGTTTTATATTCGCAACGAGGTTGCTGTTTTGATAAATGAATTGATTACTTACCCAACACTCGGGAAGTAAAATTCTTGGAACAAGTTAATCCATTAACAGGCATCGCCTGGGAAATATCGGTGAGTTCTCCTTTCCAAATAGATACGACTTCTTGGTGGAGCCGTATCAACAAGTTTCTACTTGGGGAAAGTGGGGACGAGCTTTACGTTTCAGAGTCATGGATTTCATCTGAACTAGGAGTGGCGTAAGTGGCCGAGTAGCGCCGGCCCAGCCTTATTATATTGGCCCAAATGGCCTGGAAGTTCCGCTAAGGCGGTCCATTCCTTAGGAGTTCAGTGTTCGGTTGACAAGTAAATCCGACAGGTTCTCCTCTACATGTAGAAAATGGTGGGGTTGTACTACTACGACTGATCATCGTAAGTGGTCTTCCTGGCGCGGCAAACTCCCGTAATGAGTTCATCATCCAATTGGATAATTTCTGCAACACTACCCAGAGCACTTCGATAGAAAGGCTACGGTTGGGCGATTGTTGAGTGTTGGCAGGGTCAAGTTTTCAAAATGATGTTTACATCAAATGAAGTATCTCGTAACTTCATTTTATTTTGATGATATTTTAAAAGATTTAATCTATTCAAATCTGGTCTTGTAGTCTCATCTATGTGATGAACTTTTGAAGCTAATTATAACTTGAACGGTGGTAGTTCAAGTAGTATTTGGGAAGGATATAAGTATATTGGAGTATCTTGTAACTTCATCTTTTAAACTTATATCTAGTAAATGATTATCTTATGCATGATAAAGATTTTCAGAAAAACGTTGAGACAAGGTTAGATATATGAGATCACCTTGCAACGATATTTTTATACAGTTATACACTGGGACTTTGTGTATATTATGCATGGAAGAGGACTTCCAATATTTTGAAAAGTATATATGTATATATATATATACTGAATATTTTGCGACTTCATCGCATTAAGATATCAACTTGGTTCATTTCTTTTGACCAAGACTTTCATGAGTACTAAGAGAAGGCTCATATACTATTAATCATTATACATATTATTTTGGTGGGCTTGCTGCTCACCCTTGCTTTCTTCTTTCATCACACAACAACAGTTAGGAAAGATGGCCAGACTCCAACAGACCCAGCGCAAGCGCGTGGGAAGCGTCCCGCGTCTTCCCGTTGATGTTGTAGCTGCTATAGCTGCAGAGGTAGATCTATTGTAGATCAGACCATCTACTTTTGAGAACCAATTATGTATAATTATAACTTGTGGCAGATAATGGCAATTAACTGTAAATTTATCAAGTAATCATTTTGGGTTGTAATAACTTTTAAATTGTGGATTCAAAGACTTGTACTTATTTAAATTTCATCTCTGAGACTATAACGGGTTGTGGTGTGTGTTAGTGTGGGGTCACAGTATAAGGTTATTTATTATTAATTAAGTGAAGTGATATTGTGGAAAGAAAGACCGTGACGACCCTGATCCCCGACCCCGGATCTGGGGGTGTTACAATAGAGATTTGAAGGAGTATTACTGGTGGCCCAACATGAAGAGGGACGTAGCAGAATGGGTAAGCAAATGTTTGACTGGCCAAAGAGTAAAGGCAGAGCACCAGAGACCCAGTGGACTTTTACGACCCCTGGAGATTCCCGAATGGAAATGGGAACAGATAGTCATGGATTTTGTTGTCGGTTTACCAAGAACGAAAGCCAACCATGATGCCATATGGGTGATTATAGACCGACTGACAAAGTCAGCTCATTTCATTCCTATCAATGAGAGATACACAGTCGATAGACTGGTGGACATTTACCTTAAGGAAATAGTGACGCGACATGGAGTCCCAGCATCCATTGTCTCAGACCGAGACCCCAGGTTCAACTCCAGATTTTGGAGGAGCTTTCAAGAATGCGCGGGGATCAAGTTAAATATGAGTACCGCTTACCATCACCAGACGGATGGGCAGAGTGAAAGGACCATCCAGACACTAGAGGATATGTTGAGAGTCTGTGCAATAGACATTAAAGGAAGTTGGGATGATCACTTGTCGTTGATTGAGTTTTCTTATAAGAATAGCTTTCATGCTAGCATCAGAATGCCGCCTTATGAGGCCCTGTACGGAAGAAGGTTTCGATCTCCCTTATACTGGGATGAAGTAGGAGAGCGGAAGATGCTCGGACCCGAAGTGGTCCAAAGGACCAAAGACATAGTGGATCTCATCAGAGGATGGCTGGTAGCAGCCCAAGACAGACAGAAGAAATATGCAGACCTAGCCCGAAAGGACAAGGAGTATAAAGTAGGGGACGTAGTACTACTAAAAGTATCCCCTTGGAAGGGATTGATGAGGTTCGAAAAGAAAGGGAAACTAAGCCCAAGATACATTGGACCTTTTGAGATACTAAGACGGATTGGGAAGTTGGCTTACGAGCTAGCGTACCCCCGAACCTACAACAAGTTCATAATGTGTTCCATGTGTCAATGCTAAGGAAGTATCATTGGGATGCCAGACACATAGTGGAGTACGAGCATATGGATATGCAACCAGATCTGACTTACGTGGAGAAACCAGTAAAGATTATGGATATGAAGGAGCAGGTGCTTCGAAACAAAGTGATCAAGCTAGTCAGAGTGCTACGGCAGAATCATAATGTGGAAGAATCAACTTGGGAACTAGAGAGCGCAATGCTAGAAAAGTACCCCCATTTGTTTTCTATTTGATTCCGGGACGGAATCCTTTTAAGGAGGGGAGACTGTAATAACCCCAAAATTTTGAACTTTTTGTAACCCTTATAAATAGTGTTTTTGCTGATATTGCTGAATAAGAAAACTTTTCATGCCACACTATGTAGGGGTTCTTTTATTGTTATTCTGAGATCGTATTAGTACTCTATATGATAAATAAGTGTATGTAAAGATCGTCAGAATCCAAATTCGAACACTTTGATTTTTCCCGAAAATCCACCAGATACCGAAAGAATTGAGTATAAGATAACAGGATAAAAAGGATTTAAATTCAAGGATTATAAGAGAGGATCATAAAAGGAATATAATGTATTGAGAAAGGTTAAGGAAACCCAAGTAATAAGATCCCGGGTATGATCCCTCAAACGAAAATGAAAGTTAAGCGAACCGTATAACAGATCAGCGGTCATTAGCCAAGTAATTAGAAGCTAATCAAAGAGGTTAGTGAGGATGATGTCATCAAACCAATAAGAAGAGGACAAGTGTGGGAGGATGACATAATAAGGTGACATAAGCATGACAAAGAAAAGTGTGTTGTTGGTTGATTAAGAACCACACAAAAGTTACCATGGTAAAAAGTAATAAATCAAAACAAAACAACTTCAACCAAGCCAAAACAATTCATTTCACCAAAAATAGAAGTTGACTTCTCTTCTTCAAGAACAAAAGCTCTCGGCTTTTTCTTCTTAAACCAAGGAAGAAAATTTCAAATCCCTAGCTACACACCTTCAAAAATCAAGAGGTTTGTTTCTTTAGCTTCCATAATTCATAACTTAGATGAGCCATAAGTTTAAGCTCAAGATTCCATGTTTAACATAGCTAATCAATTCATCAAAGTTCTTGGTGAATAGTGTTTTCAAGAAACTAACTTTGTGTTTTCTTATATTTTCTTCAAGATCCAAGCTTAGTAAAGATAACTAGTGGTTATTTAAGGCTTCCTAATTGATTCTCCACTCTCCAAGGAAGGTATAACCCCTCCAAACCCTAACTTTAATTTGAGTATTAGGTTTATTTTTGTTGTTATGGTTCATGAGAAGCATGATTCTTGTAGACTTAGAGTGTGGTTGGTTTTGTAATGAGTTGGAGTTGTAATTCTTGGATTATTGATTAATGAACTTAAGTATAGTTTTAATTCATGTTTGAGAATAATATAAATTGGAGAACTTGAGGTGTTGGGGCTGTTGTAGTATGGTATGGATAGATTTTGGTTGTATGAATGAATTGTGGTTGATTGGTGGTTGGTTTAGAGTAGGATATAAATTGGTAATCGCGTAAACATAGTCGTCGTAATGTCCGATTTACTTTAGACTGTTTTGTTCTTAACATCAGGACCCGAGGACTCACTATTAGGTTTTGACCATTGACATGATTAGATAGTTCATGTTACGAGCTTCCTTTTGATATGTGGTTCGTTTGAATCCGATGTACAGTTTAAGAGAAATGACCGTTTTAAGTAACGGCGTTTCGCGAATGAACCATTACCCCTCGCCTTACTTTGAAACATTGTTTAAAGACCTTAAAGGACAAATTGGAGTATGAAACATTTATGTAAAGTGTATTAGACAGTTGGTAAGGCACTCGTGAAAGAATCGCCTTAAAACCCTTAATGATTAATTTATTAAAAATGGTGGAGCCGAGGGTACTCGAGCGACTTAAGAGAATCGTTGAGCGTAAAGCGAGTGTTAGAGTCTAATTGGTTAAAGTATAGATTCTTAAGCGACTTTGGTTTAATTCCAACTTATATGTTGTTTATAGGTTACCAGACTCGTCCCAAGCCATTTGTCACCCCCAGTCGCTCAGGCAAGTTTTCTACCCGTTATACTGTTGTTGTGATGTATACATATGTATATGCATTATCTTGTGATAGATGCATGATGGTTAATTAGCAAATTCTTGCGATATATTGGAGCATGTGATATGGTATATATGCATGCCTATTTCGTAATCTTGATACATATATCTATTGATTCAGTTGCATAATACATATGCTAGAGATAAGCAGTAATTACGTATATCCTTAGTATAGGGGACCCCAAGGTGAACATTTTCTAAAACCGGGAGTCGATGTTCCCGAGTATATTATATATATATATTTACATATATATATATATATATTGATATAGTTTTCAAAACTATTAATTGAATAAGGTTTATTCGATAACTTTATTTTATTTAATGAATATTAGTTGAATATTCATTCGAGGACTTATGACTCAGTTTATTTTATTTAATGAATAATATTTGAATATTCATTCGAGGACTTATGACTCGCTTTATTTTATTAAATGAATATTATTTTGAATATTCATTTGAGGACTTATGTCTCCGCTTATTTATTAAATAAGATTCTTTATTTTATTAAAGAATAATGTTTCGATAATAAAACTTATTTTCGATTATTCAAATAAAGATCATACTTTCGTATAAGTATATCTTTGGTTATTTAATATCCATTTCAAGTATGAGTTTTAAAACTTTTACTTCAATTATTTTTATAAGGATTATCCTTATGGGAATATTATTTAAATAATAATATTCAGATATTTTCTAATATATCGGGACTGATTTATTTCATTAAATCAGCATTTCTCCAAACATTCTTAAAAATATTTTTCGAGTCTTCAAAATGATTTTAAAAGTTAGAGCGGATCCCAAAACTCATTTTTATATTTAAGATCTTCCTTTCAAAGGGGATTTAAATACTCGCTCAAAACCTGAGGGATCCGGCTCTGTGGTGTATTTTATATTCGCAACGTGGTTGCTGTTTTGAGACAACGATTTGATTATTTGCCCAATGTTCGGGAAGTAAGTCCATCTGATTGAGTCGGCATAAGCGACAGGCTGGGGTACGATCTATAAAGGTGTAAGAGGCTGGGTGACAGTCCATCCACGCGTGAGTGGCCGGGTAACGGTCTAGCGCGAGGTCTGAATGCGGCTAGGGTGATGACCGGCGAGGAATTCATCCATCTACAGTAGAAAAGGTTACTTATTGGTATCTTTTCCTGATCAGCAAGATATCGGGTTTATGCCACAATTCTTTTCCTTTCCAAAAATTCATTGGATGTTACAAACTCTGTTCATACTTTACAGGACAGAGGTTTTCAGGAAATGTATAAGAGATATATATGTGGACATATATATCGGGACTTAATGAGGTATCTCATAACTTCATTTCATTCAATAATATTTCAAAGATTTAATCTATTCAAATCTTATCTTGTAGTCTCATCTATGTGATGAACTGTTGAAAACTCATTATACTTTGAACAGTGGTAGTTCAAGTAGTTTTATAAATGATATAAGTATAGTGAAGTATTTAGTAACTTCATCCCTTGTTTTTGCTTATATCCAGTAAGTGATTATCTTACACTTGATAAAGGTTTCCAGTAAGTTATCCATTTAGATACTTGCATTATTGTTTACACTATATATTATCTTGCGAGCTGTAATGCTCACTCTTGCTTCATTTCTTCATCACACAACAACAGTTAGGAAAGATGGCCAGACTCAAGCAGACCCAGCGCAAGCGCGTGGGAAGCGTCCCGCATCTTCCCGTTGATGTTTTAGCTGCTATAGCTACAGAGGTAGATCTATTGGTAGATCAGGCATTCTACTTTTTGGAACCAAATATTGTATAATTATAACTTGTGGCAGATAATGGCAAATAACTGTAAACTTATCAAGTAATCATTTTGGGTTGTAATAACTTTTAAATTGTGGATTCAAGGACTTGAACTTATTTCAATTTCATCTCTGGGACTATAACGGGTTGTGGTGTGTGTTAGTGTGGGGTCACAGCATGAGGTTATTTATTATTAATTAAGTTAAGTGATATTGTGGAAAGAAAGACCGTGACGACCCGGATCCCCGACCCCGGATCTGGGGGTGTTACAGTATTCTTGATATAGAAGCTAGTGTTGAAGCAAATTAATATCTTCAAACTCTCAAAGTTAAAGGAAGAAAGACAAATCTGTTCTACAAGAATCCAAAGATTTAATTATTTGACTCTGAGGTAAGTAGAAGAATATTTACAAAAGAAAATCTTTGAGTTGATCTTGAACAGCTAAGGCAAATGGAGGAAGACTTCAAGAATTCCATGAAGACAACAAATGCTGATATTGCTGTTATTTCTCAAGTACTTTATAAAGATGATTCTTCTAATAGACCAACCAGAGGTTACTCTAACTGCTGACATGAAGCTTAAAGGAAAAGAGAAGATAGGAGATAAGTCAAAGATTTCAAAGTCTTAAGACAAAGCTGTTGCAAAGAATAAAACAATAAAAAAGGAAACTAAATCTCAAATACTAATAGATCCAATCTATACAGTAGTTCAAGCTTATGATATTGAAGAAAAATATGAAGAAGAAGAAATCAGCCAAGCTCATCAAAGAAAGAAGATTAATGGAGCTTTCTGAGCTGAAGAACTGAAATTAACCGCTGACATTGCTCAAGTTAAAGAAGCAGTTTAGGAAGAAGAGTAAAGTATGATATTCACTTAAGCAAGATTGAATATGCATACTTGATTCCTGCATTTAGATAGTTTTGACATTATCAATTGGAACTTGTCCATATTTCCATAATGAACAAGTTGGGGGAGATTGTTAGGAGCAATTGATGATATCAAGCGAAAACTATCAGAAGTGCATATCAGAACTTACATCAACGGATGTTCATGACATCGACGGATGATGATATCGACGGATTAGGATATTGACGGATGATGATGTCAACAGATGATGTAATCAGTATTTGTCACATCAGTTGATCTTCGGCAAGGAAAAGGAAACAGGAACTCAAGGTGGTGAAGGACTTTATCTCAGAAGTATTGTATAGGTTTCCTTGTTGTTAATAGAATAGGATTCCTTATACATTGTGTAGCCGTGCTCTATATAAAGCACAGATTAGGTTCATGCTATAAGCATTGCGGCATTGTTATATCTTTCGCATAACCTAGCAAATCTCAAGGATATTTGTACATCCTTTCGAGAGAGTACGTTTGTAATAAGTTTTTATCTGTTAATATAAAAATTGTTAATTCTGTTGAAACTTTGTCGAATTGATTGTATTAACCGTATTCACCCTGTTAGGTCACACACACTGTAGAAGGGGGTTGAATACAGTATTTACTACAATCAAATCGAATATAAGAACTCAAGTAACAGAAAATAGATTTTATTCAACAAAATAAACTCTGTTACAATATGGAACTGTCCTCTCTCAGTGATGAACAAATTATCACGAGAGCTGTTAGGGTTATATTGAATAATAACTTCGATAATGATAACACTTATAGTGTAAACCCTATGCCTGTGTTTATATACTACACAGTTACAAGATAATGTTCTAATTGATATGGAATATAATTCTACTTCCTAAAATATATCAACTAGTTATCTTTTCTTCCAAGTATTCTATTCTTCATAGAATTCTTTCTTCATGTATATTTCTTTTTGTCTTAGTCTCGATCTTCTTTCCTTTCAATCAGTCGCATGCCTTATCTGAAAGTCATCTTAAGTCCTGATATTATCTCCTAATAAATATCTTCTGATAATTTAAGTTCTGATAACTTAAGTTCTGATATCTTAAGTTCTGTCTTCAGTATAAGTGTTAATTTCCTGTTAAGTACTGATTTGTCCTGTTAAGTAAGATCTGAAAACTAAACACAAATCATATTACACATGACATCACAAATATATCTAACAATCTCACCCAACTTGTAAATTAGCATAATATACAAGTTCAACAGATATTTGATGATGTCAAAAACATTAAGTACAAATGCATGAGAATTTGACTAAATAACTACAACTTACTGTCCTTTTAGCTTTACCATCTTAAACTTCTGATAACAGCTTCAGTCTGTATACACTTTCAGAATTTAAGCAGTTGTAGATCTTTGACTTGGCTTCAATTTCTGATCTCTTTGATATCAGGAGTTGTTCTGAGATAGTTCTTCAACAAACATCTCTCAGCATATTTAAGTTCATTGACCCATCCTCCTTTAAGCATTTATCAATTCAGTTGTATCTTGACCAGTTTGAAAAATAGCTGCTCTGAGATCATTTATCTTAGCTTTTCTTATCTCCTGATCTAGTCTGATCAGATATGCCTTGTCAGACTCTAGATTGAATTCCACAGCCTTATAACCCAGAAAAGTAGTTATGATCTTAGCAGTGTTAGGCTTCATTTCGACAATATCACCTTTGTGATCTCTGTACTTGGGACAGTATGTGCTGTCAGAGTTTACAAAATAAAGCTTCTTCTTTCTTTGAATTTGTGACTTTAAATAACCTGCAGCACTAACTGTTAATCTGTCTTTCACTTGAAGTTGGAATAGAACATGTTCCAGTTCTTCAAAATACTTCAGTGGTATAGCATTCTGCCTGATATGGTATACCCTTCCATCTGTCATAAAATACAACAAGATATGTTCTTTCAAAAAGGTATGGTAAACCATTTGTACAGATTCAAGTCGATTCAATCTTTCAGGAGTTTCTCCAACACCTGGTTCACTTAAGGAAGTTGGATCGTTGGTAGTGTTATGTACTCTTCTTTCATCAGAACTACCCAATCCAGATTTATCTCTTGTTTCCTTTCCTGTAACAACTTTTGCTTCAAAACCACTTGTTGCAGTCTTCAAAGATTGAGTCTGTTTAGCTTTGGTGAATCCTGGTAGGAGTATCTTTGAAGGTTTAACATGAGCAATGTCAGAGGTTTCTTTTTCCTTATCTTCTAATATCAAGCCAACTTGAGCTATGTCAGAGGTTGATTGCTTCACTGTCATATCAGAAATTACTACATCTTGACTCTGAATAACATGAGCCATGTCAGAGGTTGTTTGAAAAATCTTCTTTGAAATCAGAGTAAGACTATCATCTTCTTTATCATCAGTTACTTCTTCATCCATGACTTGCATATAAACATTTACATGTTCATCAACTTTTTCTTTTCCCTTGGACCTTGGATCAATTTCCACTTGTGATTTGGCTTTGGTTGCTTCAGAATTTGTTATTTCCTTTATCACAATACCCTTAGGCTTTGGAAATTTCTTTTTAACAACAGAAGCTTTAGATTTTATCTTGACACCTTCTGCTTTGAGTCTAGCTTCTTCTTCCTTTAGACTCTCAAAGTCCATTCCTTGATTTCTTTAAGAAATAACTCCTTTAAAATTTCTTCATCAAGTTCCAGATGTTCACCAGAACTTATCCTTTTACCAGTATCAGAACTTATTCTTCTCCCAATATCAGAACTTGTTCCTTGACTTATAATTTTAGCTTTACTTTATGAAAATCCTTTGCCTTGACCTTAACCTCTGCCCTTATCAGAGTTTCCCTGGTCATCATTTCCATCATCCTTTCCCTTCAGTGTCTGAATAGATTTACATTTGGACTTAATCACTTTCTCCCCCTTTTTGGCATCAGCAGGTAAAATAAGAGAGACAAGCAATTCTACTGAGGATTGGATCTCATTGAGTTGAGTTTGCTGAGAAGCTTAATTTTTTAAAATTTCATCAATCTGAGTTTGTTGCTTCTCCTGAGTTTTCTCAATGTAGGCAATTATGTCAAAGGCTGGCTTGAAAAATCTGTTCTTTTCAAGTTTCACATTCATATCTTGCTGGATCAAGGGTTCTTGAATTTTATTCACCTTGGCATGAGTTGTTGAGTGTTGACCTTGAAGGTGCCTAGTACTCAATGTAGTAACTCTAAGTTGTGCCTTAAAATCATCATTTATCACCATTTTATCAGCTTTTGCTAGATGCTCAGCAAGAATCTTTTCAGAAGGAACAAAACTAACTATGTTCCATTCCTTAGTCTACTCCTTTCCTCTAGGAGTATCACTCCAAGGTACCGGTGCTTCCTTAACAAACTTCTTGATTAGATCAGCTTTATTAATTGTTTGTTGAGGTGCATGTCCTAGTGGACCAGCTGCATCTTTAGATTGGTAGCAGCTTCACCAGTAGTTTCCTCATTGGCAGCATCAAAACTTGCAGATCCTGCAGTATCAGCATCTTCTGATAAAATAGCAGTACGTGAGGCTATAGAGGCTTCAACATCCTCCTCTAAATTCTGATCTGCAACCAAGTTCTGATCAATATCCAAAATTGATGTTGTTGGTGGAGTGAGTTAAATTTGTGGAGCTTCCAAGTACAAAACCTCAGGCACAATCAAGTTATGAATATCAATTTCAGCACTTGTACCTGGTTCTTCAGTATGTACTGGATCAACTATAGGTGACATGGGAGGTGTAGGTATTCTGTCTTGAGCAGTTTCTGGTTGTGCAGAAGGAAGTGATTCAATTACAATTGGTTCTGTTGAGATCAGAGATTCCTGATCCCCTTCCTTAGCTGCTTCCACTACATCCTCTGAATCTGACTCAACTATGTCCCTGTGAGCTCTCTGTTTCTTTAATTTCTTCAAAGGTGGAGACACTGTAGGAGCTTTATCATCAGAATTTAACTTTCTAAGCCTTTTGAGGGACCTAGAACTCCCAGTTACAGTATCTTTCTGAGAAAAAACCTTCTCAGCTTCTACAACAACAGGTTCTGATATGGGAACCTGTTCCTCAGAATCTGATTCATCTCTTAGAATAATTATCCTCTTCTTCTGCTGAGACTGAGGTACATTCTTTGTCCTCTTTGGTCTTGAAGATGAAGGCTTCACCGTAGGTGCTGAGGGTTGCGGTTGAGAAGTTTGAGGTGTTTGTGTAGAGGTGGTAAGTGTTGATGGTTGAGGTTCGGATGGTTGGACACCAGGATATAGTTCAGTGTATTTAACTGGATCATAGGTTATCAAGGCTTGTTTGACAGATAAAGGAACTAGGAGGGGTCTTAACACAGCCTTCTTATTATCAATAGATAATAAGTCATTAAAAGTTCTTTTAGCTAGTCTGAATGATGAAATTAATTTATTAGCTGATTGGGGCTTATCATCACAACAAAAACTATAGATAAACTGACAGAATCTAGCAAAGTAAACAGTATTTCATTCTTCTGTCATTCTATCCCCAATGAAACCTAAGACAGCACTTGCATAATCAAAATCAGTTTGGTTAATGAGAGCATACCCGATTTATTGGCTGAATATGGGGATTGCATCGAAATTAGAACATTTGTTTGTAAAAGCCTTGGTTATGCAGTCAAAGAAGAAGCTCAATTCCCTCCTTATGTAAGATCTCTTCAACTGACCCAGCTTTGCCAATGTCCTCTCATACCCCAGACTGGCCATCATGTTTTGAAGAACTGGCTCCTCAACAGTAGAATAAACACAGTTCTTAGGCAGCTGCAGTGCTTGTCGAACTGTGCCCAATGTCACGACATGCTCATCCTCCCCTGATGAAAAAATTATACTTGGGGACCCTTGAGCACCATCATCATCATATACTCCGCTTCTCTAGAACTCCAGCACTTGAGTACCAGAGACTTCATTTGGTTCGGTCAGAGCGTACCCAATATCAGAACTAGTAAAAAAGTCCTGAATGAAGTGAAGTTCTGATGGGGCTTCTGACATGTTAAGAATAGCGGAGAAGTTATTAGGAACAAACTTAGCCCCATTGAAAATTACGTCTTTTGGTTCCATCTCTTTAAGAAAGTAAGTGAATAAGAGTATGTTTACAAAGTGTTTGTAAAAAGTCCTGAGAGAAAAACAACTTCAGAAAATAAGAGAGAGAGAGAGAGAGAGAGAGAGAGAGAGAGAGAGAAAATTAAAGAGATTTAGAATAGAAAAGTAAGTAAAAGATTAGAAAATCTTTTATCTCTCATATATATACTCTCTCCACTCAACAGTTGTATTTTTGAAGCATGGGATACACTTTACACCTGGCACCATGTGAACAGTCAATAAACGGTTAGAGCAGGAGTTAATGGGCACGTAAAATAAGCAATAATTACCGTGTACATGCAGTTTTTAAGGACATACACGTTAACCACTAACCCATAATGATTATGACAGTTTTATCTTACATAAACCAATATTCTATAAAAATATTATCGTTGAAGTAATGACCAAAAATGAACCAAGTAAATAAATACTGCCACATCAGCATCAGAACTTGATTATTATCAAGATTTAAAAGTCATCAGAATATGGCTTCTTAACTCGAAAAGTGAATATTGATTCCTGTAATTCTTCACACAAATACTGATATGGTTTCATCAGAACTTAATCATCAGAACTTCCATCAGAACTTGTCCTCAGAATTTATGCAATCTGACACATAAACTGTTCATCTAAAACAACATTTATCACCACAGTAATTTTCATCATTCATATGGAGTGTAAGTGTGTGCATTAAGCTAAATAGCAGACAAAGAGTAAAGTCTGATTCACTTCAGTACATCTTATAAATAAGGCATAACTAAGAACTTTGCTCAAAATCTGTCATTATTCTGAAGCCTACTTTAGAATGAGTTCATGCATGAGTCCACCTCAACTGTTTTGTGCTCATTTTATGCATCTTTTGAAATTCCATTTTACAGTGGCTTCTCAGTGTAAGTGAGTCACGACTGCTTATCAGAATTTATGCTGTTATCAGAGTATTTCTCCAGTAATCATAGAGTGTGAAAAGTCACCAAGAAAATTTTTTGCTTTTCTAATGCATATTACTTAATACCAGCAATGCACTTGGGTCTTCCCTTCCATATTTTTACTCTAGATCTCGAAGGAGTACTTGATTTTTATTTCTTTTCTTTTCTTTTTCTTTTGATAAGCGAGGCTTATCAGCACTTAGTACATCCATCAGATTTATTAACATCAGAACTTAACAGATAAGAAGCATTATTCTAGTTTTTGACTTAGTAATAAGATACACAAAGTAAACTTGAACTAAGCTCAATTTCAGAATTTGCTTGTGATAAAAGATTTCCACATAAACAATTACTTCAAACATGGGATCTTTAGTATATTAAAGACTACTAGGTCAGCATCTAGCACAGTTATCCTCATTAGATTGAATAGTCACAAAAACATTCATATCACTATCAGAGTTTAAAAATTCATATCAGACAACAATCAGTACTTAAGCAAATTTCAATTTAAGCACATAATACATAAAGATAGTAATATCTGTAAATACTGATCATAAAGTTTGATGTATCTGAACATAAACTAAGCAAATTTAGAGAAAGAACCTGAAACCATTCCAAGTTCATTTACCAATCTTGTAAAAGTAACTTTACATAGTGGTTTTGTGAAGATATCTGCTAGTTGTTGATCTGTTAAAACAAAATGCAATTCCAATGTACCTTCATCCACATGTTCCCTTATGAAGTGGTACATAATGCTGATGTGCTTTGTCATTGAGTGTTGAACTGGATTACCTGTCATAGCAATAGCACTTTGATTATCACAGTAAATAGGGATTTTAGAAAATTCTAACCCATAATCCCGTAATTGATTCTTCATCCAAAGATTCTGTGCACAACAGCTTCCTGCAGCAATGTATTCTGCTTCTGCAGTTGATGTGGAAATTGACTTCTGTTTCTTGCTAAACCTGCCTCCAAGAAATTGGCAGCTTCCACTTGTGCTTTTCCTGTCAATTTTGTATCCTGCAAAATCTGCATCTGAGTAACCTATTAGCTTAAAGTCTGATTCTCTAGGATACCACAATCCCAGATTAGCTGTACCATTAAGGTACTTGAAAACTCTTTTCACTGTTGTCAAGTGAGGTTCTCTTGGATCTGCTTGAAATCTAGCACAAAGACAGGTAGCATACATGATATCAGGTCTACTTGCAGTTAGATAGAGTAGAGAGCCAATCATACCTCTGTAATCAGTAATATCTACTGATTTACCAGTATCCTTATCCAACTTTATTGCAGTGGTCATAAGAGTGGATGCACTTGAACAATCATGCATTCCAAACTTTTTCAACAAATTTCTGGTGTACTTAGATTGACAAATAAAAGTTCCTTCTTCATTCTGCTTGACTTGAAGGCCCAGAAAATAGCTAAGTTCTCCCATCATACTCATTTAATATCTTGACTGTATCATCTTGGCAAAATTCTTACAAAGTTTGTCATTTGTAGAACCAAAAATGATATCATCAACATATATCTGCACCAAAAGTAAGTCATTTCCATGGTTGAGGTATAACAGTGTTTTGTCAATAGTCCCTCTGTTAAATCCACTTTCCAGAAGAAACTGAGCTAAAGTCTCATATCATGCTCTTGGAGCTTGCTTAAGGCCATAAAGTGCTTTATCAAGCCTGTAGACATGATTGGGAAATTTGGGTTCTACAAAGCCAGGAGGTTGTTCAACATATACCTCTTCTTCCAATTCTCCATTGAGAAAAGCACTTTTCACATCCATTTGAAAGACTTTAAACTTCTTGTGAGCAGCATAAGCCAAAAATATCCTTATAGCCTCCAATCTAGCAACTGGTGCAAATGTTTCATCATAATCAATTCCCTCATGTTGAGAGTATCCTTTTGCAACCATCCTTGCTTTATTCCTTATAATTATGTCATCACTGTCAGTTTTGTTTCTGAACACCCACTTTGTACCAACAACAGACCTGTTCTTTGCTCTTGGCACTAGGGTCCAGACTTTATTTCTTTCAAATTCATTTAACTCTTCCTGCATTGCTTGCACCCAATCAGCATCTTGAAGAGCTTCTTCCACTTTCTTTGGTTCAGTCTGAGATAGAAAAGAATGATAGAGACATTCATTTGATGTAGCTGTTCTAGTTCTAACACCTGCATCAGGATTTCCAATAATTAAGTCAGGTGTATGTGCTTTAGTCCACTTCCTTGCAGATGGAAGGTTATCTCTAGAACTGGATGCTCCTCCATAATCCATGTTGTCTTCATCAACATTTTCTGATGCTCCCCCTGAAATTATGCTCTCTGAGTTGGATCCTTCAGAATTTGAGTTTCCAGAAATATCAAAATCTGAGTTTCCAGAATTATCAGAACTTGGCCCATCAGAACTTGAAGAGCCTGTTGTAGGTTCTGATGCTTCTTGAGATGTGGTTGGATCTTCAGTATGCTCCCCCTACACAGGTGCATTTTCCTTTAGCGTAGTCACCACCGTTTCAATAACATCAGAGTTTAATCCATCAGAGTTTGTAGTATCAGGATTTAGACTGTCAGGATTTAGACTGTCAGGATTTAAAACTTCATTTTCGAATCTCAGCTGATTATGATCGTTAAAATCTTCAAGTCCAGTAATCTTCTTATCATCAAAACAGACATTGATAGATTCCATGACAACCCTTGTTCTTAAATTGTAGACTCTGAAGGCTTTTGTGGAAAGTGGATATCCAACAAAAATTCCTTCATCAGCTTTTAGATCAAATTTGGATAGCTGTCCGGGATGAGTCTTAAGAACAAAAGACTTGCATCCAAATACATGAAAATACTTCAGATTTGGCTTCTTTTTCTTCACCATCTCATATGGTGTTTTTCCATGCTTGTTGATAAGTGTTGCATTCTGAGTAAAATAAGCAGTCTGCACAGCTTCAGCCCAAAAGTAGGTTGGTAACTTTGCTTCATCAAGCATAGTTCGTACAGCTTCAATAAGAGTTCTATTCTTTCTTTCAACAACTCCATTTTGCTTTGGAGTTCCAGGAGCAGAGAATTCCTGCTTTATTCCATGGTTTTTGCAGAACTCTTCCATAATCAAATTCTTGAACTCAGTGCCATTATCACTCCTTATGATTTTCACAGAGTCCTTGACCAATTTATCCAGTTGTTTGACATGATCAATCAAGATAGATGCTGTTTCACTATTTGTGTGCAAGAAATACACCCATGTGTATCTGGTGAACTCATCCACTATGACCATAGCATATTTCTTCTTTGTAATAGACATGATATTTACTGGACCAAATAGATCAACATGTAGTAGGTGATAAGGCTCAAGAATTGATGATTCAGTCTTGCTCTTGAATGAAGATTTTCTTTATTTTGCCTTCTGACAAGAATCACAAAGGCCATCAAGAGCAAATACTGATTTTGGTAGTCCTCTCACAAGATCTTTCTTGACTAGTTCATTTATATTGTTGAAATTTAAATGAGAGAGTTTCTTGTGCCAATTCCAGCTTTCTTCAATTGATGTTCTACTTAACAGACAGATTGCAGAACCATCAGTACTTGTTGAAAGCTTGGCTTCATAAATGTTACCATGCATGTATCCCTTCAGAACAACTTTTCCTGAAGATTTGCTTACAACTTCACAGTGTTCTTCAAAGAAATCCACATGATAACCTCTGTCACAAATTTGACTAACACTCAGTAGATTGTGTTTAAGTCCTGAGACCAGAGCTACTTTTTCAATGATGACATTCGGAAGACTGATATTGCCATATCCCAGAGTTTTACCAATGTTGCCATCTCCATAAGAAACACCTGGGCCAGCTTTCTCCACAAAGTCTGATAGCAGGGCTTTATTTCCAGTCATATGTCCTGAACATCCACTGTCCAGAACTAGGATGTTCTTCCTGTTGCCTTGCAATCACAAAGACCACTAATGATTAGTTTTAAGGACCCAGACTTGATTGGATCCTTTGGCCTTATTAAGTTTGTTAACATTTGCAGCGGATTTAGCATCAGAGTTTATGTTAACAGTTTTCTTATCAGAATTTTTATTATCAGACTTTGCATCAGAACTTACACTAGAAGGAACAATGCTAACTTTCTTTAAAGAAGGTTTTATTTGATAATAATCATAGTACAAACTATGATATTCCTTAAAAGTATAAATGGAATGCCATAAACTACCACAATGAAAACAAGGATTTTATGGCTTATATCTAACAGACTGACTCTTAACTCCTGACTTTGAGGGTAAGGAGTTTATGTTCTTATTCTTCCTGCAAAAAGAAGCCAGATGTTTAGAATTTCCACAGTTATGACATGTTTTTCTAGGAGCATTAGGAACATGCTTATAATTGTTACTTTTGTTCACACCTTCCTTTCCATTCCTATTTTTCCTAGGTGGCTTTACCTTGTTTACATTTTTAACCTGTTTCAGCTTATGCTTAAGCTGCTTCTTCGTCATTAAGCCTATGTTAACTTCAGTTGGCTTATCCTGTTTAGGTTTGTCAGAAGTTAATTTCCCCTTAACTTCTGATTTCTCAATATCAGACTTTGCAGTTACAAACTTAACAGGATTTACCTTTGGTTTTTGTTTAACAACTATAGGCTCAGTTTCTACAGTTCCCTTACTGTTCTTATAATCTCCATAACCTAAGCCCTCTTTCCAGTTTCCACTACTAAGAATATCCTGAGTTGCTTTACCAGAGTTAGTCCAAGTCCTGATAATCTCTCTTTCATTTTCTAACTCAATTTTTAGAGATTCATTCATTTTTAGCACTTCATCCCTAACATAAAAGGCATCATCTCTATCTTTCTGAGTTTGATGGAACATGACTAACTCTTTTTCTAAATAATCATTCCTCTTTTTATAAGCAAGGTTTTCAGAAGTTAATCTTTCACATGTTAAAGTTTGATCTTTATAACTAATGAACATGGTTTTAAGATATCTTCTCAACTCAATAATATCATCAGTATGAAAGGCATAAGTAGTTTGAGGTACCTTTATGTCAGTAGTATCAGAACTGCTATCAGACTTTGTGGAGAAAGCTGGCCCTGAAGTTTCTTATGGAGATGGCAACATGGGAAAAACTCTAGGATATGGCAATATTAATCTTGGGAATGTCATCATTGAAACAGTAGCTCTTGTCTCAGGACTTAAACACAATCTGCTGAGTGTAAGTCAAATCTGTGACAGAGGTTATCATGTGGATTTCTTTGAAGAATACTGTGAAGTTGTAAGCAATTCTACAGGCAAAGTGGTTCTGAAAGGTTACAGGCATGGTAACATTTATGAAGCCAGACTTTCAACAAATTCTGATGGTTCTGCAATCTATCTGTTGAGTAGAGCATCAATTGAAGAAAGCTGGAATTGGCACAAAAGACTCTCTCATTTAAACTTCAACAACATAAATGAGCTTGTAAAGAAAGATCTTGTGAGAGGATTGCCAAAATCAGTATTTGCTCCTGATGGCCTTTGCGATTCATGTCAAAAGGCAAAACAAAGAAAATCTTCTTTCAAGAGCAAAACTGAGTCATCAATTCTTGAGCCTTATCACCTACTGCATGTTGATCTATTTGATCCAGTCAATGTCATGTCTATTATAAAGAAGAAATATGATATGGTTATAATGGATGAGTTCACAAGGTACACTTGGGTGTACTTCTTGCACAAGAAGAATGAAACAGCATTTACTCTAACTAATCATGTCAGGCAGCTGTATAAGTTGGTCAAATATTCTGTTAAAATTATAAGAAGTGATAATGGCACTGAGTTCAAGAATTCAATCATGGAAGAGTTCTGCAAAGAGCATGGAATCAAACAGGAATTTTCTAGCACTTGGAACTCCATAGCAAAATGGAGTTGTAGAAAGAAAGAACAGGACTCTCATTGAAGCTGCATGAACTATGCTTGATGAAGCAAAGCTGCCAACCTACTTTTGGGCTGAAGCTGTGCAGACTGCTTGTTTTACACAGAATGCAACACTCATAAACAAGCATGGAAAAACACCATATGAGATGGTGAAGAAAAAGAAGCCAAATCTGAAATACTTTCATGTATTTGGTTGTAAGTGTTTTGTTCTAAAGACTCATCCTGAACTGCTGTCAAAATTTGATCTAAAAGCTGATGAAGGAATTTTTGTTGGATATCCACTTTCCACAAAAGCCTTCAGAGTCTACAATTTAAAAACAAGGGTTGTCATAGAATCTATCAATGTATCTTTTGATGTTAAGAAGATTACTGGACATGAAGATTTCAATGATCATGATCAGCTGAGATTTGAAAATGAAGACTTACATTCTGATACTGTAAATTTTGATGACTTAAACTCTGATCTTGTAAGTACTGATGTCATTGAATCTGTGGTAACAACTCCAAAGGAAAATGCACCTGTCCAGGGGAGCAAGCTGAAGATCCTACCACATCTCAAGACTCTCAAGAAGCATCAGAACCTGTCATTAGCTCTTCAAGTTCTGATACATCTAGTTCTGATGAGCCAAATTCTGATAATTTTGGAAGCTCTGATACTTCAAATCCTGAAGTATCCAAGTCAAAATCTGAAGTCTCAGAGAGCATAACTACAAGGGGAGTATCATAAAATGTTGATGGAGACAGCATGGATCATGGGGGAGGATCCAGTTCTACAAGTCAACTTCAATCTGCAAGGAAGTGGACCAAGTCACATACACCTGACTTAATTATCGGAGATCCTGAAGCAGGTGTCAGAACTAGAACTGCGACATCTAATGAATATCTCTATCATTCTTTTCTATCTCAGACTAAACCAAAGAAAGTGGAAGAAACTTTTCAAGATGCTGATTGGGTGCAAGCAATGCAAGAAGAGTTAAATGAATTTGAAAGAAATAAAGTCTGGACCCTAGTACCAAGACCAAAGAACAGGTCAGTTGTTGGCACAAAATGGGTGTTCGGGAAACAAAACTGATAGTGATGGCATGATTATAAGAAATAAAGCAAGGGTGGTTGCTAAAGGCTACTCTCAACAGGAGGGTATTGATTATGATGAAACATTTGCACCAGTTGCTAGATTAGAAGCCATAAGGATCTTTTTGGCTTATGCTGCTCACAAAAAGTTCAAAGTCTTTCAAATGGATGTAAAAAGTGATTTTCTCAATGGAGAATTGGAAGAAGAGCTATATGTTGAACAACCTCCAGGCTTTGTAGATTCAAAATTTTCAAATCATGTATACAGGCTTGATAAAGCACTTTATGGCCTTAAGCAAGCTCTAAGAGCATGGTATGAGACTTTAGCTCAATTCCTTCTCGAAAATGGATTTCATAGAGGTACAATTGATAAAACACTGTTCTATCAATCCAAGTACACCATAAATTTACTGAAGAAATTTGGAATGCAAGATTGTTCAACAACATCCACTCTCATGGCCACTGTAACCAAGTTAGATAAAGATACTGGTTCATCAGTAGATATTACTAACTACAAAGGTATGATTGGCTCTTTATTCTATTTAACTGCAAGTAGAGCTGATATCATGTATGCTACTTGTCTTTGTGCAAGATTTTAGGCTGATCCAAGAGAACCTCACTTAATAGCTGTGAAAAGAATTTTCAAGTACCTTAAGGGTACAGCTGATCTGGGATTGTGGTATTCTAGAGAATCAGATTTTAAGCTAATAGGTTACTGAGATGCAGATTTTGCAGGATGCAATATAGACAGGAAAAGCACTAGTGGAAGCTTCCAATTTCTTGGAGGCAGATTGGTTTCTTGGTTTAGCAAGAAATAGAAGTCAATTTCCACATCAACTGCAGAAGCAGAATATATAGCTGCAGGAAGCTGTTGTGCACAGATTCTTTGGATGAAGAATCAGTTACTGGATTATGGGTAAGAATTTTCTAAAATCCCTATTTACTGTGATAATTAAAGTGTTATTTCTATGATAGGTAATCCAGTTCAACACTTAATGACAAAGCACATCAACATTAGGTACCATTTCATAAGGGAACATGTGATGGAAGGTATAGTGGAATTGCATTTTGTTCCAACAGATCAACAACTAGCAGATATCTTCACAAAACCACTATGTGAAGCTACTTTTACAAGACTGGTAAATGAACTTGGAATGGTTTCAGGTTCTTTCTCTAAATCTGCTTAGTTTTTGTTCTCATGTATTAGACTTTATAATTAGTGTTTACAGATTGTTTTATTTTCATATAATCTGTGCTTATATTGAAATTCATTAAATGCTGATTGTTATCTGATGGGGATCTTTAAACTCTAATAGTGTTTTGAATATTCTGTGACTATTCAATCCAATGAGGATAAAAGTGCTAGATGCTGACCTAGTTCTTTAACATACTAGAAATCTCATGTTTGAATTAGTTGTTTGTGTGGAAACTCATTAACACAGGCAAATTCTGATTTTGAGCTTAGTCAAGTTTACTTTGTGTATCTTATTACTAAGTCACAAACTAGATTCTTGCTTCTTATATGTTAGATTCTGATGTCAGTAAATCTTAAGAATGAACTAAATGCTGATAAGCCTCACTTATCCAAAAGAAAAGAAAAGAAAATAGAAGTCAGGTACTCCTTTGAGATCTAGAGTAAATATGTGGAAGGGAAGACCCAAGTGCATTGCTGGTATTAAGTAATATGCATTAGAAAAGCAAATAAATTTTCTTGGTGACTTTTCACATTCTCTGATTACTGGAGAAATACTATGACAACAGCATAAATTCTGATAAGCAGTCGTGACTCACTTACACTAAGAAGCCACTGTAAAAAGGAATTACAAAAGATGCATAAAATGAGCACAAAGAGTTGAGGTGGACTCTTGCATAAATTTGTTCTATAGTAGACTTCATGATTGTTGACAGATTTTAAGCACCTTTCTGAGTTATGCCTTATTTCTAAGATGTACTGAAGTTTATCAGACTTTAATCTTTATCTGATATTCTGCTGAATGCACACACTTTCACTCCATATGAATGATGAAAATTACTGTGGTCATTAAGTTATTTTTGACAAACAGTTAAGTGTCATTTGCATAAATTCTGAGGATAAGTTCTGATGGAAGTTCTGATGATTAAACTCTGAAGAAAACAAGTCAGTATTTGTATGAAGAATCACAGAAAAAGATATTCACTTTTTGAGTTCAGAAGCCATATTCTGATGATTATTAAAATCTGATATAAGTTAAGTTCTGATATTAAATCTTGATGATATCCTTGATGCTTACGTGGCATTTTTCTTTACTTGACTTATTTGTGATAAAAAAACTGAAATAGTCATATCAAATCAGAATATATTTGGGTAAGATAAAAATAGTCATAATCATTATGGGTTAGTGGTAAACGTGTTTGTCCTGAAAAACTGCATGTGTACGGTAATTATTGCTTATTTTACGTGCCCATTAACTCCTGCTTTACTTGTTTACTGACTGTTCACACGTTGCCAGGTGTAAAGTGTATCCCATGCTTTAAAAAATATAATTGTTGAGTGGAGAGAGTATATATATAGGGGTTAAAAGAGTTTCTAATCTTTTACTTACTTTTTTTATTCTTAATCTCTTTTATTCTCTCTCTCTCTAATATTCTCTGAAGCGTTTTCTTTCAGGACTTTTATCAAACACCTTGCAAACACTATCTTTCTCACTTAATTTCTACAAAGATGGCACCAAAAGACTTGATTTTCAATGGAGCTAAGTTTGTTCCTAACAACTACTCGTCTATTCTTAACAAGGATGACGCTCCATCGGAACTTCACTTTATTCAGGATTTCCTTACTAATTCTGATATTGGGTATGCTTTGACCCAACCTGAAGAATTCTCCGAAACCCAAGTGCTGGAGTTTTAGAGAAGTGGAATCTATGATGATGGTGGTGCTCAAGGGTCCCCAAGTATTATCTTTACAACAGGGGAGGATGAGCATGTCGTGACTTTGGCTACAGTACGCCAAGCATTGTAGTTGCCTAAGAACTGTGCTTATACAATTGTTGAGGAGCCAGTTCTTCAAAATATGATGGCCAGTCTGGGGTATGAAAAGACATTGGAAAATCTGGGTCAATTGAAGAGATCCAACATAAGGAGGGAATGAAGTTTCTTCTTTGACTGCATTACAAAGACCTTCACCAACAAATGTTCTAATTTCGATGCAATCCTCATATTCAGTCAAAAAATCGGGTATGCTCTCATTAATCAAACTGATTTTGATTATGCAAGTGTTGTTTTAGGCTTTATTGGGGATAGGATGACAGAAGATAGGAATATTATCTATTTTGCTAGATTCTGTCAGCTTATCTATAGTTTTTGTCATGCTGATAAGCCCCAATTAGTTAGTGAATTACTACCATCATTTAGACTAGCTAAAAGAGCTTTTAATGACTTATTATCTACTGATAATAAGAAGGTTGTGTTAAGACCCCTCCAAATTCCTTTATCTGTCAAACAAGCCTTAATAATCTATGATCTAGTTACATACATTACATTATATCCTGATGTCCACCCATCTGAACCTCAACCATCAGCACCTACCACCACTACCCAAACACCTCAAACTTCTCAATCACTACCAAAATCTACCATCAGGACATCTGTTAAACCATCACCTCAATCATTTCAACCTAAATCATCAGCACATACCATCAGATCTTCATCTTCCAGGCCAAAGAGGATAAAGTCTGTTCTTCAACCTCCACAAAAGATAAGGAAGATGATTCTCAGAGATGAATCTGATAGTGATAAAGAGGAAACTGTTGAAGCACGGGTACATACATCAGAATCTGTGATAGTTGGAGCTGAGAATGTTACTTCTCAGAAAGAAACTGCAGCTCAAAGTTCTGATACTTTGAAAAATAAATCTGTAAGTTCTGAAGCTGCTAAAGCAACTCCTTCATTGGCAAGGAGATTGAAGAAAATAAAGGGTAGGAGGTATTTGGCTAAGGCTCCATCAGAAGATACTGAAGAAGCTGAGGAAGGGGATTAGGATTCTCTGATCTCACAAGAACCGATTATCATTGAAGCCCTTCCAGCTCAAGCCAAAAAAACTGTTACTGATACAGTCTTAACCCCTCCTGTCTCACCTATTAAAGCTACAGATGATGCTAAAGAAAACACTGAAAATTCTGAAATAGATATTCATAATTTGAATATACCAAATGTTCTTTATCTGGAAGCTCTATCTACAAAAGCTCAGCAATTTCCAACTCAATTGCCAATTTTAAATGCTGAGATACCATCTACATCAACCACACCAGCTCTGGAGATAAATTATGATGTTCAGAATTTAAATGAAGCTGTTCCTGAATCTCCAGTTGCTTCACACTCTGTTGTGTTGTCAGAACATAATAAGTCTTCCTCAAGTTCTGAAGACAGTGTTTCTGCTGAGACTCCAGTTCCTATACTAGGAAAGGAAGAATTGGTGAAGAAATTTGTTGAAAAGGAAGCACCTATTCCTTGGGAGGATACTCACAGAGGTGTGGAGTGGACCAAGAAGTGGAATGACACTGATTTCATTCCAAGTTCTAACATTCTGACAGAGCATATTGCTAAAGCCGATGAGTTGCTCACAAATGCTGATTTAAAGACACTACTTAAGATCACTGCTCTATCTACCAAACATCTTCAAGGTCTACATTCTTCTACTCATGAAAAGGTTGATACACTAAAGGAACATGTTGATAAACTAGATCTACAGCTTAAGCTTGACAAGAATAGATATATCAGACCTACTCTTGAGAAAATTGAAGCCATTGAGAAGATTCAAGAGAAGCAACATGCCCAAATTGATGAGGTCCTGGCTAACCAAGTTTCTCAGAAAACTCAATTGGGAGAAATCCAATCTTCAGTTGAACTTCTTCTTTCTCTCTTACTTCCTGATGATGCCAAAAAGGGGGAGAAGGTAGTTAAGTCCAAATGTTCACCTACTGAAATACTGAAGAAAAAGGATGATAAAAGTGATGACCAGGGAAACTCTGATAAGAATAGAGGTCAAGGTAAAGTTCAAGGAAAATCTTCTACACAGAACAAGTCAAGTTCTGATGATGTGAATGCTAAAAGTCTGAAGCCAAGTTCTGATAAACAAAGTCTGATGTCAAGTTCTGATATTCTGATTCAGTCAGGATCTAAAGACTCTCAGAAGTTTTTACAAACTCTGAAGCTAAAGGGGAAGCAGACTACTGTTTATTACAAAAATCCTAAAATCCAGACACTTGATGAGTAGATAGCTAGAAGATTATTTCTGAAACAAAATCCAGGAATGGATTTGGAGACTCTCAAGGAGGAAGAAGCTAGATTTGCTGCTGAGAAGACAAATCTTAAGTCTAAAGCTTCTGATGCAAAGAAACCTCCAAGGCCTAAGGAAAAAGGCATTGTGATCAGGATAAAGTCAAATTCTGAGATTTCAAAGTCCAAGACTAGATCACAAACTGAGATTGATCCTAAGTCAAAAGGGAAAGAAAAGGTTGGTGAACCTTTAAAGATTGAGAAAAAGATAAGTTCTTCCATTCCAGTCTATCAAACTACAATACATGATGATGATTTGATAGAAGATGAAACTGTTCAAATTCTGAAGAAAAGAAAGATAATTGAAGAATCTAAAACAACCTCTGACACTGCTCAAGTTGTTCAGAATGAAGAACAGCAAGCTACAGAAGAAACAGCAAATTCTGATCAAGTTAATTTGGAAAAGATGACAATTTCTGATAAGAAGAAGCTGTTATGGAAGAAAGCTACTCCAGTTGAACCAAAATCCAATCTCTTGATGAATCAACTTGCAACATTTGGGTTGAGATCCAAGCAACCTAGAGATAAAGCTGGATTAGGTTCTGATGAAGTAAAAATACAAACATGAGTAGAAGTTACTCTAAGAGATCCTTTCATGTTGACAGACAAACCATATGAACAAATCAAATAAAAGCACCTTGACAAGGTGTTGTCTGCTCAAATCGTGATAGATGCTCATGATAAGGAAAATCTAAAGAAGAAATTGATTGTATTTCTCTATGACGGATTAACTTACAGACTAGTTGATACTGATGTGCTAAAGAAGTCTGTCAGAGAACTTCAACATATTCACTATCTTCTTGAAGTAAAATCTGATGTTACAAGAAGATGGTCAAAATACATTTTGAAGGCTATAAGAGATCTATTCAGAATCTCTGGTACAAAGACTTCTCAGTATATACCAATGATTACTGAAGATGATGGAAGAGAAATTCCTATGCTGAAGAATTCTGCTAAGGTGGAAGTTATTCCGAAAGGAAGATGCTTATGTTATAATGAAAACTCTTCACATCCTAGAGTTATCAGACTTGGTGATGGACTTGAAAGAACATCAATTCAATCTCTCAGAACTGCCATTTATCAGATTGGTGATAGTAAAGATGAAGAACTGATGCAAGTCAAAGCACAGTTAGTTGAAATTCTGAGGAAAGCTGAAGACAAGCTGCTAAGAGATTTTGTTAAGAATCATTATGGATTCAGATTGATCCAGTGAAGTTGGTAAGGCTATAAGGACTGTAAGTTGTAGTTAATAGTCTTATTAAACTCTTATTGCATTTGAACTTAAATGTTTTTGACATCATCAAATCTATTAACTTGAATATTTTGCACAATTTACAAGTTGGGGGAGATTGTTAGATATATTTGAGATGTCATGTCTAATATGTTTCATGTTTAGTTTTTAGATCTTAAAAAACAGGAAATATCAGTACTTACTGGAAATAAGAACTTAAGGATATCAGGACTTAGATTATCAGAAGATAAATATCAGAAGATGGATATCAGAACTTAAGTACTGGAGGACTAACAGTTAAGGAAGGAAACTGATTTACAGGAAAGAAGATCGAGACTAATACAAAAATAAGATATGCATGGAAAGAGTTGGAGGACTGAAAGAATTGTATAAGATATCTGATTGATATATTTTAGGAGACAGAATTATATTCCATATCAATTAGAAGTTATCTTGTAACTGTGTACTATATAAACATAGACATAGGTTTACACAATATGTGTTATCATTATCGAGAAGATCATACATTGTAACCTAGCAGCTCTCGTGATATTTGTTCATCACTGAGAGAGAACAGTTCCATTATAACAGAGTTTATTATATCGAATATATCTGTTTACTGTTACTTGTGTTCGAAATCGATTTTATTGTATTATACACTGTATTCAACCCCCTTCTACAGTGTTGTGTGACCTAACATAATTAATCAACCTATTCTGCATATCTACTAGTAGTCAACATGACTCATATGCTACTACAGAATCTACACAAAGTTGTTTGCAGAAATGTGCTACATTACTTATTGTTACATAAGCTACTCACGCGGTGGATATCAATTCGTCATCCGTCGGGACTATATTGAATCATCCGTCGGGACTATAATTTATCATCCGTCGGGTGCTACAAAATTCACTAAGTTAAATCTACTAATGTGTTTTGCATGAATTATCATCAAGTTCACAAAATATTCCTAACAATCTCCCCCAATTGATGCCTACTGGAATTGTAGCCGTAAATTAAGAGAAACTTGATGATAACAAAACATCCTAAAAATACAGATTGAAAAATAGTAGATAAAACTGATAAGTGCTAGAATTTACTGAAAATTGAACAATGCAAAGTACACAAAGAAATTGCTCATAATAATTGTCAAGATGCTCCTCTAGCCTGAGCAGATAGATCTATTTCCTTGATTTTCTGGATTTCTTTCCAAGCCTTCTGTTGTTTTCTTCAATTTGATTCTGGAGTTGTTTGTGGAATTCAAGTTCATCAGCTTCTGAGAGATTTAGCATTTCCTGCATTTCCAAAAGAGTCTCATTGCTAGAGATACTCAATTGGTCCTCCAATCTGAAGAATCTTCTAACTCCTTTTTCATCCCTGAATTCCATCAACCAATAGGGCCTCAGATGCACTCTCTTTCCTGTAAAGGGAATAGATAGAGTTTTTGGAAGTGCATCGTTGGCTCTAGTACTCCCCAGCTCATCAATCTTCTTTAGAACTAGTCTTCTTGCAGTCACATTGTAACCAAAATTCTTTTTGAATAAAGAGTAGACCTTTATCAAAACAGACTGGCTTTCTAGAAAAATCATGTGAAGTGGCCATATGATCTCTTTTCCTCCCTTGTATTTAAACACCAATCTTTCAGGAAGATGTCTGTGAGCATCAATTCCTCTAACTTCATCCAATTCATCTAAGTAAAGGTTTATGTCAGAAAACTCCTTGATGTCACAGATGTACAATATGTCTCCCTTGTTGACTGTAGATTTAACTTTGATTGGGGTCTTGGATTTGAGAATCACAAGCTTCACTTTCTTGCTTGCTCTTGTCTTTGTCTTCCTTAGCTTTGTGAAGATAGGAAAATTTAGCTCAGGAATTGGTAAACTATCCCAGTCTACTGGCTCATTCTTAGGAATTATGGGCTCACCATGAATGTTCCTTGTTGGATCCACCACTTTGAAATCTTTAAATACCACAGAGGGTTTTTATGTTTGAGTTGAAGTTGTAGGCTTCTTGGGAATAGAGTCTTCCTTTTCCTCATCACTAAAGTCCAATTTTCTCTTGGAATAGAGCTTGTATCTGAATTTTATTTTATGTTGTGGTTCCTGTTGCATTTTCAGATCTTGAGGTTCAGCAATCACAGATGGTTGTGCAGAGATCTCAATTAAAGTCTTTACAGCCTTAAGTTTGGCTAAGATAGCAGCTTGCTCCTTCTTTTGTTTGAGCTTCTTAGCATCTAAGGCAGCTTTCTTCTTTTCATGCCTTATTCTCACTTTCTCTTCCTTTTTGGCATCTACAAACTGAGGGTGTCCAGCCACCACACATATCTCTTTACCATTTTTGTAGATCTTTGCAATTCTCTTTTTAAGTGCTTAATCTGCTGGATCCTTGTAAAATACAATTGACCTAGCCAACAGTTCTTCTCATCTGGCCTAGGTGTCTCATACATAGTATCCATAGGATTTTTATATGAGAACTTGGAGTAGTTTCTTTTAGGATTCATGATGAAATTTGCTCTTGGATATTTGATGCAGGAAGTTTGACCCTTTTCCAGATAGTTCATACTTATGTCATTCACAGAGATTTTCATGACTTGAGAGTGATGACTGAAGACTTTAACTGGTTTCTGAATTGGCCCAAACTTTTGTTGTATATTTGCAACTATCTTTCTTAATTTTTCTTCTAGTTCCTTATCTATAGCTGTAACATCAAGCATCTTAGGATTTGACTTTGACTCAAGCTTTTCAGCAGTTATTTGGATTAGATCAATGATATCCAACACTGGTGGCTTTGTTGGCACAATCACTTTGCTGACTTATATGTTTAGCTGAAGTTCCCCCTCACTTGAGCCTTTCTCCCACTCCCCCTTACTTGAGCTTTTCTCCCCTTTTTTGTTATCATCAAGTATAGTGGAGGATGAAGAGTGTGCAGCAACTAGTTGTTGTAGCAGTTGAGTTTGCTGAGCTTGATGTAGATGTATAGCTGTTAGAGAAGCTTCCACTGCAGTCATTCTGGTATCCAAGGAATCTATCTTTGTGGCAAGATCAGAGTTCTTCCTGAGTTTTCTCTTAATATCAAGCATTGTAGCTTCTGGAAGTTTAGAATCCAACCTTTCAGAAATGTCCCTTTTCATTTGATCAATTTCACCTTTGATAGAAGTGACATCCTGAGTGTGTTGAAAACCTTAGATTTGTAATAATTGAAGAGAGGCAAGTTGTGCTTGTAGGAGCTTCTTGGTGCTAGCATTGGTTGTTGATTGCAGAGCAGATTCTTTCTGGCTGATGAGTTGAATGACGGTTGTCTTGAAATAATGCTCATCACATTGCTTTAAAAATATAACGACTCGTGTATTTTTGAATTATTTAAATCTGTGATTATTATGGAAATTATTAAATAAAATATGTGTATTGGTTTTGATCGCTATGTGTTGTTTGATTATTATCTAGGTGTGATTTATGATGTATCGGGTTGTCCGCGTGATTAATTAAGGAATTGTATTTAATTGTTTCACTTTTAAAGTGAAATTAATGCAAATTTATTTGTATATATATATCTGAAGTGCCTCTAAATTTTTTTTATGATTTTATAATTACATTAATTATTTTAGGATTTTATAAAATTGAGAAATCAATATTTCATTAATTATTTATTTATAAATGATTTTCTGAGTGTGTTCAATGGTAAAATCCATATTTAATTATGGAAATCTTTAAAAATCATGATACTTATATTTTATTAAGTTCAAATTATTTTGAGAATTTTAAAATTATTTTGGTAATTTTAGGATTAATTTTTACCCGCGCGTTGTTTCGTTTTATTGATAAAAGCGGGTATAAGTGGCATCCCAGAAATTGTGTTAAAATTACAAAAAAATTGTTTTCATTTACTCTAGGATATTTCTAGAATTTTAAGATTATTATTGTAATTTATCGAATTTGTTTTAAAAATGACTCGGCTCGTTAATTTCAGAATTCGGGGTGATTATCGGGTCCCCAGGTATTCAGGGACACGTGTTAACATCTAATAAAAGATGTTAACACGTATCCATTTAAAGGACACGTGCGGGCGGCAGATTAACTCCCCCAAAACATCATCTCTTTCTCCTCTGTATCGTCTCAATCTCTCTTACTCGTCTCAGTCTCTCTTCCTCGTTATATTCCCTGTTCTTCCTTTATTTTTTTTCCGTTCTTTTCTCCGTTTTCTTCTTCTGGTCGCGGCTGTCTTTTCCGGCCGATTTTTCCGGTAATTTCCGTTGTTCCTGGTGATTTTGGTTCGGTGAATATATATACGTATGTATATGTGCGTATTTGTGTGTGCTATTGCGTGTGTGTGTTTGTCAGTTGCAATTGTGAGTGTTATGGTGGTGTTTTGCCGCCTGCTTCTGTGTTCTTCCGGCCACGATGGTTGGCCTGTGTTTGGCGCGTGTATACGCGCGTGTTGCCATGTTCATTTCGGGATTTTAATTATTTTATCTAATTCTGCAGGTGCTTAATTGATTAGTTTCGTGAAAATAACATATAAAATAACATATATTTGTTACGAGAAAGTATGGATATAATCAGTGGGATTCGTGTAAGATGTTCGTTATAAATGAAAACCCGTGAATTTTGCCGCCGTCGACGATGAGCTTCGGCGAGTCGATGGTGGACGGTGATGAATTTATTCTGAGTCCTAATTTTTATAAAATAAAAAAATGAGTCGTGTAATTAGTTTTGTATGGGAATGGTTGTGGAATTGTGAAAATCGGATTGTAGTTAGTTTAGATCTTGTTGTGATTGATTTGACGTCGATGATGTTTCGACGGGTAGTCCCATAAACAAAGGGGCCGTCCGATTTTCGGAAAATCGAACTACGGAAATACGGGAGCGTATCCGAGGATTATCGGGACGTCGAGCGAGTATAAGTAAATACATATACGTATATTTTATATAAAACCTGATTATATGTTGTAGTGAAACGTTTTGCCAAAACCAATAACCCTAATTTCATACAATGACGAGTATACGCATTTTCTGAAAATGAACACCGAATTAATCTTGAGGACATGAATCCTAACTGATGCCTGTATTGCAATAATGTATGTGTTACGAGTTGGGTTTTGTTAACGCATAGGTAGATTGTTAGCGAGGATATGTCAAGCATAATCGAATGTCTAAGTTAGGATGTTTCGACCTTGTAGGTTCTAGTCGGAATGCCCGAGAATTGGCATTGGACGAAGGATAGTTGGTGGTCAGTCGAAAAGCTCAGTAAGATTCCAATCAAAGGACGTAAGTGTTGAGGTCGAATCCAGTATGATCTAGTGGATAGACAATAAAGCCTGAGCGGTAGAGTCGGCTCAGAGTTGATCAGTAATAGTTGTAAAGCCTGTAAGGCAAGTACATCTAAACCTTTTTCGAGATATAAAGCAAATATTTCTAAATTCTCTCATGGCATATTGTTAAGTAATCAAAATAGCTCTGTTTTATGTTGAAAGTACTTTGGAATCCTTCAGCCTTGAACCTGAGCCACATCATTTAATCTTTGAGTCGTAAGCCTTATTCTTTGTGAACCAATTCTTGTTGATTTACCAAATACTAAACCACACAAACATGATACTGCTCCACAAATATATAGCCATCATATACCAAACACTGGAACAGAATTGTTTAAACAAATAGAAACTATTATACTCAACCATACCTTGTGACATCTAAGTACTAAAACCTTGTAAAAACATTATTCATCTAATACCCGATTATCCTACAGGCTGGAGGCCATTTCTTTTATATACTTTGACATACCCTTTTTGTACCCATGAACTTTCACCATGCTCTTATACAAATGTTTTATTGTTATTGATTATGATCTAGTTTTATTGAATTATATTGTTTATCATATTGAATTGCTTTAGAATTGGATAGTTTTCTTTATGTGGACCAGATTCGTGGTCAGACCATATCAATGGTCAAGTTAGGCCAATGTGTGCCTTGGATCCAGTAATTAGAGCAGTGTTGTGTGCTTTGCTCGGGGTTAGTGCGTGACTGATCAGCAGCCTAACCTTGATTTTAAAAAAAACTTCAAATGAATATCCAATTCTATTGATTGTTTAATAAGAAACTTGATTCCTTTGAATCATCTCGTTTGATCATTGTTTAGCCTCAGTTATTGTTATTGTGACTTGCTGAGCTAGTTAGCTCACTCTTGCGAATCTTTTTATATATTTTACGGTTAAAAAGGATATGGATGATAGTGAAGTTCCTCAATCCAAAGTGCGAGCTAGGATTCCAGTTTGAGTTGGATCGAGCTAGCAGAAGCTTCATATGGTAGTGAGATAATAAGATTGTAAGAATAATTTCATTATCAGTTGTAAGTTAAATTAGTTGGGATTTGGTACGTTGTAATAAAAGTTAAGGTTGTGGGTTATTTTCATACTTTAACCTGTTGCGATCCGTGGTTGTGTAAAGCAAGGTCATTGCAAAGAATATTTCGTACAGGTTTACATATTGTGTATGTGTTGTGGACCCAAAACTTCTGACCTGGGTTTGGAGGGCGCCATAGGTTGGTATCAGAGCTACAGGTTATAATTCACGGAAACAAGCCTAGATTGTAGGGATTGGGTAGAGGGTTAGGATTAGGAATAGGAAATAGAAAGATAAGACGTTGTGAGGTTGAGTGTGATTGTATAGTAGGTCTCCGATACGGTTCGTATTACGATTCGGGATTCTTAACATTGCGATGTGATTTCTAGACAACGATAATGGCAGATCCTGATTTCCCTGCATCATCTGATCGTTTGGAACTTTCCGTTCGAGGATCGTCATCTTCTCCCAGATTTTATTTGAACCTTGTTCCTCCATCAGTATTAAAGGTACTACCTTCTGTTATGACAGTTGCACTTTTTCAAGTTATTCAACGCTATTTTACCACCTCTTCATACGAGACTACTTATTTAAGAACCTCCATCTGTTTATTCTTGTTTTACTGGACATTCGGCTGTGAGTGTATCTCTTCAGTTTACCCTACATCATGTTCTATGGCCTCAGTTTAAAACCTATCTTATGGAGCAACAGTATTTACGAAGATGGAATCGATAGCTACAGTAAAGGGTTAATGCATGAGATATTAATAAAGGTGAGAAGAAGTTTAGAAAGAAGATTCAAGTGTTCCGAAGGATAGCTTCTACCAGATTAAAAGAAGCCATTAGTGACCAGGCCACCCGTGATTAGTTGTGGGATGGATTAGATGAATTTTGAAAAGGTTAGAGAGAAAAGTATAAATCTGGAATATTTATAGAATTAAATGATGGTGCTATGATAAATGCGATATGTAAAGTAGTGATGTGATGTGATATGAGCAAATTTTGGTTCTATGAAATAGACTTGTTGACTATTGGATAGTCTGTTCCACTTAACGATTGCAAAGTTGATAACGGGAGTATTACCAGTATGGAAGCCTTGATGTGAAGCTACGAATAAGATAATATGCAACGACAATTGAAGTTTTGTCGATTAAGGAAGGTAAATGGACACGATGAAGGAGAAAAGGTAGATTGAAGTGAATGGACCTTTATGTGATTGTTTCTTTAATTTGGTACCTTGTTATAGGTCGGAAGGACAACAACCAACTCATATAGTAAGGACAACCAGATTTGTGATTTTTAAAATTTTTAACAAGTTTTCAAAAAAGATCTTTCCTTACAAAATTTCTACAAGCCTTTTTGAATAAAATAAGTTTTAAACCTTGGTTGTCAAGTTACTACTTGAGTTTCTTGTTTATTAAAAACCCGGATTGCCTGGAAGGATACTTACTTCAGACTTAGTATTGTTAATTCAAAGAACCAAGTAACCCGTGATTATGAAGAAGCTGATTATTCCTAACGGTAAGGTGTAAATATTGTTTGACAAGGTTAATAACAGAATCCGCGTACGGAGTGATTATTCGTCAAGTTGCAGAGACCATTAAAGTTTATAGAATTCATCGATTTAAGAAGAGACTGGGCGTGATCGAAGGAGATTGGGAAGATTTCCAGACTTTTCTAAAAGAAGAATATTATTAATAAAAGGATCGTTATGTTGAATGATTTGTGGTTATTCTAAATTAAAATGAGAAAACTCGAAGTTATCTGGTAGGAACGCCATTATGATCGAATTGTTAAAGTATTATACGTGTAGGTGCTATGTTAAAGATGCAAGACTTAGCAAGTAAGAATCTGCCATAATGCTTAATTTGCGAAGGCATTTCAGTGTACCTTTTAGAGTTGTTATATGAGGCAATTGGGATATGATCGAACAAGCTCGAAAGATGAATACAAATGAAATGTGGATGGTGACCAATGGTATCGTTCTTGTCTTCAATATTACAGCATATATTCCTTTTTGATTCTTAAATAAGTATGAACTTTTTTTCTTAAATAAACTCTTTGCTATGACATCGAAAAGGAGGATATTGCATTCCTTTCAAATTTAATTGTTTTCCTCAAGTTTTGCTTTCTATTGGGACAAACAGTGTTATGGTGAGACACTTTGTCAGAATGACGAAGAGTCGGGTAGGACGCCACCTAATTGTGTGATGTATGCCATATGGTATGAAAGACTGGTCATCTTAAGTACCAATGTGGTTGTCTCATTCATATTTAAATTCTTTTTTCTTCTTTCTTTTCAACTCTAATTTTGTTGAATTGTGAATCCTTCTAGTTGTTTCGTTGTACTGTTGTTCTTTGCAAGAGTTTTTCCTACAGAAATTAATGTATTATGGACCAAGCGGGCAAAGTTCCATCTACCTCTCACGCATGGAAAGCAAACAAGGGCATATGACGAGAATTGCAAATCACTAGCCCCAGTCAGGGATGCACTAAGAGTCAAGGGAATCTACTCCAATAAGGAATACGTCTCCGAGAACGAGAAATTGTGATTTTCTTGTGAAATATGTTATTCAGAATACGGATGTGGTGATGAGAATGATTATCGTGGATACTTTATGCATTAAAGTATTGAAAGATGTGAGAGAAACTTAATTGTTTATCTCTCAAGGTTTTGTTGATAAGATGAATTACCCTATTGAATTGATAAGATTAGGATCAAAGGACTAACAATTCAGGATCATGTAATTGTTAAATAAGTGAGTACCAATGGTGGAATTGAGATTTCTGGCAATAAGTTGTGAAGAATTGACATCATCTGAGATAAGAGGATTTGACATTATTCTAAGGAATGGATTAACTATTTAAGTGTGATGCCCAGACAAACCGTCGTGATGAAAAGATAGTCCTGAAGACGTCAACTGAGAATATGATGAGGTATAAAGGAAGAAGGAAAGTAAAGAATTTGTTAACGATGATTACGATGATCGAAATGTGAGCATTATGGTGATTATGAGATAAATGAAAGTTAGAAGCAAACAAAATTTGAAGATTTTATAGCAATAAAGGAGTTTCAAGAAATGTTTCCAGATGAGTTATCAAAATTTCCTCCAGATAGAGAAATGAAGCTCGCGATTGACTTAGCACATGAGGCGAAGTCAGTGACCAAGGCCTTATACAAAATGGCACCAGTTAAAATGAGGAAGTTAGCAAAGCAGATGCAAGAGATGTTAGAAGAAGAAGCAATTAGACCCAGTGTATCTCATAATGTGCACCGGTATTAATTATTAATAAGAAAGATGGAAGTATAAAATTATGCGTCGACTAGCGAAAGCTCAACAAGTCTACTATCAAGGGCAATTATCTGTTACCTCGACCCAATGATTTGTTTGATCAAACGAAAGAAGCAAAGTACTTTTATAAGACTGATTTAAGACTTGGTATTTCACCAATTGAAGATTAAACCTATGGATATATCAAAGATAATTTTCAGAACTAAGTATTGTTCTCGTATTGTCATTTGGATTAACCAATATACCAGTATTTGAACTTGATGGACAGGATCTTTATGGAATATCTAGATAAGCTGTAGTGTAACACTTAAAGTCAACGGAGGACCATGCAAATCATATAATGATAACTGGGAAGTTGGAGAAGAAAGAAGTTGTATGAAATATAGTTCTTAGCATAAATAGTCAATGTGGAGAAGATCAAAAGAGATTCAGCAGAAATTAAAGTAACTATGAATGAAAAGAGACCAGAAACACCAACAAAAGTAAGAAGTTTTATCATGGGCCGGTTACTATCGGAAATTTGTGCAAGATTTCTTGAAAGTTGCAATATCTTGGACGAAGCTAACCATGAAAAGCAAGAAGTTTATATGAAATGGAGAAGGGTGAAGAAAGTTTTGCGGAGTTAAATGAAAGAATGGTTACAGCACCTGCTTTATCACTTTGAAGGTATCGAGGAGATTTGGTAATTTATAGTGATGCTTCTTATAAGGGAGTAGGATATGTGTTGATGCAGCACAATAAAGTTATTGTATATGCACCCAGATAACCGAAACCTTATGAGCAGAAGTATCATACTAACAATTGGGACTAACAGTAGTAATATTTATTTTGAAAGATTGGGAAACATGATATGTATGGAGAAAAGTGTAAGATCTATGCGGACCCTAAAAGTTTGAAGTATGTACTCACGAGGAAAAGCAAATATAAAGGCAGGAGATAAGAAAAAAAAGGAGAGAATGAACGTAGAAATTGTACCAGAAGAATTATCTATGGAATTTTAGAAGTTGGAGTTGGAAGTCAGACATATAATTCCAAGGAAACAAGGATGGGTAGTATGACCTTTCAGTCAGAATTGCTAAGAAAAGATAAGGTGATGTTAAGAGAAGATAATGGATCATGATATTAACAGTTAGTAAGAGGAAGATTATGCACCTAGAAGAACGATCACGATATTCCTAGATTTTCTTCCAGCACTTGGATGTTATAAGTAGAAGGATTAAGAAATGAGATCCCACAGGGAATTCACAATATAAAGTATTTAATTTATTGAAGACATGCCAAGATATACAGAAGTTTAAATAAAAATAGTGATAACCAGGTATAAAAAGGAAATTTCCAGAGGGATTAGTAAGTGTTGGACATGTCAAGGAGTTAAGGCAAAGTATTGGAGGCCTAGTAGACAAGGCAGACCCAGGAAGTGATTTTACAAGGAGCGAATCGTGAAATGTACCAGTGATATTAAGGGAGAAAAATGAATGAAATTATAAGAGTATGTACTGATTATCGGGGGTTTAACAAAACAACGAATAAGAAGAAGTGAGACCCTATAAAGAATTGATTACTTACGAGACCTAATTTAAGAAGTATGTTATATCTCAGAGATTAACTTAAGAACTGGCCTGAGAATATATCAGAGATTACGATTAAAGTGAGTTAAGAGCATTGAAAGCTCTAGTGATATTATGTGAAATAACAAGTGTATCAGGTGACTATAAGGAATTAAAGATCATGGTGTATAAGGAGTACTTAGATAAACAAACTGTATTTATTGATAACATCCTCAGCTACTCAAAGAATAAGAAAGTCTATGTGGAATGCCCAAGGATTTTTTTCCAAGGATCAGAAGGAAAGCAACTATGCGTTGAGTTTTCAAGACTGAAATTTTGACGAAGGTTAACAAAAGACTCTGATTAATCCGTTAATAACTACCTGAGCAAAGCCGTATGGTAACAGATGCCTTATGCCGACAAAAAGGATTGGATGTAATTAGGACCACCGATGAGTTAATAAATGAATTGGAAAGAGTGGAATCTGAAGTTTAAATACTTAAAGGTAATAATACGAAAATATATGAGATTACTTCTCAGCCTTAACTGGTGGAAAAGAGTAAGAGATATTTAAATGTTTAGAAACCAAGTTGAAAACTAGCACCGCCTATCATCCTTAAACGAAGAGTCAAAGTACGGAAGTGATTCAGGAAATGTAAGATATGTTGAGAGATTGAGTTTTAAGGAAACACTGGAATGATCATTTATCATCGATGTCAGCTTTGGAATGCCATTTTATCAAGCTTCATGTGAACGCAAGTGTAGGTTTCCATTTTTATTGAGATAAAGTAGGAGAAAGAAATTTGTTAAATTCTAAGTTAATTCAGCACACCAAGAGCGTAGTGATATTGATTGAAGCAGCTCGGAGTAGACAAAGAAAGAAGGCGAAATTGTATCGAAAGAGAATCTGAGTATAGAAATAGGACCAGTAGTGTTAGTATAAGTTTCATCTTGAAAGAGACTGGATAAGTCTAAGTAGAAGAGACAGGTTAAGTCCTAAAATTAGTGAACCATTCGAGATATTGATAAATATAGATAAAGTTGTTCGTGACTTGATGTTACCGTCACAGAAGTGTGTACATATAATGTGTTTAGCCTGTCAAAGTTAAAGCGATAAGTATTTGATTTGAATTAAGTGATTGATCAGGAGCCAATGGGGCTCTTGTCCAAGTTTGTTTTGCATATAGTGATCAATCCATATTCTTGATTGTTAAAAGCGAGTCTTTGGAAATGAGTGTATATTTATAGTAAGTACGTTTGAAATCCTTAAGTAGAAGAGTCTACTTGGAAACTAGAGTCAGATATGCTTGACAAACATCCTCATTTGTGTAATTAGACCAGATTTTGAGGACATAATATTTTTAAGGGGGGAATGATATAATGACTTGTGTATTTTTGAATTATTTAAATATGTGATTATTATGGAAATTATTAAATAAAATATGTGTATTGGTTTTGACCGCTATGTGTTGTTTGATTATTATCTAGGTGTGATTTATGATGTATCGGGTTGTCCGCGTGATTAATTAAGGAATTGTATTGAATTGTTTCACTTTTAAAGTGAAATTAATGCAAATTTATTTGTATAAATATTTGAAGTGCCTCTAGATTGTTTTTATGATTTTATAATTACATTAATTATTTTTAGGATTTTATAAAATTGAGAAATCAATATTTCATTAATAATTTATTTATAAATGATATTCTGAGTGTGTTCAATGGTAAAATCCATATTTAATTATGGAAATCTTCAAAAATCATGATACTTATATTTTATTAAGTTCGTATTATTTTGAGAATTTTAAAATTATTTTGGTAATTTTAGGATTAATTTTTACCCGCGCGTTGTTTCGTTTTATTGATAAAAGCGGGTATAAGTGGCATCCCAGAAATTGTGTTAAAATTACAAAAAACAATTGTTTTCATTTACTCCGGCATATTTCTGGCATTTTAAGATTATTATTGTAATTTATCAAATTTGTTTTAAAAATGACTCGGCTCGTTAATTTCAGAATTCGGGGTGATTATCGGGTCCCCGGGTATTCAGGGACACGTGTTAACATCTAATAAAAGATGTTAACACGTATCCATTTAAAGGACACGTGCGGGCTGCAGATTAACTCCCCCAAAACATCATCTCTTTCTCCTCTGTATCGTCTCAATCTCTCTTACTCGTCTCAGTCTCTCTTCCTCGTTATATTCCCTGTTCTTCCTTTCTTTTTTTTCCGCTCTTTTCTCCGTTTTCTTCTTCTGGTCGCGGCTATCTTTTCCGGCCGATTTTTCCGGTAATTTCCGTTTGTTCCTGGTGATTTTGGTTCGGTGAATATATATATGTATGTATATGTGTGTATTTGTGTGTGCTATTGTGTGTGTGTGTTTGTCAGTTGCGATTGTGAGTGTTGTGGTGGTGTTTTGCCGCCTGCTTCTGTGTTCTTCCGACCACGATGGTTGGCCTGTGTTTGGCGCGTGTATACGCGCGTGTTGCCATGTTCATTTCGGGATTTTAATTATTTTATCTAATTCTGCAGGTGCTTAATTTATGGGTTTCGTGAAAATAACATATATTTGTTACGAGAAAGTATGGATATAATCGGTGGGATTCGTGTAGGATGTTCGTTATAAATGAAAACCCACGAATTTCGCCGCCGTCGACGATGAGCTTCGGCGAGTCGACGGTGGACGGTGATGAATTTATTCTGAGTCCTAATTTTTATAAAATAAATAAAATGAGCCGTGTAATTAGTTTTGTATGTGGAATTGTGAAAATCGGATTGTAGTTGGGTTAGATCTTGTTGTGATTGATTTGACGTCGATGATGTTTTGACGGGTAGTTCGATAAACAAAGGGGACGCTGTCCGATTTCCGGAAAATCGAACTACGGAAATACGGGAGCGTATCTGATGATTATCGGGACGTCAAGCGAGTATAAGTAAATACATATACGTATATTTTATACAAAACCTGATTATATGTTGTAGTGAAACGTTTTGCCAATACCAATAACCCTAATTTCATACAATGACGAGTATACGCATTTTCTGAAAATGAACACCGAATTGATCTTGAGGACATGAATCCTAACCGATGCCTAGATTGCAATAATGTATGTGTTACGAGTTGGGTTTTGTTAACGCATGGGTAGATTGTTAGCGAGGATATGTCAAGCATAATCGAATGTCTAAGTTAGGATGTTTCGACCTTGAAGGTTCTAGTCGGAATGCCCGAGAATTGGCATTGGACGAAGGATAGTTGGTGGTCAGTCGAAAAGCTCAGTAAGATTCCAATCAAAGGACGTAGGTGTTGAGGTTGAATCCAGTGTGATCTAGTGGATAGACAATAAAGCCTGAGCGGTAGAGTCGGCTCAGAGTTGATCAGTAATAGTTGTAAAGCCTGTAAGGCAAGTACATCTAAACCTTTTTCGAGATATAATGCAAATATTTATAAATTCTCTCGTGGCATATTGTTAAGTATTCAAAATAGATCTGTTTTATGTTGAAAGTACTTTGGAATCCTTCAGCCTTGAACCTGAGCCATATCATTTTATCTTTGAGCCGTAAGCCTTATTCTTTGTGAACCAATTCTTGTTGATTTACCAAATACTAAACCACACAAACACGATACTGCTCCATAAATATATATCCATCATATACCAAACACTGGAACAGACTTGTTTAAACAAACAGAAACTTTTATACTCAACCATACCTTGTGACATCAAAGTACTAAAACCTTGTAAAAACATTGTTCATCTAATACCCGATTATCCTACAGGCTGGAGGCCATTTCTTTTATATACTTTGACATACCCTTTTTGTACCCATGAATTTTCACCATGCTCTTATACAAATGTTTTATTGTTATTGATTATGATCCAGTTTTATTGAATTATATTGTTTATCATATTGAATTTCTTTAGAATTGGATAGTTTTCTTTATGTGGGCCAGATTCTTGGTCAGACCATATTAATGGTCAAGTTAGGCCAATGTGTGCCTTGGATCCAGTAGTTAGAGCAGTGTTGTGTGCTTTGCTCGGGGTTAGTGCGTGACTGATCAGCAGCCTAACCTTGGTTTTAAAAAAAAACTTAAAATGAATATCCAATTCTATTGATTGTTTAATAAGAAACTTGATTCCTTTGAATCATCTCGTTTGATCATTGTTTAGCCTCAGTTATTGTTATTGTGTCTTGCTGAGCTAGTTAGCTCACTCTTGCGAATCTTTTTATATATTTTACAGTTAAAAAGGATATGGATGATAGTGAAGTTCCTCAGTCAAAAGTGCGAGCTAGGATTCCAGTTTGAGTTGGATTGAGCTAGCAGAAGCTTCATATGGTAGTGAGATAATAAGATTGTAAGAATAATTTCATTATTAGTTGTAAGTTAAATTAGTTGGGATTTGGTACGTTGTAATAAAAGTTAAGGTTGTGGCTTGTTTTCATACTTTAACCTGTTGCGATCCGTGGTTGTGTAAAGCAGGGTCATTGCAAAGAATATTTCGTACAGGTTTACATATTGTGTATGTGTTGTGGACCCAAAACTCCTGACCCGGGTTTAGAGGGCGCCATAGGTTGGTATCAGAGCTACAGGTTATAATTCACGAAAACAAGCCTAGATTGTCGGGATTGGGTAGAGGGTTAGGAATAGGAATAGAAAATAGAAAGATAAAACGTTGTGAGGTTGAGTGTGATTGTATAGTAGGTCTCCGACACGGTTCGTATTACGATTCAGGATTCTTAACATTGCGATGTGATTTTCAGACAACGATAATGGCAGATCCTGATTTCCTTGCATCATCTGATCGTTTGGAACTTTGCGTTCGAGGATCGTCATCTTCTCCCAGATTTAATTTGCACCTTGTTCCTCCATCAGTATTAAAGGTACTACCTTCTGTTATGATAGTTGCACTTTTTCAAGTTATTCAACGCTATTTTACCACCTCTTGATACGAGACTACTTATTTAAGAACCTCCATCTGTTTATTCTTGTTTTACTGGACATTCGGCTGTGAGTGTATCTCTTCAGTTTACCCTACATCCTGTTCTATGGCCTCAGTTTAAAACCTATCTTATGGAGAAATAGTATTTACGAAGATGGAATCGATAGCTACAGTAAAGGGTTAATGCATGAGATATTAATAAAGGTGAGAAGAAGTTTAGAAAGAAGATTCAAGTGTTCTGAAGGATAGCTTCTACCAGATTAAAAGAAGCCATTAGTGACCAGGCCACCCGTGATTAGTTGTGGGATGGATTAGATGAATTTTGAAAAGGTTAGAGAGAAAAGTATAAATCTGGAATATTTATAGAATTAAATGATGGTGCTATGATAAATGCGATATGTAAAGTAGTGATGTGATGTGATATGAGCAAATTTTGGTTCTATGAAATAGACTTGTTGACTATTGGATAGTCTGTTCCACTTAACGATTGCAAAGTTGATAACGGGAGAATTACCAGTATGGAAGCCTTGATGTGAAGCTACGAATAATATAATATGCAACGACAATTGAAGTTTCGTCGATTAAGGAAGGTAAATGGACACGATGAAGGAGAAAAGGTAGATTGAAGTGAACGGACCTTTATGTGATTGTTTCTTTAATTTGGTACCTTGTTATAGATCGGAAGGACAACAACCAACTCATATAGTAAGGACAACCAGATTTGTGATTTTTAAAATTTTTAACAAGTTTTCGAAAAAGATTTTTCCTTACAAAATTTCTACAAGCCTTTTTAAATAAAATAAGTTTTAAACCTTGGTTGTCAAGTTACTACTTGAGTTTTTTGTTTATTAAAAACCCGGATTGTCTAGAAGGATACTTACTTCAGACTTAGTATTGTTAATTCAAAGAACCAAGTAACCCGTGATTATGAAGAAGCTGATTATTCCTAACGGTAAGGTGTAAATGTTGTTTGACAAGGTTAATAACAGAATCCGCGTACGGAGTGATTATTCATCAAGTTGCAGAGACTATTAAAGTTTAAAGAATTCATCAATTTAAGAAGAGACTGTGCGTGATCGAAGGAGATTGGGAAGATTTCCAGACTTTTCTAAAAGAAGAATATTATTAATAAAAGGATCGTTATGTTGAATGATTCGTGGTTATTCTAAATTAAAATGACAAAACTCGAAGTTATCTGATAGGAACGCCATTATGGTCGAATTGTTAAAGTATTATACGTGTAGGTGCTATGTTAAAGATGCAAGACTTAGCAAGTAAGAATCTGCCATAATGCTTAATTTGCGAAGGCATTTCAGTGTACCTTCTAGAGTTGTTATATGACGCAATTGGGATATGATCGAACAAGCTCGAAAGATGAATACAAATGAAATGTGGATGGTGACCAATGGTATCGTTCTTGTCTTCAATATTACAGCATATATTCCTTTTTGATTCTTAAATAAGTATGAACTTCTTTTCTTAAATAAACTCTTTGCTATGACATCGAAAAGGAGGATATTGCATTCCTTTCAAATTTAATTGTTTCCCTCAAGTTTTGCTTCCTGATTGGGACAAATAGTGTTGTGGTGAGACACTTTGTCAGAATGATGAAGAGTCGGGTGGGACGCCACCTAATTGTGTGATGTATGCCATATGGTATGAAAGACTGGTCATCTTAAGTACCAATGTGGTTGTCTCATTCATATATAAATCCTTGTTTCTTCTTTCTTTTCAACTCTAATTTTGTTGAATTGTGAATCCTTCTAGTTGCTTCGTTGTAATGTCGTTCTTTCCAAGAGTTTTTCCAACAGAAATCAACGTATTATGGACCAAGCAGGCAAAGTTCCATCTACCTCTCACGCATGGAAAGCAAACAAGGGCATATGACGAGAATTGCAAATCACTAGCCCCAGTCGGGGATGCACTAAGAGTCAAGGGAATCTACTCCAATAAGGAATACGTCTCCGAGAACGAGAAATTGCGATTTTCCAGTGAAATATGTTATTCAGAATACGGATGTGGTGATGTGAATGAATATCGTGGATACTTTATGCGTTAAAGTATTGAAAGATGTGAGAGAAACTTAATTGTTTATCTCTCAAGGTTTTGTTGATAAGATGAATTACCCTGTTGAATTGATAAGATTAGGATCAAAGGACTAACAATTCAGGATCATGTAATTGTTAAATAAGTGAGTACCAATGGTGGAATTGAGATTTCTGGCAATAAGTCGTGAAGAATTGACATCATCTGAGATAAGAGGATCTGACATTATTCTAAGGAATGGATTAACTATTTAAGTGTGATGCCCAGACAAACCGTCGTGATGAAAAGATAGTCCTGAAGACGTCAACTGAGAATATGATGAGGTATAAAGGAAAAAGGAGAGTAAAGAATTTGTTAACGATGATTACGATGATCGAGATGTGAGCATTATGGTGATTATGAGATAAATAAAAGTCAGAAGCAAACAAAATTTGAAGATTTTATAGCAATAAAGGAGTTTCAAGATATGTTTCCAGATGAGTTATCAAAATTTCCTCCAGATAGAGAAATGAAGCTCACGATTGACTTAGCACCTGAGGCGAAGTCAGTGACCAAGGCCTTATACAAAATGGCACCAGTTAAAATGAGGAAGTTAGCAAAGCAGATGCAAGAGATGTTAGAAGAAGAAGCAATTAGACCCAGTATATCTCATAAGGTGCACCGGTATTAATTATTAATAAAAAAGATGGAAGTATAAAATTATGCGTCGACTAGCGAAAGCTCAACAAGTCTACTATCAAGGGCAATTATCTGTTACCTCGACCCAATGATTTGTTTGATCAAACGAAAGAAGCAAAGTACTTTTATAAGACTGATTGAAGACTTGGTATTTCACCAATTAAAGATTAAACCTATGGATATATCAAAGATAATTTTCAGAACTAAGTATTGTTCTTGTATTGTCATTTGGATTAACCAATATACCAGTATTTGAACTTGATGGACAGGATCTTTATGGAATATCTAGATAAGCTGTAGTGTAACACTTAAAGTCAACGGAGGACCATGCAAAGCATATAATGATAACTGGGAAGTTGGAGAAGAAAGAAGTTGTATGAAATATAGTTCTTAGCATAAATAGTCAATGTGGAGAAGATCAAAAGAGATTCAGCAGAAATTAAAGTAACTATGAATGAAAAGAGACCAGAAACACCAACAAAAGTAAGAAGTTTTATCATGGGCCGGTTACTATCGGAAATTTGTGCAAGATTTCTTGAAAGTTGCAATATCTTGGACGAAGCTAACCATGAAAAGCAAGAATTTTATATGAAATGGAGAAGGGTGAAGAAAGTTTTGCGGAGTTAAATGAAAGAATGGTTACAGCACCTGCTTTATCACTTTGAAGGTATCAAGGAGATTTGGTAATTTATAGTGATGCTTCTTATAAGGGAGTAGGATATCTGTTGATGCAGCACAATAAAGTTATTGTATATGCACCCAGATAATCGAAACCTTATGAGCAGAAGTATCATACTCACAATTGGGACTAACAGTAGTAATATTTATTTTGAAAGATTGGGAAACATGATATGTATGGAGAAAAGTGTAAGATCTATGCGGACCCTAAAAGTTTGAAGTATGTACTCACGAGGAAAAGCAAATATAGAGGCGGGAGATAAGAAAAAAGGAGAGAATGAACGTAGAAATTGTACCAGAAGAATTATCTATGGAATTTTAGAAGTTGGAGTTGGAAGTCAGACATATAATTACAAGGAAACAAGGATGGGTAGTATGACCTTTCAGTCAGAATTGCTAAGAAAAGATAAGGTGATGTCAAGAGAAGATAATGGATCACGATATTAATAGTTAGTAAGAGGAAGATTATGCACCCAGAAGAACGATCACGATATTCCTAGATTTTCTTCCAGCACTTGGATGCTATAAGTAGAAGGATTAAGAAATGAGATCCCACAGGGAATTCACAATATAAAGTATTTAATTTATTGAAGACATGCCAAGATATACGGAAATTTAAAGAAAAATAGTGATAACCAGGTATAAAAAGGAAATTTCAAGAGGGATTAGTAAGTGTTGGACATGTCAAGGAGTTAAGGCAAAGTATTGGAGGCCTAGTAGACAAGGCAGACCCAGGAAGTGATTTTACAAGGAGCGAATCGTGAACTCTACCAGTGATATTAAGGGAGAAAAATGAATGAAATTATAAGAGTATGTACTGATTATCGGGGGTTTAACAAAACAACGAATAAGAAGAAGTGAGACCCTATAAAGAATTGATTACTTACGAGACCTAATTTAAGAAGTATGTTATATCTCAGAGATTAACTTAAGAACCGACCTGAGAATATATCAGAGATTACGATTTAAGTGAGTTAAGAGCATTGAAAGCTCTGGTGATATTATGTGAAATAACAAGTGTATCAGGTGACTATAAGGAATTAAAGATCATGGTGTATAAGGAGTACTTAGATAAACAAACTGTATTTATTGATAACATCCTCAGCTACTTAAAGAATAAGAAAGTCTATGTGGAATGCCCAAGGATTTTTCTCCAAGGATCAGAAGGAAAGCAACTATGCGTTGAGTTTTCAAGAATGAAATTTTGACGAAGGTTAACAAAAGACTCTGATTAATCCGTTAATAACTACCTGAGCAAAGCCGTATGGTAACAGATGCCTTATGCTGAAAAAAAGGATCGGATGTAATTAGGACCACCGAGGAGTTAATAAACGAATTGGAAAGAGTGGAATCTGAAGTTTAAATACTTAAAGGTAATAATACGCAAATATATGAGATTACTTCTCAGCCTTAACTGATGGAAAAGAGTAAGAGATATTTAAATGTTTAGAAACCAAGTTGAAAACTAGCACCGCCTATCATCCTTAAACGGAGAATCAAAGTACAGAAGTGATTCAGGAAATGTAAGATATGTTGAGAGATTGAGTTTTAAGGAAACACTGGAATGATCATTTATCATCGATGTCAGCTTTGGAATGCCATTTTATCAAGCTTCATGTGAACGCAAGTGTAGGTTTCCATTTTTATTGAGATAAAGTAGGAGAAAGAAATTTGTTAAATTCTAAGTTAATTCAGCACACCAAGAGCGTAGTGATATTGATTGAAGCAGCTCGGAGTAGACAAAGAAAGAAGGCGAAATTGTATCGAAAGAGAATATGAGTATAGTAATAGGACCAGTAGTGTTAGTACAAGTTTCATCTTGAAAGAGACTGAATAAGTCTAAGTAGAAGGGACAGGTTAAGTCCTAAAATTAGTGAACCATTCGAGATATTGATAAATATAGATAAAGTTGTTCTTGGGTTGATGTTACCGTCACAGCAGTGTGTACATATAATGTGTTTGGCCTGTCAAAGTTAAAGCGATAAGTATTTGATTTGAATTAAGTGATTGATCAGGAGCCAATGGGGCTCTTGTCCAAGTTTGTTTTGCATATAGTGATCAATCCATATTCTTGATCGTTAAAAGCGAGTCTTTGGAAATGAGTGTATATCTATAGTAAGTACGTTTGAAATCCTTGAGTAGAAGAGTCTACTTGGAAACTAGAGTCATATATACTTGACAAACATCCTTATTTGTGTTATTAGACCAGATTCTGAGGACATAATATTTTTAAGGGGGGAATGATATAATGACTTGTGTATTTTTGAATTATTTGAATATGTGATTATTATGGAAATTATTAAATAAAATATGTGTATTGGTTTTGACCGCTATGTGTTGTTTGATTATTATCTAGGTGTGATTTATGATGTATCGGGTAGTGCGCGTGATTAATTAAGGAATTGTATTGAATTGTTTCACTTTTAAAGTGAAATTAATGCAAATTTATTTTTATAAATATTTGAAGTGCCTCTAAATTTTTTTATGATTTTATAATTACATTAATTAGTTTTAGGATTTTATAAAATTGAGAAATCAATATTTCATTAATTATTTATTTATAAATGATTTTCTGAGTGTGTTCAATGGTAAAATCCATATTTAATTATGGAAATCTTCAAAAATCATGATACTTATATTTTATTAAGTTCGTATTATTTTGAGAATTTTAAAATTATTTTGGTAATTTTAGGATTAATTTTACTTGCGCGTTGTTTCGTTTTATTGATAAAAGCGGGTATAAGTGGCATCCCAGAAATTGTGTTAAAATTACAAAAAAAAATTGTTTTCATTTACTCCGGCATATTTCTGGCATTTTAAGATTATTATTGTAATTTATCAAATTTGTTTTAAAAATGACTCGGCTCGTTAATTTCAGAATTCGGGGTGATTATCGGGTCCCCGGGTATTCAGGGACACGTGTTAACATCTAATAAAAGATGTTAACACGTATCCATTTAAAGGACACGTGCGGGCTGCAGATTAAGTCCCCCAAAACATCATCTCTTTCTCCTCTGCATCGTCTCAATCTCTCTTACTCGTCTCAGTCTCTCTTCCTCGTTATATTCCCTGTTCTTCCTTTCTTTTTTTCCGCTCTTTTCTCCGTTTTCTTCTCCTGGTCGCGGCTGTCTTTTCCGGCCGATTTTTTCGGTAATTGCCGTTTGTTCCTGGTGATTTTGGTTCGGTGAATATATATATATATATATGTATATGTGCATATTTGTGTGTGCTATTGTGTGTGTGTGTTTGTCAGTTGCAATTGTGAGTGTTGTGGTGGTGTTTTGCCGCCTGCTTCTGTGTTCTTCCGGCCACGATGGTTGGCCTGTGTTTGGCGTGTGTATACGCGCGTGTTGCCATGTTCATTTCGGGATTTTAATTATTTTATCTAATTCTGCAGGTGCTTAATTGATTAGTTTCGTGAAAATAACATATATTTGTTACGAGAAAGTATGGATATAATCGGTGGGATTCGTGTAGAATGTTCGTTATAAATGAAAACCCGCGAATTTTGCCGCCGTCGACAATGAGCTTCGACGAGTCGACGGTGGACGGTGATGAATTTATTCTGAGTCCTAATTTTTATAAAATAAATAAAATGAGTCGTGTAATTAGTTTTGTATAGGAATGGTTGTGGAATTGTGAAAATCGGATTGTAGTTGGGTTAGATCTTGTTGTGATTGATTTGACGTCGATGATGTTTCGACGGGTAGTCCGATAAACAAAGGGGACGCTGTCCGATTTCCGGAAAATCGAACTACAGAAATACGGGAGCGTATCTGAGGATTATCGGGACGTCGAGCGAGTATAAGTAAATACATATACGTATATTTTATACAAAACCTGATTATATGTTGTAGTGAAACGTTTTGCCAAAACCAATAACCCTATTTTCATACAATGACGAGTATACACATTTTCTGAAAATGAACACCGAATTGATCTTGAGGACATGAATCCTAACCGATGCCTGTATTGCAATAATGTATGCACGAGTTGGGTTTTGTTAACGCATGGGTAGATTGTTAGCGAGGATATGTCAAGCATAATCGAATGTCTAAGTTAGGATGTCTCGACCTTGTAGGTTCTAGTCGGAATGCCCGAGAATTAGCATTGGACGAAGGATAGTTGGTGGTCAGTCGAAAAGCTCAGTAAGATTCCAATCAAAGGACGTAAGTGTTGAGGTCGAATCCAGTGTAATCTAGTGGATAGACAATAAAGCCTGAGCGGTAGAGTCGGCTCAGAGTTGATCAATAATAGTTGTAAAGCCTGTAAGGCAAGTACATTTAAACCTTTTTCGAGATATAATGCAAATATTTCTAAATTCTCTCATGGCATATTGTTAAGTATTCAAAATAGCTCTGTTTTATGTTGAAAGTACTTTGGAATCCTTCAGCCTTGAACCTGAGCCACATCATTTGATCTTTGAGCCGTAAGCCTTATTCTTTGTGAACCAATTCTTGTTGATTTACCAAATACTAAACCACACAAACACGATACTGCTCCATAAATATATGTCCATCATACACCAAACACTGGAACAGACTTGTTTAAATAAACAGAAACTTTTATACTCAACCATACCTTGTGACATCAAAGTACTAAAACCTTGTAAAAACATTGTTCATCTAATACCCGATTATCCTACAGGCTGGAGGCCATTTCTTTTATATACTTTGACATACCCTTTTTGTACCCATGAATTTTCACCATGCTCTTATACAAATGTTTTATTGTTATTGATTATGATCCAGTTTTATTGAATTATATTGTTTATCATATTGAATTGCATAGTTTTCTTTATGTGGACCAGATTCGTGGTCAGACCATATCAATGGTCAAGTTAGGCCAATGTGTACCTGGGATCCAGTAGTTAGAGCAGTGCTGTGTGCTTTGCTCGGGGTTAGTGCGTGACTGATCAGCAGCCTAACCTTGGTTTTAAAAAAAAACTTAAAATGAATATCCAATTCTATTGATTGTTTAATAAGAAACTTGATTCCTTTGAATCATCTCGTTTGATCATTGTTTAGCCTCAGTTATTGTTATTGTGACTTGCTGAGCTAGTTAACTCACTCTTGCGAATCTTTTTATATATTTTACAGTTAAAAAGGATATGGATGATAGTGAAGTTCCTCAGTCCAAAGTACGAGCTAGGATTCCAGTTTGAGTTGGATCGAGCTAGTAGAAGCTTCATATGGTAGTGAGATAATAAGATTGTAAGAATAATTTCATTATCAGTTGTAAGTTAAATTAGTTGGGATTTGTTATCTTGTAATAAAAGTTAAGGTTGTGGCTTATTTTCATACTTTAACCTGTTGCGATCCGTGGTTGTGTAAAGCAGGGTCATTGCAAAGAATATTCGTACAGGTTTACATATTATGTATGTGTTGTGGACCCCAAACTTCTGACCCGGGTTTGGAGGGCGCCACAGAAAATGCCTGAGATGGCAGTCCAGATCTGGAGCTAGGGCCTACTCCTCCCCCTATGTCCAGTGACTCTCCTTCACTAGCATCACCCTCATCACCAAAGAATTTAGCTGACCCACTAGTTTTATAATCTATGTCATCACCAGCTGTAGAGGGCATAACTGTGATGGCATCTTTTGCTCTTTGCATGGAGTCAGTAGTGAGCACCAGATTCAATATCCGTTTTGCATGTTCATTGCCCTGTCCAACCAAAATTTGATATGCTAGAACAGGATGAGTAAATGCCTCAGCATCCAAAGAGATGGAACTTATAACAGCTCGATTATGCTAAGATAGTCTCTCAGTGTCTACATCATTGGCATTCATTGACTCACTAGCAATGATATCCACCCTTATTCCTCCTGTACCTGCATTTCTCTCAATTTCTCTCTCTTTTTATATCAAGGGCTCCCCTTGGCTCACCACCCTCACCTTCACCATCTAAGGTGGGACTCCTCTCACTCACTTTTTCCAGTCCTGAAGAAATGGATTGCATTTGTTCACTCTTTTTCTCTCTTTTTTTCTGGGAGCAACCCAGACTCTCACTCAAATCACTCCCTTCCCTCAGTCCTAAGAATGATTGCACTACTACTAAGTCTTCTGCACTTGTAAGAATTGAAGAAATTTAAAGTTGTGCAGAGACACCCGACGGATGATGAATATCCATCGGGTTAGTAGTATGGCTATTCGACGGATGACTGCTGTTAGGCTTATCCGTCAGGATACAATCACTACTCGATGGATGATGAATATCCATCAGAATAGTAGAAATGAAAGAGTTTGGAGTGGAGACTATTGTAAACTCTGTTCAGATTGATGAAAATTTTGGCACAGGTGTCTCAACAGCCCCAGAAAGGAATGGTAAATGAGCCAACAAATCATCTAAAAGATGATGCTCACTTACTTGGATTTTTGGCTTCTCCAAGAGAGTTAAAGATGGAGAATTTGGAAGTGAAGTATTGATCATGTCAACATCCAGTGAGTGTGTGGGAGAATTTGGTGTATCAGGTGCTTCAATTATGAGAGATATTGGCTGTGACTCCACATTTATTGGAGCCACATCAACCTGACTTTGAGAAGGTGCAGTGACTGGGTCTTTAGCACCAGTTTGCACTAAGTGTGTGCCCTATGCATCCCCAGTTGGTTTAGATTTCTTCTTTCTGACATAAGTTTGGGGTGAGCTAGTGTCCCGTACCCTCTTGGCCTGTGCTCTTGGCTGAGAGCTTTGTTCAATAGTCATATTCTTTTGGGAGGATGTAACTAGTAATGAGCTTAAATCCTTTTTAAGCACTGCAGTTTGTTGAGAAATTGCAGTGTGGCTAGGCTGGGAAACACTCACCTCTCTAACCTTATTCTTAGGGCTTCTTTGATTTTCACCCTGTCCCTCACCTTTCTTACCCTCCTTCACACTCCCCTCTTTAGGTTTAGTAGATTTTAAAACTGATTTCTTTTGAACGAAATCAGAGGGGGCTTTCTTAGCTTTGGATTTTGGAATTTTTGTTTTGTGAGCTTGGGTAGGCATCTGTTTGGTCATTGGTACAGATGCCATAGCTACACTAGAAGGCAAAGAAATGTGTGAGGTTGGAAGAGTAGAGACAGTAAAAATTACCTCACTTACCTGAGGTCCCTCCATTACTGAAAATAGTATAAGGGCACCTTCTTGTGATGATTTGCTCTATTTAAATCTGTAATAATCCTTCTTTCTTGAATCCAACAATTCAGCTTGTTGGTTGGGTTCTCAATCACAATATTCTCAATAAGATGGTTAGCAAGCATCATAAAGAATCTAGCATAATATACACTTTTACCTCTCTTATTAAGTTTTCCTAAATTAAAGCCTAACTCAAACAAAACCAAGTCGTTGAAATTGAAATACTTATCAGTAACTAGCATGTAAAGCATGTTAAGCATAGATATATTGATAGAATTAAAATTGCTAATCTTCCCAGAAAACAATTTAGTTACCACATCACACAGATAACTTCATTCTTTCCTAAGACCCAACCTTCTAATTTCACTTAACTTAGAGGTAGTGAGTACATAGCCCATAGAGTTAAGCATGTTAACAATGTCAGTGTTTGTGTGTGAAGTAGTTACAGTATTATCAGGAATCCTAAAGCATGCTTTGACAATATCACTATTTATGCAAAACTGTTTACCTTTTAGAGTGAAAGTGATGGTCTTGTCTGTTGAGTTGTACACTGCAGTTGTCCACATCTCCTCTACAACCTCACGGTAAATGGTAGGTGATTCCAGCATGGCATAGTTGAGTTTGCAGTTCTTCACAAAATCCATCATTTTGTGATAGTCACCAGACTGTTGAATCTCCTTGTTTACTAAAACTAAGAAGTTGTTTTTCTCATAGATGTAACCGGTTTGAGACATGATTTTCACTACAGGTGCCATTGCTAAAGATTTGAAAATTTGCAAAGAGAGAGTTTGCTTTTGAGAAGAAAGAAATTAGAGCAATTGAATCCTGAGAATGATAAAAGCAAAGAATGAAAAAGAATTTAGCTTTTATACTATCTCAGAGATAAACTGACAAAAGAATAATAAAGTGAAATAAAGGACCAATAAAAATTGCCCAAAATAGCCGTTTAAAAATGAATAAACTGTAAAAATTCCGTCACTTATCCGGCGTGTCATGCTTACAAACTGTAAGTATACTCGATGGATAATGTTCAGAGAATTAACGGTTAGGATTGAGACAATTCGATGGATGAGGATAAATCAGTTATCCGTCGAGTTATAAAATATTCCAGAAAAATAATTGATTTTTATTGACAACGGATGTAAATTTTGACTTAGCCAAAATTTCATCCAAAACAGAAAAATCAATTAAATTTCTAGCTACATTGCAACTTGCAAAAATATCTGAAATGATTCAAGAAAAATTAAGCATACCTAACTCACTTACCAACCTTGAAAAGGTGAATTCATCAAGTGGCTTGGTAAATATATCTGCAAGCTGTTTTTCACTTGGAAAAAAATGCAGTTCCATAATACTATTCATCACATGTTCCCTTATGAAGTGGTACTTGATGTCTATGTGCTTTGTTCTTGAATGTTGTACTGGATTTTCAGTGATGGCAATTGCACTTGTGTTATCACAGAAAATAGGAATCCTATCCACTTGCAGACCATAGTCCAACAATTGGTTTTTCATCCACAAAATTTGTGCACAACAGCTACCAGCAACAATATATTCAGCTTCAGCTGTAGAAGTAGAAACTGAATTTTGCTTTTTACTGAACCAGGACACAAGCTTGTTCCCTAGAAATTGACAGGTTCATGTTGTACTTTTTCTATCTATTTTACAACCTGCATAATCTGCATTTGAATAACCAGTTAGATCAAAACCAGAATCTCCGGGGTACCAAATGCCAAATTTTGGTGTCGTGTTGAGATATCTGAAAATTCTCTTAATAGCTACTAAATGAGATTCTCTAGGATCAGCATGTAATCTAGCATAAAGACAAGTAGCAAACATTATATCTGGCCTACTAGCTGTTAAGTACAGAAGTGAGCCAACCATGCCCCTATAGCTTGAAATATCCACAGACTTTTCAGTAGTGTTTAACTCAAGCTTAGTTACAGTGGCCATGGGAGTTTTTGCAGATGTGCAATCTATTAGTTCAAACTTCTTTAAAAGATCATGAATGTATTTAGTTTGACTAATGAATATTCCATCACTAACTTGCTTAACTTACAAACCAAGAAAGTAAGTTAGTTCTCCCATCATGCTCATTTCATACTTACTTTGCATCAATTTGGCAAACTTTTTGCAAAGTTTTTCATCTGTAGAGCCAAATATAATATCATCTACATAAATTTGAACAAGTATACCAGAGCCATTAACATTTCTAAAGAATAAAGTTTTATCAACAACACCTCTTGTGAAGTGATTTTCCAAAAGAAACTTTGATAAAGTGTCATACCAGGCTCTAGGTGCTTGCTTCAGTCCATAAAGTGCTTTCAAAAGATAGTAGACATGATTTGGGAAATTTGGATCTTCAAAACCAGGAGGCTGACTAACATAGAATTCCTCCTCTAAATCTCCATTCAGAAAAGCACTTTTGACATCCATTTGATAGACCTTGAAATTGGCATGAGCTGCATAGTCCAAGAAAATTATGATGGCTTCCAGTCTTGCAACAGGAGCAAAAGTTTCATCAAAATATATTCCTTGTTGTTGATAATAGCCCTTAGCAACTAATCTAGCTTTGTTCCTTACTACTATGCCATTTTCATCCATCTTGTTTTCGAATACCTATTTGGTGTCAATTGGATTCTTTCCTTTAGGCTTGGGTACCAGCTTCCATACATTATTTCTTTCAAATTGGTTTAGCTCCTCCTGCATAGCTAAAATCCAATCAGGATCCAATAAAGCTTTTTCTACCTTCTTTGGTTCTTCCTTAGATAGGAAGCTGCTATATAGACATTCTTCTTGAGTTGCTCTCCTTGTTTGAACTCTAGAAGATACATCACCAATGATGAGCTCAAAGGGATGATCTTTTGTCCATTTCCTTTGTTGAGGTAGATAAGCTCTAAATAAAGAGGCCTCATTATTGTCTTGATGTGTGACAAAGTTTTGATTATTAGAAACTCCCCCTGAGTTTGTGGATCTTTGATTTGAGAAAGGGGAATTTTCTGTTAGTAATCTATTCTGACTTTCAGCTTTTCTTAATGACCCGGCGGATGATGTACTTTGTGTTCCGACGGATGAGGCTGATTGCTCCCGACGGATAAGGAAAATTGTCTCCCGACGGATGAAGCATTTTGTAACTCGGCAGATGTTGAATTTTGTGTTTCATTTATAGTAGATTTTTCTGCATTATCCTTTGCCATTGTTTCCTGATCACTTTTATCATCACTATCATCACTAACCATCTCCACATTATCAAATTTGAGACTTTCATGAGAATCTTCATTTTGCAGACCTTCAATCTTTTTATCATCAAACACAACATGTATTGATTCCATAACAGTGTTGGTTCTTAGATTGTAGAATCTATATGTTTTTGCCATAACATATCCAACAAAAATTCCTTCATCTGCTTTAGCATCAAACTTCCCATGTTGATCAGTCTGATTTCTCAAGATATAACATTTGCAGCCAAAGACATGAAGAAAATTTAGAGTTGGCTTCTTGTTCTTGAACAATTGATATGGTGTCATGCACTTTGCTTGATTCACCAAAGAAATATTCAGAGTGTAGCAGGCAGTGTTCACAGCTTCAGCCCAGAAATATGTTGGTAACTTTGATTCTTCAAGTATTGTCCTTGCAGCTTCAATAAGAGATCTGTTCTTTCTTTCCACTACTCCATTTTATTGTGGAGTTCTTGCTGCAGAAAACTCATGCATTATCCCATTATCTTCATAAAAAGACCTTATCACAGAATTATTGAACTCAATTTCATTGTCACTCCTGATTCCCCTTACTTTAAAATCAGGATGATTGTTGACTTGCCTTATGTGATTGATAATGATTTCACTAGCCTCATTTTTAGATTTTAGGAAATATGTCCAAGAGAACTTTTAGAAATCATCTACAATTACTAGGAAAAATCTTTTCCTTGAGATGGACAACACATTGACTGGTCCAAACAAATCCATGTGAAGGAATTGCAAAGGTTCTTCAATTGTTGAATCAAGCTTCTTTCTGAATGATGTTTTAATCTGCTTTCCCTTTTGGCAGGCATCACACAGTCCATCCTTAGAAAATTCCACTTGAGGAATACCTCTAACCAGTTCTATCTTGACAAGCTCATTTATGGTCTTGAAGTTTAGATGGGACAGCTTATTGTGCCACAGCCAACTTTCATCTTGACTTGCTTTACTAAGAAGACAAGTAATAGATTCTGCATTTGATGAGTTGAAGTCAGCCAGATACACATTTCCTTTTCTCACTCAAGTGAGAACCACTTTGTTGCTTCTTTTATTTATCACAACACAGGCTTCTGAGTTGCAGGTTACTGAATTGCCCTTGTCACAAAGCTGGCTGATACTCAACAAATTGTGCTTGAGACCATCCACTAGGGCAACCTCCTCAATGATGACATTGTCTTTTGAAATCAAGCCATATCCCATAATATAACCCTTGCTGTCATCTCCAAAGGTAATACTTGGGCCTGCTCTCTCCTTGAACTATGTGAGCAGGGTAGAATCTCCAGTCATGTGTCTTGAACAACCACTATCCAGGTACCAAAGATTCTTTATATTTCCCTGCACACATCAAAATCAAATCAAGTTAATTTTGGTACCCAAGTTTCCTTGGGTCCTGCCTTGTTAGCTTTCTTCTTTGGTTTCTTAGGTTTGACCTCATTTGACTTGGGAATTTCTGATTCATCCTTAGTCATTTGAGTTGGACCTTTGAAACCAGTCATTAAAACAGAATTATCATGCATATTTTGATTAACAGAAAAAGGCATGTTGTTTGCAAACATGTTATTCCAGTAAGGCATGCTAAATGGCATTTGTGGCATACTAAATGCAGCATAATAAGAATTAGGTGCAAATGGCATATTAGCAAACTGTGCATTCATATTTTGTGTAGACATAGCATTCATAGGCATAGAAGGCATGACATTTATGTTGGGAAAATGAGGTGACACAGGTATGGAAGTAGGCATGGTAGTTTTACAATTAACACACAAATGATTTACACTACCACACTTGACACAGATTTTTCTAGGAGCATATTTATCAGGTGTGTAGTTGTTATGCTTGTTAATTCCTACTTTACCATTTCTATTATTTTTCTTTTTAGCCTCTGTTTTAACCTCAATCTTTTCCAGTCTGTCACTCAATTGTTTGACAGTCATATGACCAACATTAGCCTTTTTCTCCTTCTTCACTTGACTGGATTCTCCTGGAACAAAATTCTTGGAAACTGATCCATATTTCTCATTTAACTTGACAAGTTTGGCTTTACTCACAGGTTTGCTCACAGTCGACGGATGAGGATTTATATCACTCGACGGATAACCCTTTTTGTTATTTGACGGATGACCCTCATCATCCGTCGAGTCTACATCTAGTAGCAATCCTTCAACCAAATTGGATTCCAGCTTCTCCTTATTCTTCTTCCAGGCTGCATCACAAAAGGACTCAATACCTTGAACTTTGGTGATTTGAGCATTCATATTCTGAGCAGACATGGCATTCATAGGCATATAAGGCATGGCATTCATGTTGGGAAAAGAAGAGGGTACATATATGGGAGTTGGCATGGCAAGTTTGCAATTAACAGACAAATGATTAACACTACCATACTTAACACGGATTTTTCTTAAAGCATATTTATTAGGTGTGTAGTTGTTATGTTTGTTAATCCCTATTATCCCATTTCTATTGTTTTTCCTTTTAGCTTATATTTTAACCTCAATCTTCTCCAATCCGTCATTCAATTGCTTGATAGACATATGACCAACATTAACTTTCTTCTCCTTCTTCACTTGACTTAATTTTCCTGGAACAAAGTTTTTGGAAACTGATCCATATTTCTCATTCAGCTTGGCAAGTTTGGCTTTGCTCACAGGTTTGCTTACAGCCGACGGATGAGGATTTGTGTCACTCGACGGATAATCCTTTTAATTATCCAAAGGATGACTCTCATCATCCGTCGAGTCCACATCTGTTAGCAATCCTTCAACCAAATTGGATTTCAGCTTCTCCTTACTCTTTTTCCAGGCTGCATCACAAAAGCACTCAATACCTTGAACTTTAGCGATTTGAGCATGAACATCTCTGGAAGATTTTTATGCCTTAATCACCTCTTATTCTCGTTCAAGTTGCTTCTTCAAAATCTCTTCTTTCTTCAAGGACTCAGTTAATTCATCCTAAGCAATCTTACACTTAATTCTCAATATTTCAAATTCAATGAACTGAGATTCTAGCACATTATTCCTCTCACTTAAAAACAAATTGTTTTATTTAAGTTTAGCATTTTCTTTAGTGAGTGACTTAAGTGTAACACGCAAATGATATAATTCTGTAGACATGTCATCAATTGTATCATTACACTTAGCTTTAGATAAATGTGTTAGGTTAGTGGTGATTACCTGATTACTTGAAGAACTTGTTTCTGTTTCATCAGACTTGGCCATTAGGGCTAGATTGACATAGCTCACATCTTCATCTTCATCCAAACCAGCAGTTGTCCAGTCATTTTCTTGTGTAATGAAAGCCCTTTCCTTTTGCTTAAGCAACTCAAAATACTTCTGTTTATAATCAACAGGCTCAAACTTCTTTTTTCTGGAATCTGACTTTCTACACTCACTGGCAAAGTGCCCTGCCAAGCCACATTTGAAATATTTGAATTTAGATTTATCCACCATGTTTCTATTTGACTTGGCTGCTCCACAGTTCTTTTTGAACTTGAGCTTGGAAAATCTTCTGGAAAGAAAAGCTAAATGCTCATCAATATCATACATGTCATCTTGGCTTAAATTATCTTCATTTTCAGCTACCAGCCCTTTACCCTTGTTCTCACAGGCCTTTAAAGTAGACTCAACAGCTTCTACCTTCATCTCTTTCTCTTTTTCTAACTCAGCAACCAGTGCTATGGACCCTCCTTTCTTCCTTCCTTTCTCTATGCTCTCATCTTGCTCTATTTCAAGCTCATAAGTTTTCAGGATGCCATACAGTCTCTCCAAAGTAAACTCCTTGTAATCTTGAGAGTTTCTCAATGAGGATGTCATTGGTTTCCATTCCTTTGAAAGAGATCTAAGGAACTTGAGATTGAAGTCTTTTTTCTAATAGACTCTTCCATGCAACTTCAGAGCATTTAATAGTTCTTGAAATCTACTAAAAATGTCAATGAGAGACTCACTACCTTCATAATGAAAGTGCTCATATTGCTGAATTAGCAGCTGCATCTTATTTTCCCTTACTTGCTCAGTACCATCACAGATAATCTGAATTGTGTCCCAAACCTCCTTGGCTGTTTTGCAGTTAATGATGTTATCAAACATATCACCATCAACTCCATTGAACAATATATTCATGGCCTTCTTTTCTTTCCTGACTTGCTCAATATCAGGATCTGATCATTCATGCCTAGGCTTGGGAACAGATGGTTCATTCCCTGTTGCAGCTCTCATTGGTACATGAGGACATCTCTCTATGCAATCCACATAGGCCTCATCTTGAGAAAGAAGATGTAGGTGCATCTTCACCTTCCAGTGGTGATAATTTTCTTTGTCCAGAAATGGAATCTTAACTCCAACATCCTTCTTGTTCATCTTGCTGTTTGTTGTGATCTGTAAACTCTTTGTACTTCAAGAGCTTGCTCTGATACCAATTGTTATTCCCTAACAATACAACAAGAATTATAGAAGGGGGTTGAATGTAATTATGGCTTCTTTTTGAGATTTTGAAACTGTTCTAACTCAATAATATATAAGTGTTTGATTTGTAAAGTGCGGAATGAAAGAATTATATAAATCAAAACACAAGTAATAAAAACACAAGTCTTTAAAACACAAGTAATAGCTCACAGCTGCTTTTACAAGTGAACAAACAAACTACACATAAATTCTTAACAGTTACAGCCTTTTCTATTTCTCTTCTAAAATGTGTTTGCTTAGTTGTTTGTTCTACTAGCTACACTTGGTTTATATATCACCAAGTTTACATGGTAATAAGACAAGATAATAAAATAAAACCTATCAAGTCTAACTCCATGCTGCTTCACTACTCTATTCTAACATCTTTGAATATCTTCATAACAGCATGGAAATGGTAATGCTTCTTTGTTCTTAAAACCCTGCTAAACAGGCTACCACATTCCTTTTGCAAATACTCGACGCATGACTGCCAACAGATATTTGAATTGATCATCCGTCGGGTACATGCTTGTTATCCGTCAGGTAGCCTTGTTGATCATCCGTCGGGTAGCTTTGTTGATCATCCGTCGGGTAGCTATTTGACACTTGACTCCATTTCATTTATACAGAATTACAAGACATCTAATATTTACAATTAATCAACCTATTCTGCATATCTACTAGTAGTCAACATGACTCATATGCTACTACAGAATCTACACAAATTTGTTTGCAGAAATGTGCTACATTACTTATTATTACATAAGCTACTCATCCGGTGAATATCAATTAGTCATCCGTCGGGATTATATTGAATCATCCGTCGGGACTATAATTGATCATCCGTCGGGTGCTACAAAATTCACTAAATTAAATCTACTAATGTGTTTTGCATGAATTATCATCAAGTTCACAAAATATTCCTAACAGTTTTGCTGTTTATTGAAACTTCGGGTTAGTCTTGTTACCAGACATGAATTTGTGATAAGCAATCTTCTCACAAATTGTGGGAGATTGTTGTGCAAAACATGCCTGTATTATAACAAGACTAAGTCAAATTGACAGCCCTAAGAATTAGTTGTGTGTTAATCTAAATTTTTATTTTGTATTGTATTACATGAGTCTGTAAAAATACCAAAGATTAGACTGGAGTATTTTTCTTTAAACAATCTCAAGCCTACGAATAAACTCTGGAAGAAGATCAAGAAGATCATTCATCATGGTAATTGTGAAGAAGCTTGGAGTTGAATAAATCTGTTTTAGGAAAAATGTTCTAAGTTAGAGATATCTACAAGTCACATATCAAGTCATATGGAGAAGTCATTCGAGAACTCCAGAATGACTTATCAAGAAGTCCAAAACAGCTTATAGAGAAGTCTCAGAGATATAGACAAGACAAATGAAGACATACAGATTGAAAATATCGACAAGTCAAATCATCATTAGAGATCTCAGAGATATCAACAAGTCAAAATGTATATATAGATCTCTGAGATATCGACAAGTCATTTCTACATTAGAAAACTCTGAGATATCGACAAGTCATTTATGCATTAGAGAACTCCGAGATATCGACAAGTTAAAATGAAGATATGAAGATTGGAGATATGGACAAGTCAATTCTCTCATTAGAGATCTCAGAGATATCGATAAGTCAATATTCTTATAGAGATCTCAGAGATATCGACAAGTCATTTTCACATACAGAAATTTGGAGACCTCGACAAGTCAAGTTACTTATAGAGAACTCAGAGATCTCGACAAGTCAAAACACTTATAGAGAACTAAGAGATCTCGATAATCCATTATACTTATTGAGATGTCAGTTCTCTATAGATCAAACTGGAGATCTCGATATAAAACTCAAGTACAGAATGCATACAAGTTGAAGATTCAAGATTATCAATCAACAAACGATCTAATCAATTAGATTGAAAAGTCTACAAAAGCAGCTTGAAGAGTACAAGATCAAAGGTCAAGATTAACTAACAAAGGAAAGTCATAAATTCACAGGATTTGCAAAGATACACTAAGCCAGAATTGGAAAGCTTTAGAGATAACTTAAAATAGAGTTTAGTACATTTTATTGCATGCTGTGTAAACCTGTGTTTACTAATCTATAAAGTAAACACTGGTCCTTTACTTTTAATTGTATCAAACAAATCTAGAATTTTTTGTAACTCTCTCAAGGAAGAAGCTGAGTTCTTTACTTACAAAGAACCCAGGATTTGTAGCAAAACACTAGCTTGATTTTAATACAAAATTAAGTGAGTTTTGAAATATTGTGTGCACTGTTTATTTCCAATTAACATAATATTGCTGCATTTCTTATTTGCTTTGTTCACCAACAAATAAACATTCAAAAAACCTTAAAAATATCCAAAACACATTCACCCCCTCTGTATTATATTCATTACCTAACAGAAATTTATGTAAATGCATGAGATCCACTATTATTAATTGATTTGTAGCCAATTAGACCACAAGAACGTGACATTTGGGATCCATTTTTAAATTAGGAAGCAAGGGGTTAATTTGCTTTATTTAGCCTATACTTGCTTTCCTTTTTTAAACTAGGAAGCAAGGGTTAATTTTGTCCTCCAATTTTTATTAGTTACTTTCATTTCAATCATTATATCCATTTCATTTAATTAAACTATGATGAATTTATAATCTATTATATATATAATAGAGCAAATAAGGGGTTGGATGAGACAATTTACTCATATTAAATTTACTGAATTGCCCTTCATAATTATATGTTAATAATAATTTTTATTTAATATGCATGCATTAATTACCTCTAATTTAATATTCATAAATTGAGTATTATGTCTCATTATTACGTACATTTATTACTACTTGATTATTTTATATTAACAATTTATAATTATATGGATAAATTAAATACATTTTAAGAAAAAAAAAGATTAGTGTACGGAGATCGAAGCACAAATAGCGGAAATTACTTTTATTATAATAATGCGTGGAATTATTATATAAAAGCATGATTTTCATAAAATGATTAAAACTACACGTAAATAATGATTAGATTGAACTTTTAAAGATATGTAATATAATACTGAAAAGTTTTAACTGAATTAATATATAACAAATATTGAACTTTCATACATATAAAAAAATAGTTGAAAAACTCGAGGATCACTAATATTACATATATCATTAAAATTACACATACTTCGAGTTGAGGGGATCATTATTCTAACAACAAATACTTCCGGTTAAGATCAGCAATCATTTACCACACTTATCGCACTTTTAACATTCAAAAACATTATTTATTTAAAAAATTATTTATTCACATTTCGCGCTAAGAACACCACTACATTCCTCTATTGTTTCATCTTAATGTCGAATGTCGAAGAACTTATTTTGTACCGATATAACAACACCTCAAAATGTCAAAAACTACTCATATAAATATTTAATGTCATCGATTCACCTAAAAACAAAAAGAATATACTGTTATATCGGTCAATATGATATTTTCAAATTATCAATTACGGAAATTCAGCAAAAGAATTCAAAATATAAAATAAGTACAACTTTTACGAATATCATCTATCAATTATTCAATATAAAATTAGAAGAACATGTATCTTATAACATAATTTATATTTTTATATAATATGCACACCGTTAACTAACATGTGAGTTTAGAAAATACTCTGAAGTTAATTTAGTTAAGATCACACTTGGGCTTCAAAGCTAAGAATACCAAAAATGCAAACCTACCACTTACCATAAACAATAGTGAGAGACCTTTAGGCCCAAACAACCTTCTAATAACTTTTTGTTCGGTTTTCCTAGTATTTAATTAATTCCTAGAATATTAAGAAAAGTTTTAGTAAATTTTGGAAAGTTATTAATCTATACTATATATTATATTATAATAACCGAAATGGAGTATAATTTGGTATATCTTTTTTTTGGTTAGTTTGGTTATCCACATTTATAACCGTAGAATTTTTTTAATGATATGATTTGGATCGTTATATTCAAATATTAAAAGAATATACACTATTTAAGCTCCCAAGTTTGAATATCACCATCAACAAATATTTATATTATTATTTATACATTACTAAAACTCCTAGGTTCGAATCCCACCAACAACAAATATTTATATAATTATTTATACACTACCCAAGATTCAATTTTGAATCCCGTCAACAAGAATAATTTATATTATTATTTATAAATATACTAATAAGGTAATGATTAAAAAAAATTATTATAATTTTAAATAATATAAAAATATTAATGAATAACCGTGTATGGCCCAGGTTGCAAAGCTAATATGAATAATATATCATGTGTCAAAAGGTATGGATCGATGGTGCAAAGTTGACGTAGAAGGGAGACCTATTACGCAAGAAAATTGGTGTGATACATTTAATTCGAACTTACATCTAGGGGCATGGATCTTTATTAATGTCTAATATTTTCTTAATTATATTTTGACATATATAAATTTAATAAAATTTTAATATATATATATGAAAAAATTATCAAAAATACTATAATTTTTTTTAAGTTTGTTTAAAATTTTACTATCTTTTAAACATTATTATGAAAATATGGTTTGCAATAAAAGACAATCATGTATATAACAATTTTTCGTTTTCTTAAAAATTATTAAAAGAAATTTTGATTGTATTTGAATTTGCATGAAATTGCATTTGAGTTTGTATCTTATTACAGCGAGTTACAAATTTATATTTTTGGAAAAAAGTTTGAAAATTCTTATTTTTACAAATTGAAATTTTAAAAAGTCATATTTTGCAAAAAAAAAAAAATCAAAAAATCATATTTTTCAAAAAACTTTTTATAAATTATAGTCATTTTCAATATAAATAATATATTTTTAGTTTTAATACTTGGTATCTTGAATATGTATGTTTAGGAAATCGACAAAATAAATTAAGAAGTTAAGGCTTACATTACACCGGTGCCATGTACATTGTTTTCCCGGCGTGTTTCGTATCGATTCTCTTTTCAGAGAACAATAATTAAGTCCCGATTGGATACTCCCCAAAAAATATTAAATTCTTACATTCACTAGTTTTGTTTAAATCAAAACCTCATTTTCTCACATTTATGATTTGATATGCATAGAAGATAAATAATATAACATGAAATTGGGCCAAGTGACATCACTTCTTGACTTATGATGTAATGAAGAAAGAAAAAGGCAAGTTAAGGTAAGTGGAGCTTTCGGTTTCTGTCGAATAGATTCGTGACAAAGAATACTCATGCAATACACAATACATTAATCAGGACTACAATTTATTAAGGATAAAGACCGGTATACCTCATCATTCATCATTAACAATACCCAACATAACAGTTTACATTAGTCTTGGATAGGAGGTTAAAAAAATTATGAAAAATAATATGAGTAAAATTATGAAATTAATTAATATTTTATGTATTTAATAAATAGAGTGAAAGAAAGAAGTAGATGCGGGTAATTTTTATATATACAATTTATTAATTTTGAAATATAATATAAAAATTTGAGAGGATTTGAATATATATAAAAAAAACGGATGAGACGTAGATTGTTTAGAAATTAGTGAGATACTCCTGACTTTCCATATTTTTTATACAGGCAGTTGAATCTTCATAAATCAATAATTACAAAAGATTAAAATAAGTTTGGTTGTTTATCAGAATTATTAATTTATAAGAATTAATAAAAGATAATATAAATTTTGTTTTTTAGGGTCCAAGAAAAATTAATTATTAAAATCATTGAATTATTTATCTAGATTTTCAATGTGCAAGATTTGATATCAGTGTTTTAAAAAAATATTTCAGATAAAGAACGAAATAATGTAAAATATTTTACTCATAAAATATTTAAAAAATAGCTACCAGTAGTACAACCAGTAGCAAAAAAAGTATATTTCTAATTACGTGAAAATTAGTACAATTAAATTGAACTGAACTTACCTGAATTGTGCAAATTTGACTAGGAAGTTGCGAGCTATGCTTTCAGAGTTTCGAGTTCGAAAATTAATATTGACAATCAATTCGAAGCAAATGAGCTTTGAATTATTTGAAGTAATTTTTTAGCTTCGAATTATCTGGTTTTGTTTAAAGTAAATTTGGAAAATTGAATATTTACGATACATGAATAATTGTTGATAAAAAATAAGATTCGGTTATTTTGTACATTATTAATTTATTAAAAGAAACTATATATCAAATTCATATTAAAATTATTCAGATTTTTAGGTATCACGACAAACATAAAAAATCATAATTACACTGATGTGAAATAATAATGGACATAATTTGCATCCGTGTTTTGTTAGGAATATTGTTCTAAAAAAATAAAAATCAGTATGATTCGGTAAAATAGTCTTTCAGTGATTAATTGAATAATCGATAATTAATGAAATTGATTGGTTGAAGTATTAATCGGATGTATTAAATAAAATTACAAAAAAAATTAATTTATCAAATTAAATATATTAATTTAAAAAAAATACGGTAATTAGTCAAATTATAAAATCAAACAAAACATATTAAAATAATTAATCTGTAAATGAGTGATTTTTCTAGACAGACCCCACTGCACAGCCCATCTTAGCAGTCCGGCGGCTGAACCTTAATTGTAATAAAACTCTCTCCGTAAGGCGTAAGCTAAGCCTTTCTTTAAAATTTCAACCCACGCGCCCCTCCAATTACTCCAATTATAATATGACCGCCTTATCTCAGTCGTCGCTTTTTTAATAATAAAACCTTGACACTTGTAATCTATCCATACTACTTTATACTACTCGCATTTTATAAAAAACGAAAAACAAAAATTGATAATAATTTAGATTCGTTACATAATTATATCAAGATTAGAGCTATTATATATAAATCTAAAAATTATTATTTAAGTAATATAAAATTTGAATTCTCACAACATTATGTTAAAATAATAATTTATAATAAATAAACTATACGTGAGCCCGTAAATTTTATCCGATATTTGTAACAGCTACGGTTTACCTACGATAAAAAAACTGTATAAATGAAAAGAACGGTATATTTTAAACTAATTTGTGAATCCAAGTAAAATAATTAAAGTAACTCACCGCGCGTGGGTCACTGAAATTCAGCATCCTCGTTTCCTTACCACTTCCGCATAGGAAAGAAAGGAGATATGTAAGTATGACACATCACTATGACTTGCACATGCTGCTGCCTTTGTAGTTTCTGTACACTTATTATTAACAAAATATTATAATATATAACATTGCACATTTATATTTGAGGACAGAGTGTTCGAAGCTCCTCTGCAACTTTCTACAAGTCGTCTTCACTTTATTTCGTCTCCGTTTACTTATAAGTTATAACTTACCCCTCTCTCTCTCTGGATATGCACTTAAGCTTACTTAAGGTAATTAATTCTTCACTAATTATGGTTAGATTCAACTTAATGATTTAATCTCATACTTCACTTTTTGTTAACTCATCATCACTCATCTTTTTGGTATCCAATTACACTAGTAGTAGTTTGTTATATGGGAGAATTTCAAGTTATATATATGCAATTGCTGGCAATAACAAAATTTTGATTATATGTATGTTTATAGCTTGGTCACTGATTATACAGGAGGAAATATTTCAATTTATGTATATTTTTGTAGTGTTGTTTGGTTTTGGAATAATTGTTCATGTTGATTGATGATCATTTTTCAGTATCTTTTTTTAGTTGTTCTTGTATTGTATATTACAATCAATCCTGGTTTCCTTTGATGGGATTGTGCTAATTTACAAACCATCAAGTGATTTTTTCTAATGAGTTGTGATGATATCTCTGATCAATGATCACGGTTTTGTTTTGTTTTCTTTCTTTTGCCTTTCTATAATTATGTGCATTATTTATTCATTCAGAGTATTTTCTAGAATTTGATTAAACATAGTGGTTGGGTTGTTGCTGTTCCAGTAAATGGGTGCTAAGAGATCTAATGAGAGTTACTGCAGCTGTGTAAGTGTCTTTCTAGCCTTCATCCTGATCTTTGAAGCTCGAATTTTGTATGGCTACACCAATCCCGTTGATGGTTAGTGAAACTTTATACCATTTGCTCCATTTGTGTTCATTTTCGCTGACTTTCCCTTGCTTATTGGCATGAGTATTGTTTACATTGGAACAGTTGCTGCTATTAATAGTTTCTATATATCGGTGGGATCCCCTTTTCTTCCTAGATGGACTTCTGTCGGCGGAGACCCATGTGGTGATGCTTGGCAAGGTGTTGAATGTGATAGTTCAAACATAAGCTCAATGTAAGAATTATCTTAAATGCCTGCCCTTTAATCAGGGTGATATAGATATATTTAAATATATACTGGATTTCTTAATTAATTCTCTGACATTTATATAATGTTTCTAGAAAATTTAATGTTGCTAATATGCAAGGAGACCTGGGCGATAGCTTGGGATCATTTGCTTCCATCAAAATAATGTAAGGGATTCCTCATCTCCTTTGCATTGTCTGCTTGTCAATGTACCCTTTTCTGTTTTCTAGTAGTGCAAGAGATGTTTTTGAAGTTTATGTTATAAATCTACATGGTTTTAGAGTTTTAGACTTAAGCATGTCTCCATGTTCAAAATATTTAGATAATAGGTCTTTTAACAGAGCTAGAATATTATGCACACCCACAGTTAGCTTAACATTCTCAGAATCTTCACTCGGGTTAACTGTGTGCATACATAGAAATCCAATATTCTGTATTTAAAACTTCATTTTATTACGTACACTTTTTTTATTGAATGTCTTCCTTTTTCATGTACCTGAACCTGATCAGATATTGTCAAACCATTGGTTTCTCTATTTCAATGTATTGCAAGTCATTTTTTTAAGGTTAGGGGGAATACATCTTTTAAATTTTAGTTGATGACTGACATTGTTTTGTGACAGAGATTTGAGCAACAACCAGATTGGTGGAAGTATCCCGAAAAATCTTCCTGTCTCCCTGCAGCAACTGTATGTTCCTTTTACGTTACTTACAAAGAAATGTCATAAACATTATATTTAACTTGAGTAGCCTTAGTCACAAATTAGCTTAATCTGACTTGGAAAAGAACATTGCAACTCCTTTTATGTAATGAGAACAGCTTATTCACGAGATGTATCAACTACATTTTTTAGAAGTTTCTATAGATTTTTCTTGGGACAATGACCTGCTAAGTTGACTGGTATATGCAAAAACATAAGATGCTATTTACCTTTTGCAGTTATCTATCAGATAACAAGTTTACCGGAAGCATCCCTAGTTCTTTGTCATCTATAAATCAGTTGTCAGCCATGTAAGTCTTTCCGCCACTTCCCCCATCCCATCAAGTGCCTGTTGCTCATGTTTGTTTGCTTTTTAGCTTCTTGAGTTAATTTCTTTTTTCTTTTTGTTTTAGGTCTCTAAATGGCAACCAATTAACAGGAGAGATACCAGATTCCTTTCAGGGCCTAACAGTTTTGGTCAACCTGTACAATCGCTAACTAAAGATATTTATCATTTTGCATATTTTCTGTTAATGTTTTATTAATGCATACTTTGTCTTTTGCAGAGATTTGTCAAGTAATAATTTGACTGGACAATTGCCACCCTCCTTAGAAGGTCTTTCATCTTTGACTACCTTGTGAGTGATTATCATAAATCCTAAGATTAAGGTCGCTTTTTGGTACTTTGAATTTACATGAATACTATGTTGTTCACTGGCAGCCGTCTGCAAAACAATCAGCTTTCTGGGACACTTGATGTTCTTCAAGATCTTCCCCTCAGAGACTTGTACTCTTCTCAACTATTTTGAATTTGTAAATACAATAATTGATTATATATTCTTGATTTATGTAAATACTACTACGTAATTGAATTCCGAGCAAATTGTTGAGTTATTTTTCGCTGTTTGTCTGACGTCTTCTCAGGAATGTAGAGAACAACAGATTTTCTGGACCTATACCTGAGAAGTTGTTAAGCATTCCCATTTTCAAGTGAGTACCACACTATTTTGTTCTTTCACTAACTTTATTACGTCATGATTATCAGCAAGTAGAATACTTTGTTGTTCGAGCTAAATAGAACAGTTCAGTTATTTGTCTCTGTCTATTAAATAAATGTTGTTGCTAGAATGCAACTCCTAAATATTAACATTCTGTCGGCTTCACAAAAAATAGAAAGATAGGCAATTGTTACTTGTCAAAAGTCAAAACGAAGTCTGTGTAACAGATCATTGAACTCAGTGACTCCATATGAATCAAACAAGAGAAACCAGGGGAGCATAATGAGTCGCAACGATTGTAGACTAATTGAACGATGAACTAATATGGTGTGATCCAATTTTTTGTTCATCGGATGTTGGAACACAGTTTGTTAAGATAACTCATATGCCACCTGTCACATGAGGAAGTCCGTACTTGGGTTTGTGCACAGAAATATTGATGAATGTCTTTGTCACTAAGTATGCCTCTTCATCTTTCCCTTACATATTTATGGAATGGACCATGCATGCACACACACATTTCTATATTAGGTGGACCTCAATTCATAGATAGATCTCTTTTTATGTGTCACTCTTTGTAATTATGTTTTATAACATCATGGTGCTCATCCAAGTTTAGGCGAACATGTGGAGTCCTTAATCGAGGCCCAAGAATAATTTACTGCAATATCACATAAGCCAGCGTGGTCTTAATTGCAACACCACATTGTCAGGAAACATCCATTGTAGGAGTAATACAACTGATTGTTGCTTAACATCGAATTTTGCAGATCAGATGGAAATCCGTTTAACACTAGTGTTGCTCCGAGCTCCCCTCCCACACCGCCAACAGGTTCTCCCACAATGCCAACAGCACGCCCACCTGCTCCTCCATTCTTTGTAGTACCGACCACTGGCCAACCACCAGAGAGACAGGCACCTGGAAAAGTACCACCAAGTAGACCAGCTGATGGACCATCTACGACTAAAGATTCAAATCGTAAAAAGACTACCGAAACTTCAAATACCAAGAAAATAGTCTGGATATCAATTGGTACCGTTTTGTCAGTTGTTATTTTATTGTTATTACTAGTGCTTTTCATCCCAAGGTGCTGCAGAGAGAGAAATGACAGGATTCCCAGGCGGCATGAGATAGCTCCATACATTGGCAACAGAGACAATCTTAGAGAATATGGACCCTTGGTTCATCCATTTCATCAGACAGAGAAAGGTTTTAAATTTTATATCTTCTTATCCACTTTTTTGTATAATTATATCTGTGTTTAGTCATCCTGGAATAACAATGCCTTGATTTTGATTTCCAGTACCCAAAACGGATTTAGTTCAATCCAAGGACAATTATCAAAAAGTACCACTAATATCAAATACAGTTCCAAAGCCGAGAAAGGAGGAGGTAAATGTTGATACAATGAGTGCAGCACCAAAGGCTGAGGCCCATGAGATTGATATGGCTGGATTGGATTATGACTCAATGTTACCGCCGCCTCCACCTCCACCTCCATCTCCACCGCCATTTCTATCCCCTCCAGCACCTCCACCAGTGCCATTTGAAGATGTCATTGTGAATCCAATTGTGCCAACTGAATCTATTCCTATAAATCCCTCTAGACCTCTGCCTCCCACAACTGTACGGTCATACTCTATAGCATCCCTTCAGCAATATACAAATAGCTTTTCTCAAGATAATCTCATTGGAGGAGGAATGTTGGGAAATGTTTACACAGCGAAGCTTCCTAATGGAAAGGTATATCGGTACTGAAGTCTATGAATACAAGTATACAACCCAAGGACTTCTCTTGTGGTCCCTGAACTATTTTTGAGTCTTCATAATAACCTTCTAAGTATAAAGTGAAGAAATGGAACTGGTAGTGTAAGTGTAGTATTCAGAAAATCACCTTTGCCGAAAATAAAACCACCGTTTAAATAAATTAACGTAGAATACTTGGTTATTTGTCATCTTGGTATAACTTGAGTCAAATACTTGGTTGTTTTGTTGTTCTTGATATAGAGAAATTGTATAAAATTAGTGGTTAAGTATACCAATTAATCATAAATATCAGCATTTACTTGATTTAGTGAATACTCTTTCTCCCTGTGACAAACATGTAATTGCCAGATTGTGACCCAGATAATATAGATAGTTGTGTGTTTTGACACATTCATGCTGTTGGGTGCATTTGCAGTTAGTTGCTGTCAAGAAGCTGGATAGAAGGGTTTCTAGTCAGCTAAAAGATGATGAATTTCTTGACCTGGTAAACAGTATTGATAAAATTCGTCATGCCAATGTTGTTGAGATTTTGGGTTATTGTGCGGAACTTGGCCAAAGACTTCTGGTATATGAGTACTGTAGTAATGGAACACTTCAGGATATACTACTCTCTGATGATGAGTCAAAACCTTCATGGAATTTACGAATTAGGATGGCACTCGGAGCTGCGAGAGCTTTGGAGTAAGTATAGGAAACAATTCTACCCACTTCATTAATTTACTATATCATCAGCGTAACAATGTTTGAGATTCTTAACTTAATCTATCTGCCTATAAAAATAGAATTATCTAGGTCTTTAGTAGTAGTATTCTATCTGTGAGAGCGTGTGAGTGCCCAATATAGGGAGAAACAAACTCGTTGACTTGGCAATGGTGTTGTGTATTTTCAGTGTCTGTACCTTTTCATTGGGATTTGGTTTACCAAAAAACCCAAAGTGATACATAACACCAAACATTTCGTGCTTATACTAAAAGAGAAATGCTAGGTACCCAAAACTGGATCTCAAAACGGTTCACGTGGCATGTTCAGATTGGTCATCATACAATTAATAAGATCAACCCCCCATGCATTCACATTAATCTCACCAATTAAAATAACCCAAAGTGACACATCACCCATGCCACATCATTTTGGAACTATTGTTTGTACCCAATTTTGGGTCCCTAGCGGCTAGCACTACTCAAACTAAAAAGATATCTTAATAAGATTTGATTAAAACTGTTAATACGTTATGATTTTCTGTGTATCGTACTGTGTACCTAGAAGTCCAAACCCAAACACAATATTTTTGTGTTGTGCATGACTGCCTGGTCTAAAACTAGAATTGAGGACGTAGACTTAGATGTTTATCATCTTTTAATGGGAGGGTCCTTAAACGTTTCTATTTCCATTTATAATTGTGGCATTCCATTCTTCTCTCTGCAGCCTGATATGCTACCTCTTCTAAATTATTCTGCTAGCATTGGTCCTACTTCAGAAACTAAGATTAATATTATAAAGTAATTATGCCAGATAGAAGTCATGTAAGAAGGGATTGCATTCCATGCATGTTTTTGATGCATAATATGGTCCATACTGACTCTGTGAACTCATCTGCCAAACCCTAAAACTATGTTAATTTAGTTTCTCATAATAGCTTTAATCACCAAACATCCAATACATTACATTTCTGAATTAGCAAGTTTCAAGATGACTTTATTTAGAAAATGGTGCTCTTGTTGTGATATTATTATAGAAGTGAACACTAGAAGGTAATAATAGGTTAGGTTTGAGGACATAGTTTAGAGATATAGAAATTGAAATAATTTGGGAGGCCAATAGATCATACTTCTGTACATGATCAGTATGAACTATTCCAGGCATTGAACTACTACTTTCTTATGATGAAGGTATCTGCACGAGTTCTGTGAGCCACCTGTCGTTCACAGAAACTTCAAGTCTTCTAATATTCTCCTTGACGATGAGCTCACAGTGCATGTATCAGATTGTGGGTTGGCACCTCTAATATTATCAGGCTCAGTGAGTCAGGTACATATATATTTTAGCTTATTAAATTCTTCTCTTAACAGCTTTTGCAGCATTAATTTTGCATATGTTTTGGCATTGAGTAGTCATATAATTGGAAAGTGAAGAGATCTACTTGTATCATGTTCACTCGCAGCTGTCAGGAAACCTCCTTACGACTTATGGTTATGGCGCCCCCGAATTTGAGTCTGGAATATATACTTCCATGAGTGACGTATACAGTTTTGGAGTAGTGATGTTAGAACTCTTAACAGGACGAAAGTCACATGACAGGTAGAACTAAGCATTGAACTACATCTAAGATTTATTGTACTTCCTTTGGCAACATTTTAATCTCACACGGTGTATTGTGTTCAGCACAAGGAGCCGTGCGGAGCAGTTTCTTGCAAGATGGGCAATCCCTCAGCTACATGATATTGATGCGTTGTCAAGGATGGTTGATCATTCACTAGAAGGAAAATACCCTGTTAAATCATTATCCCGATTTGCTGACATTATATCCCGGTGTGTTCAGGTATATTTATGTTCCAGAAAAATGGTGAATTTCATTGGAAGTTGGTTGGTGGTGGTGGTGTGGGAGAGTCTAAAATATGATATGCAGATTTGAAATTCCTTGAATTTCGGGAATGAATTTTTGTTGGCTAATCTAAAATCCCACCAGTAATCTAGAGGGGCTAATATTGCTATGAAAAGAACCCTCCCCTGTACAAGGCTGCAATAACAATTACCCCTAAATTTAACTAATTCAGTCAAATGGATGTACAATGATACACTGACATACCACACTGCAACCATAACATCCAATATGTTTGCGGTCACATATGTCTTTCACATACCACCTGAAAAGTCTTATACTGATACTGACTTGTTCTCTCTTTTAAATATTTATTACGTGACTGTAGTCTGTATATGTTCTAATAACAAGTCATATTGCAGCTGGAGCCGGAATTCAGACCCCCAATGTCAGAAGTTGTACAGGACCTCATACAAATGATAAGGAGAGATTTCGATTAAGCCTTGGGAATTCAGCACATTAATGGTAACCCCTGTAATTTCATGAATTGCAATCCTGAGAGGGCGTATTAGCCACAAATGGCCTTGGATGGAGCGGTAAAGAAACCTCACCCATATTGACATTCAACAAGTATATTCATTAAAGGAGCCTACCCAGCACGCAAGGGTAATGGCATTCAGCTGCAGAAACTTTGGCAGTCAAGTCTACCCTATACTTCTCTGATCATTTATCATTGTTTATAATCATTTTCATGTAAGATATCCACCAGCTCATTAAATTTGTAAATTTAATTTATTATCAAAGCCTGATAGAGTTATAGTGGAAAAAATCAGAGTGAAGACGCTGAAACTTTCCTTGTGCAGCTACCACTTAAAAATGGCGGGTTTTGAGTATCTAGGCACTGCAAGTCTGCCAGCCCCTTGCATTTTGAAACCGAATATTAACTACTACTGAGCTTTTGATCTTTAAACAAAAAGACCCGGACGTAAAACGGGTGTTGGTCCTTTGTGGCCCTTTGGAGCACAAATGACAGTTTTAGTCAAATCATAGTGATTCAAATTTTCAAATTTGGAGCATATTATCCCAAATTCTCTTCCTAGTGATCCAATTGGATCACTGAACAGTTGGATCACCGATCCCAAATTTAGATCACTTGATTTAATATAAAATAATGATTTTATTATTGTAGTTTATGTGATTTTAAATTAATTTTAATTTTTTAATTATATAATTAATAGTCAACAAAATTTATTTTTAAATTAAAATTTAAAATAATGAGAAAACATAATTTTTTTAAATTTAAATAAAAGTACATTGAAGAGTCCGAAATGTCGGCTCTAGAAGTTGTTGAGACTATCCCGATCGATGAAAATACTCGATTTCAAGAATACTCGATTCGTCAATTAAGTGCACAATTTTAATATTTTTATGTGTATTAATTATTTTTGGTTTAATTAATTTATGAAATGTTATATAAATTGTTAATAATGATTAAACGATAAATTTAAGATAAAATTGTTTAATATGATATATATATATATATATTATATGTAAAAGGTAATTTGGATCAAATATTTGGATCACACTATTGGAGTTGGTGAGTGTAACACCCCTTTTTTAATAATAAAAGTAGATATTACTTAAAATCCATAAACCCGCAAACAGAACACTAATATATTTCTAAACAATAATTTAACAATCTAAAAATCTCTAAAATAATATTAAATATCCAAACTGTCTAAACCAATAATATAAATATTGAATTCTCTAAATAAATAATTAAATATTATCATAAAATCGGAAATCCTAATCAATGAAATGGGGTAGCTGTCCATCACACAGTCCTATATTCCCCTAAGCACCTGCTAGAAAAAGAATACGGCATGAGCCAAACGCCCAGTACGGATTTGGAATACAATTTATAAAACAAGAGATCAGAAAATATATAATTTACAATTTATAATAAAACAACAATTTTAAAAATAAGTTTGGCTGAAACAACGAGGGGTTATGATATTTTATACCGAGATCAGAATAGATGCAAATACACATATTATAGAGTACCTAATGCGTGCAAACTGAATGAATAACGTGTACGGCATATACAATATCACCATAAATCAAATCACAAATCAAACTCTGGGTGCACCCACGTATCCTGAACAAATATCAAATGCGCAAAAACTCCTCCCAAGAGCTAACAAAAGGATATACCGTGACCAATCACACTGTCACGGAAGTGTCGTGTCATTGGTGCCGCAATGACACGGCTGTAGTACCCCAACAGCTGTTTAACTCGGTATATCCTATATCTCTAAGGGTCAAATAAAAATATCCTCGCAAAATTTTAAAATCACCTGAGACAAATATTTCAGATTTTCAAAGCAGAGGGGGTCATAAATAATTTTTTTGAAAACCGCATAAATAAATATTTAAAAGTTCCAAATCATTTTTAAAATAATTTTCGAAATTCAGAAAAAGTCAAATCAAATATTGAATGAGAAAGATACAGAAGAACTGAACAAATCAAACATTTCTAAATGCTAAGAGGAGCGGCGCTGGATAAAAAGGAGACGAAATCTGTACCTCTAAAATTACAATCTTGCAATTTAACGAAACTTGCAAACCACCTTACTAAATTCTCGAATCCTATCTAATAACAAAATTATAATTTATCATTTGGATACACTATTAATGATTAGCAACTAAATATATATTAATATTATATTATATTGATTTTGATTTATTCTATTTATTTAAGTTGACAACTTACCATATTAATGTAATTAAATATAAAAAGCAAGACAAAAATCTAGCTATTAAGGTTAATGATGTGAACTTGTTTGCACTTTCAGAATTTAAATGATAAATACTTGCACGTGGCCTCTGTTAGGTAATAAAATAAAAATATATAAATTTGATCTTAATTAAATCTAGCTTAAATTTTCTCATATTTTAATCTTTATATATATATTATTACTTACATGCTCACCATAATCATGCAAATTATTAATTAGGAATTATTAGTATTACAATCTTAAATCTAAATTACGAACTCATTGTGGTGTCTCAAGATTTGACTCTAGTTATTGAATTTAAATACATCTACATAATTCCACTATATATTTCTATTTGGTTAAACTATAAATAAATTCATATTTTAATAACAAATTAATTATAATACTAAAATATGGCCATCCACCTTAGACAGCTTGCCCTGATGTGATGTCTTGCATATATACATGATTAATTAAAGGGGACAGGTCTTTAGCAACCGTTTGCTGTTTAAAGTTTGTTGACAAACAATTTATCAGCCGTTGAATGGGGGATTAACGGGTGAGATGGCATCCGGACCGCTGAAATTTTCCGCGGTTGGTCTGGACGGATCGCGGAAAATTTCCGCGGTTGGGTGCTGTCCCCTTATCCCCAGCATCCCAACAACACCTCATTTCACCACAAAAAACACCAAAATTTTCAAGAAAAATTCTACTCTCTCCAAGTTTACATTTTAGACGATTTTGGGGCATTTTCATCAAGAAATTCAAGTTGTTTTGTCAATTCAAGGTATATTTCTTGTCTTAAATTTCACATTTTCATGGCGGATAAATTATTTGCTCGTATGTTTCGTCATAAACGTCAAAATGAAAAAAAAGAGGCTATTGATTGTAGTTTACATCTTGATAGTTTAAATAGTAGTGAAGAACCTAAAACCCCTATATATGTTGAAGATGATGATTTTGTAGATAGAAATGAGGAATTTATTAATTTAGATGACGATTTGGTTGATGTTGAAGATGAAAGTGATGGAAATGAGGTTGAAAATGAGGTTGAAAATGATAGTGATAATGTTGAGGGTGAGGATGAAGATGATAATGTAGAGGATGCAAATTTGTATGAAAATGTTGATGGGGGGAGTTCCATATTTGAATCAAATTTTTCAAAGTGTGGATGGGGCCGGTCATTTTTTTAGGGCTTATGCTTTACGAAATGGATTTGCTATTAAAATTCAAGCTAGCCATCGTAATAAAGACAACGAGATATATGGTCGTTTATATGTTTGTAGGCTTTATGGAAAAAGTGTCATCGCCGAGAGTAGTCAAAATAAACGGCGTAGAGAGGTTCTTCCTAAAAGCGAGTGCAAGGTGAAGATGTATGTCAATTATCAAAAGAAAAAACGTCACTAGGAGGTAACTAGCCTTGAATTGGTACACAACCACGGTCTTGTTTCCCCTAGTAAGATGAATTTGGTACAACGAGAAAGACAAGTCAACACCGCGACCCGCAGTTTGATTAAAACGCTTTATGGTTCGGGGATTCGTAATTGTCAAGTGATGAATGTGATTGGTAACATTCATGGAGGTAATGACAAAATTGGTTTCAATGTTCAACATGTTAGGAATGTGTTAAGAGACGAGAGGAAGAAAAGGTTTGAGATTAGTGACGCCCAAGCGGGGTTGGACTTGTTGCATAGGTTGAATGAAGAAAGTGGTTCTAAATATTTTATTAGGACCGAAGTCGATGAAGAGAATCGCTTGAAGTGTCTAGTATGGATTGATCCGAGATGTATAATGGCTTACCAAAATTTTGGCGATGTTATGGATTTTGATACCACTTATCGGACAAATAGGTATGCAATGCCATTTGTCCCATTTACCGGAGTCAATCATCATTATCAATCGGTAATTTTCGGGTTTGCATTGATGCGGGATGAACACGCGTCGACTTTTGAGTGGATTCTTCGTACTTGGCTTGAAGGTGTGGGGAATAATCCTCCATTGACTATAATCACGGATTAAGATCAAGCCATGGCAAGCGCTATTGCGGTTGTACTCCCGAATACTACCCATTTATTGTGTTCTTGGCACATTAATCAAAAATTCCTGGAGAAATTAGCTCATTATTATTCGGCTTTTCCGGAATTCAAGACGGACTTCAACAATTGCATTTATAAATCTCTCACCGAATGTGTTTTTGAAGCTAGATGGGCGTCGTTTGTGGAAAAGTATCACTTGCAAGATCATAAATGGTTAAAGGGGTTATATGAGTTGAAGCACAAGTGGATTCCTGCATATACTAGAAATAAATTTTCGGCGTTTCGAAATAGTACATCGAGGAGTGAGGGGATGAATTTTTTCTTTGATAAGTATGTGAGTTCGGCAACGGGTTTGAAGGAATTCATTGAAAATACCCAAAAAGCATTGGCAAGGCAATTCATGAGGGAGAAGGAAGAAGATTATGTCACCATTAATCTAAAACGTCCCATAAAATTGCATACCATATTGGAGTATCATGCTTCTTGTATCTACACTAAGGAAATATTTAGAAGATTTCAAGATGAATTGGTTGAGTCTTCAAAATACTTTGTTGAAAAAGACCGACGAGCTAGTGAAGAAGGGGAGAGAATGGGGGATGTTTATACGTACTATAGTTGTTATAGGCCCATGTCCGAGCCTACGAGAAAAAATGTTTATTTTGTGGCATTCGAGAAAGCAAGCTCTTTGGGAATGTGTACGTGTAGAATGCTTGAACATTCGGGGCTACCTTGTAGACACCTATTGGCGGTCTTCACTAAGAAACGGGTTTCGGAAATTCCCCCGTATTACATAAACCAGAGGTGGACAATGCATGCCAATAGAGTTGATGGTGTGTTGCCTTACAATTTGGATGTTGGACAAAGTCATGAGATGACCTCAACCGATCGATTTAATAGCATGACAATGTTAACCATGAGTTTTTGTCAAAGTAGCATTGCATCCAAGGAACGGTATGATTATGCCGTTGGAGTGATGAATCGAGAAATACCAATTCTCGAAAAAATGAGCGTTGATGGAATTAAATCTTACGAAAGCAATTCGCAAGCTCCAAATGCAAGTGCTCATGAAGAAACAATTTTTAACCCTATTATGTCCCAAATTAAAGGGAGGAAGAAGGACGTTCGTTTCAAAAGTCCAATAGAATCGATTGGTAAAAAGGAGAAGCCGCCAAGAAGGTGCACTTATTGTCAAATGGAAGGCCATGATAAAAGGAAGTGTGCTAGTAGACTAGAAGATCTTAAAAATGTTCAAGAATCGCAATATAACTAGTGGTGTACCATTTTGTAACCGAATATTGTAATCTTTAAATGGATTTGAATTTTAAGTGTTTAACATTGCTTTCTTTTTTGTTATGTTTTATTATCATATAATTGCCAATTATTGTCATATAATTATGTTTTATTGTGATAGGTAACATGACTAGCGAGTATAGTGGTGAGAACAACTCCGATCATAGTTGTGATTCGGTTTCCCACGTTAGCAACACATTCTCGGACTCCCTACCAAGCGACTCGTGGTATGAGGACAATGACGAGGAAGATGTGGTCTCACCAACCTTTAGTGAGATAGAAGATGCATGTGCCGAGTTGATGCCCCTTGTGGACAATGACGAGCCGCCCTATGTGGAGGAAGAGGAAACGGACTTGTACCCACCCGATGAGGAGGCTTATAGGGCCAAAAATTGGATCGAGGCATGCAATTGGATGGAGGGTACTGAACCGTGGAGATTGGTGAACTCTCATCCGGATCCGTACTTCCTTCCGATCTTGAATTTGGGCAACAACACGCCCGATGGAAAATGGAAAAAATCCGGATGGAATGGCGGTAAGCTTGTTAAATGTGATCGGATTGCCGATATTGTAAACTTGAGGCCTCGTGAGGGTTGTAATATGGACCAAATACGCATCGAATATGTGAAGGGTTGGGTTTCACACCTAACGGGAGGGACGGAGAGGGAACGCGGGACATGTTTTACAAGATTTCGTCTCTACGATGGCTCAAATACGATTCCCGTTACCATTTGGAACGACTCCAACCCTTACCCTTGGAAACTTACGGAAGGCCATATCCGTGATGGTTGTGTACTTGTTCTCTACCATATTGCATGCTTCGTGGATACTACGCAAGGAGTTGCTCAACACCGGTTATCCGGTGGTCTTTCTAATATACTAGGTATTTTTGGTTAGGACCAATATATTTCATAAAATTTAGTGGACTGTATTGATCGTGTAATTTTCATTCGAATCTATGTATTTTCATTGAATTTTATATGAATTTATATGAATTTTCTATGAATTAAAGTATGAAATTTGAGATTGAAAGTGTACCTAAAAATTTGAGATTGAAAAGTAAAATTTACAAGTCGAACTATACATTACAAATTGTTATGAAATGTATTGAAAGGTTTTTTTCAATATTTGGACAAGCGTTGACTTTTGTTGACTTTTTTAAGGAATTTTCAATTTAACGTAAAAAATGAAAAAAAATAATTGAAAATCACTCATTACCATATTTTAAGACTTTTAAGAGTGGTTTGGATTAGTGGAAGTTAGTTTAGGACTAACTTCCAAAAAATAAGCAATTTCAACAGAAGGTTTGCATGCATGCCTCTGTTTCTGCTCTGTTTTCTGGAACAAAACCAAAGGGACGGACCGCGGAAATTTTCCGCGGTTGGGCTAAAGAGGGACCGCGGAAAATTTCCGCGGTTGGGCAGGAATTTTTTTGTAATGCAGACTGTATACAGAAATTCACCACCTATAATCCACAAAAATTGCCAACAAAATCCAGCATAATTTACCACCTATAATCCACCAAATTCACCAAAATTGGCAACAAAAATCCCACACACCTATAATCCTTCGAAATCAAGCATAATTCACCAAAATAATCCTCCAAAATCCAAAACAATCCAAAATCCACAAAATCCACCAAAATAAAATCAAATACAACCGGCAATATAAAATCAAATGATATCCAAGTACGTAAACCGACAATATAAAATCAAAAGAAATGCAACTACATAATCCGACAACCTAAAATGAAACGAAATCCAACTACATAACCCGACAACCTAAAATCAAATGAAATTCAACTACGAAGCTTCGTGACGCCTACGCATACGAATTCTGGGAATCCCCCTTGCCTTCCCTAGCTGAAGCTCCCTAGCTATCCTATACCTAAAGGTATTCACCTCCTCCTGCGACCAATTCATTACCTCGGCTAAGTCATATCCTTGTGTGAAGTAGTCCATGTACTTCATCACATAAACACCACAATCATTAGAGTTTCGTTGCTTTGGCCTGGACGGTAGAGCTAGGACCTCGGCTGAAGTAGGGTTAAGCCCCTCGACTGGGTGTACCATATGCAATAGCCTCGGCAACAACCATGATTGCAATGAAATTATGATCCGAGAATGAATATAATATACAATTGGTAAGGACTATATAGAAGACAGTAATAGTAGAGGAACATACCACCACTCGTATATCCTCACGATAATCCGGCTCGTCATTCATTGAATCTATGATAAGACCTTCAAATCGTCTAATACCGAACATGAACAAAACCCAATGCACATCTCCGACACAATATGGGATGAATATGTAGTCCGCCTCGAGAACGGAAGGACCAACAGTAGCACTGGAAAACCCGGTAAAGCTATGTAATGCTTTATTCCATGCCCTCTGTAATGTATCTCCACCGACCCTCGATGCTTTTCTGATTTTCTTCACATGTCCTTTCCCAAGAACCATGAAGTAGGGATCCATGAAATAATAGACGGGTTTCCTCTCCCATATACCTCCAGTGTGAATCTCCTCCTCCCGAGTCCTTAGAAATCCCTGCAAGTATATATGAATGCAACAAGTAAAATAAATACAACAAGTAAAATTAATGCAACAAGTAAAATAAATGCAAAAACTAAAATATATTAGACAACGAACAATACCATATAAGTGTATATGATCCTATCATCAACCCATGTTCCTGGAGCCAGACTCTGCATAGCTGATGCATGGACGTGATAGTCCTGAACACTAAGACCACCGGGATTCCTCGGCGCCATCCCAAAGCCCCATCCCCAATCTGAATATATAACATTCTTCTTTGTCATGCTGAGACTCTTAGTGTTACTCCACTTCTCCTCTTTCATCCTGCGGGATGCAAGCTTCGCGGGCCTACTAGATGAGGCAATAGCCTGGGGTGGCTGAGACACATGCTGGGATGGCTGTGTCATGTCAACGACATCCTGGGCAGGAATGGCTGGAATGTCAAAGTCGTCAGCCAAAGGTGCAATGAAATCTGATTTTATGTTCTGAAATGTGGGAGGTCTGTAGGCGGGTCCTTTGATCTTCTTCATCAACCGAGAGAATGGTGTGAGGAAGGTAGCAGAAATCCTCCCAATCTCCTCCACAAACTCAGGAGGAACCCTAGCATCCAGTTGCTTCAACATATTAAGCCCGGCAACCATCTACAAACAAAAACAAGCAAACATTTTTTCATTAATTCCACAAGGATATCATATCATCAAGATGAAATACGTGTGAATGCAAATTTTGTAGTGTGTGGGGGTGTAATGTGAAATATGCATATTTGTAAAACACTTACAACTTCATAGCCCTCGAGGCTATCATACAACTCTCTCATCTTGTACTGCTGCTGAGGCTGTGGATCGGGCTTCCCTATACGCATACGAGATATATCAGCATACCATGCCATGTAATCAGCCTCCGAAGCTATGTCTACCGAGTCATCAATAAGGCCATCCAAGTTTGAACAGAACCTGGCCCATTTGCCAATATCAATAAACCACCGCACCAGCCAATCCTCCCCTGCAAACGTGGCATCCTTAGCCCCCTGTAACCAACCATGTTCACCGGTGCCCGTGGAATCTGGGGACTAGAACCAAACTGTCTCGACACCCTGTCCGGATGCTGCCACTCGACCACGTCGTAACATACAAGGGGAACTCGACCGCACCCAGCTAACTGTGCCTGTATCATCTCGCTGTCCATAACATCCTCGAACCTAGCATATGGCCTCCAGACCACCTCATCACCAGCAACACCATCAAACTCACCCCTATAGAACGGTAAGCTGTGGTGAGGGCCTGACATCCTGCGCTTCTTCGAAACCCCGACATGAGTATCACTAGCATAGGCCCATCCCTCAGCAACCGGATAATCCTCCTGACCGGGAGATCGTAAAGGCACGCCAATACGAGGAAATCTCTCGTAAGACCAAACCTGTAACACCCAGACACAACAAGCAATGCTCTTGCTGCCCTTCCTTGCAGCAATCTCCAAACCCCGATATATATGAGCTAACACAGCTGCACCCCAAGCATAATAAGGAATCTCCCGCATATTAATCAATGGGTGCATATACCGAATATGAACAAAAGAGCGGTTGATGCTGGGGAAGAGGATACAACCCATAATGAATAGCAGATACGCCTTGGTATGTACAACCGTGGCCCTCATATTGTGCTTCTCAGGCTTCTATGCACCATATCTCTCAAACAACCACCCCAGCTTGATGTTATTCCGATACAAAGCCTCCTTCACCTCCTCCTCGGTCAAAGGCTCAAACCAATTATTAGCAAAATACGCCGCCTTGTTCTCTATCACCCCACAAGTCAGCGCATCCCCCTGAACTGGCACCCCTAAAATAAACCCTACATCCTCCAATGTAACAGTCATCTCCCCCTGCCTCGTTAAGAAAGTGTTGGTCTCAGGTCTCCAACGCTCCACCAAAGCATATATCAACCGAGTGTCAGTAGCCAAGACAACAGCAGGGTCTGCAAAAATCCCAAACCCAAGCATGTGTAGCAATTCCCGCTGTGGTCTCCTTAACTTCCACAAGTGCAATGACTTGTTCCCCGAATAGCTCTGCAACTCATCTCTCCCTGCACCATCCCAAACATCCTCATTGACGTGATACTGATTATCCTAAATAATATTATGGGCGTTAGGACCCGACAACATATTCCCGAAATCATCAAAATTATCCATACCTGAAAATATTGCCAACAAAATTCATCAATCACCACAATAAAAACACCACAACGTACACAATAAAAACAATCACCACATATATAAACACCAAGTTCACAATACATTCGAAATAACTACCCATTATTTGCAACAAAATTATATGATAATTGCATCCATACTTTTACACTAACATAACTCTAATTTAACACTAAATTTATCATTACAAATTCGAATTATATATAAATTAAATTAAAATTCGAAGTATAAATAAATTAAGGGTGGGTTAATAATTCGATTCATCCTACAAATTATCCTAAAATTTCGAATTTACTATTTAGCACTAAAATTATCACGAATAATCCTAAAATTAATCCTACATATTCGAATTATCACTAAAATTGTATTGTAACACTAAAATTTGATTTATAAATAAAATAAGGGTTAATAATTCGCATTATCCTAAATATTATCCTAAAAAATGGATTTTACTATTTAGCACTAAAAATATCACGAATAATTCTAAATTTATTCATAAATTGTCACGAATTTATCCTAAATTTATTCCAAATTTATTCCAAAATATCCTAAATTTATTCCAAAATATTCGAATTAACACTAATATTCGAATTAAAATTAAAAATTCGAATTTAATACACTAAATTAATTCTAAATTACTAATTTTAATTCCACAAGGATATTAAAAATTTGAATTAAAATTGTAAATTCGAATTAAAATAATAAATTCAATTATTAAAATTTCGAATGGAAATTGTAAATTCGAATTAACATTAAAAATTCGAATTTAATACGCTAAATTAATTCTAAATTAACACTAATTTATCCTAAAAATTGAATTAAATCATGTCCAAATTATGAACCCTAGAAATTCTAAAAATTTGAATTTAATCATAGTACGATTCATATGTTAATTCATACATTATTTAACCCTAAAATTTTGAATTACATACACAAAATAAGATCTACAACAAGAGAAAAACATAAGTTTATATCAATAAAACTGTAAAGAACATAAAAGAATCGATTATATACCTTAATAACGGAAAAGGAGAATGATTTAAGTTGGGTTGCTGTGATTGTTGCTTGTGGTGGGTCTGCTGGCTGTGTGTTTGTGTTTGTGTTTGCAGGCTGCGGCTGTGTGTTTATGTATATAGGTTTGAGAGAGACTGTGTTTGTCAAGAATTAGTTAAACAAGAAATGCTACCAACCGCTGAAAATTTCCGCGGTCCGTGCGGAGGGTATTTTGGTATTTATCACAGACCGCTGAAAATTTCCGCGGTCCCTTTGCTGCTGTTTTAATTACCAACCGGTAGATCCACCATCCAACGGTGGAGAAACTGTTTGTTGTATACCGGTCTACAACAAATGTTTGTTGTAGACAGGCCCCCTTAATTAAATAGAAGAACTATCAGAACCTGCACATTAATTGAATGACTTATCTTGATTAATTTTATGGCTCCACATGCTATACATGTATATAATAGTTAAATGTAATACCTGAAAGTCTGTTCCTCTGTTTTGGTTCGACAACTCTCCCTAGCGCAGCACTTTAGGGTTTGATCTATTAGATCTTGTATTAGATCTTGTGTTTGGCTCTGTTTTGGTTTCGGCAACTCTTCTTAGCGCAATACTTTATGGTTTAATCTATTAGATCTTGTGTTTGGCTAAAACAAAATCCTGTATATTTATGTATTTTCTAAATATCCTATTGTTATAAGAATTAAAATTTATATTAACTAAATATTATTAATCATTTTTCTTTTCTAATAAGCACATATATTAAATTACTAGTTCTTATCCTAATGCAAATCTCATTATTATTATTATTATTATTATTATTATTATTATTATTATTATTATTATTATTAATAAAATTCATATATATTACAGTCAGAAATTTGGATCAATATTTGATTCAGTTGGTGATCCAAATTTGAATTTTTGGATCACAACTGTTGAAGATGACCTAATGTTCTGAATGGTATAAATGGAAAAAATGGCCCGCAATAAACGTAAGACAATTTCTTCCATCCCAGATTAGTTGTACAGTTTGACTTTTATGCATATTTTAAGATATTTTGACTGTATATGTCCTTTAATTATTTTATTATTTTTTTTGTAAATAAAAATGTAAATATTAAATTTTAAATTAAAATATGCGGTCAAGATATTTTTATTTTCGGGCAAAAATCAAACACAACTAATTTGTAATGAAGTGGTACAACATAAGACAATCTCGTTTTCTCCCGAAGGAACACCCCCTTGCGTTTAATTACACCACAGAAAACGTTGCCTTGTACGTTATTGGACACAGCACCAAAAATGTCCGCAGGCGGTGATATCAAAAGTTGAAAATACTAAGGGTCTTGTATTTTTTTCAAATATTTTAGAGTAAAATAGTATTTTTATAAATATATTTAAAATTAGTAAAATCGTAAATAATTTTATAAAAAGTAGTATTTTTGGTTAATTCTTGAAAATAAAATATATTACGTTGTTTTAAGGAGAAAGATGAGAATTTGTATTAAAAGGAAATTTAAGAGAATATCATTATGGTAAGTTGATTCATCTAAACGCCCCCTTCTTCTCTTATAAGTATATTGATTTAATGTAATATTTCTATTTTATTAGTTATTTATAGATTATTATATATTTAGGGTATTGTATATTTTTTAATTTTCTAATATTAACTAAAATTTGTTTTTATCTCTACTGATTTATTCATAATATACAAATTAAGAATAATTCATCATACTGATTAATCTGATTTGAAAAATTGGATTATTAATCAGAAATTAATTGATAAAGGTGATCAGTGAAAGTTCCAATCAATCAATCAATCGTACCCAATAATACCGCCTAGGGCAATGTCTGGGAAGGGTATATCGTACGCAGCCTTACCCTCATTCCAAAGAATAAAGAGGCTGTTTCCTCAAAAGACCTCCGGCTTGTGTGTGTACACAAATATGTGTGTACTAGGTAAGCAATGATCCATAAACATAAGTACAGTAAGCGAGGCAACGATAAACAATGACACAATACCTCAGCCCATGACCTTCTTCACATGGGACTTACCGTAAAAAACTTTGTTCATTGGTTCATTGTCGTAAACCCTTCTATTTCTCATTTTGCACTTCTTTTGATGCCTCAAACTCAATATTTCCCTTGGAGATCACTTTCCAAACTAAATATTTGAATCACCACAAACCTGTCCAAAAAAACTAAAATAGCACACAACCCATCTACCATATCATATATCATGTAATTAGTCATATGCCTTTAAAAAGCGACATTGTAGCACCTACACGAGCAACTGAGACTATTAATAACTATGAGAACAAACTACTAAACTTATTAAGTATAAGTACTAGACAAAGAAAATTTTTACAAGCTACCAAAAAGTGCACTAAAATATAAACTACACATGCAAACTACTAAAGTCCAAACTAATCTGCCACCCTAATCCTCCTGCGCCAAGATCTCCTATCCGAGGTCATCTCATCACTGAGGTTTAGGGCCCTTAAGTCCAGCGTGAGTAGATCAGTTCAAGTCCTCCTTGGCCTCCCTCTCCTTCTCGATCCCGATACCACTAAATCATCCACCCTGCGCAATGGAGCAGCTACCCTTCTACGGCTCTAATCCTCTCTTTTTGAAAAGAAGCACCATAATATGTCCAAACCAACACAGTCGACCTTCCCTCACTTTTTCTGTAATGCCCCCTAATCCGGGGTCAGAGGATTTGGTCGTCACTATAAAATCTCAATCCAAATCAACCTGTTAAATCGAAATAAATGCCTGCGGAAGATATTTATCATCTATGACCCCAAACTAATCCAAAATCTTTTAAGGTTACAATTCTAGAAACAAGATATCCAAATTCCATAAATAATTTTTCATTTCCTTTTTAAAACTCTTTTCAATAAATTCCAATTCAATACTAACCCGCTAGTATAACTTCGAAAAGAAGTATACTAGGCCCAACTATAAAATAACACAAATATAATATAATATTATATAAACAAATTTTCATAACAGAACTTACACTAGCCCGCAAACCCTGGACCAACCACCTTTCAAGAGCTTTTTCTTTGCTTCCTCGAATTATGTGGCTAATCAGCGCAAGCTAATCCTCACTAGATGTTAAATTTAAAAACAGGCAAGTATGAGCAGAAGAAATGCTCAGCAAGATAATTGTAATATATATGGGGTCTTTTTTGATATTAAACCGACATCGGCATTAGAGCAGAATATTTAAAATCATAATTGCTGAACCAGAAAACTCTTTTTGATATTTTCAAGCGAAAGGCTTCAGCAATACTTTGAATCTAGACGAGAATAAAACTCGTAAAACAGTGTTTACGGATATATCGTAAACAACAATAACACGAAGCAATGATTATGGATTGAATCGTAATCTTTACTCAAAACCGAACTCTTGATATTAATACTCATTTTGTTGTCATATCAAATTAGATATCAATACGAACTTTGATGCTCACAACATCCCATACTGAAATCAACACCAATCATCTATACTAACACCACCTTTGATATTTAACAACAAACTAAGTATCCATAAAATCAAAAACTGAATCAAAACTGCATTTCATCTTTTATCCGAAAACAGAAACAATTGATAAATCATTCCTTAGAAGATTATCAAAAGCAATATAATAATTTAGATTGGAATCCTCGAACGACGGTGTGTTACCGCCGGTGATCAGCCGGAGAGCAACACCGGTATGCCGGAGCATATCCAACTAAACAAATGGGGCACCCAAGGCACATATCGGCCTAATGATATTATATCCTGTATAAAATCTAAATCTCCGCTGGACCGCCGCCACGGCCTCTTATGCAACCATTCAATCTTAAAACATTTTATTGAAAGGGGTCATAATACTCGACACCCTTATAAACTTTTATTCCCCCATTTACTTGGGCAGGAATACTTGCAAAACCAACTCATTTTTCTCAAAACCCAAAACATTTATAAATCCATTCATTTGATAAGTAAAATCACGTAGCTATTCTGAACATAGAATAGTAGAAGAGTACTTTCATAAACAGAATCATTTAATTCAGCGATATGTAAAACATTTATCTATTCCGAACTGAGAATAGAAAAAATAATACTTGCATAAGAAGATTTGTAATAAATTTCACTTGAACAATAAGTGATGATAGGGATACTTGCCTTTGGGATTTAGTAGTTAGTCACACCCTCAATGACGCATCTATTCTGACATTCTGTCTCAAAACATCACCGTCCTTCTTTTCAACACTTTACTGATATGCTACTCCTGCGATTGCTAGAAGCCAGTTATCCAATACTATTCCATATCACTCTTTATCCAACATCTTGTCCTGATCAACTCGAATGATCCGCATCTATAATTAAAATACATATCTTAATCCCTTAAATGATAATTACTCGACGAACTGCGCGTCAACATCCTATCGTCTACCCATACGATAACCCACACATAACTATAACAATCAAACACAGGACTCTTGACCCACGTACACACGTAATTCACATAGCACATAAGCACATAACTCACGTATCACCTAATTCATATCACATATGGCTCGGTTCGTCAAAAAGTTCGACTTGGTACGTTTAAAACTGAAATCGGGTCAAAATATGATTTATCGATAAATAATTGACTCTGAATGACTTGTAAAATAAGAGACCTTTCGAAACAAAAGGATTTGGGTCTCGAAAGTATTTTTAATGAAAGCAGAATATTTTTCTGAGTCTATACACGTTCGTTTCGTATTAAACGAACGAACGGTTTATTTATTATGAATAAAATAAGAATAATTAGGAATAAATCGATTAATAATAATATTAATTGATTTTTAAATTCTAAAGTATAATTTTTAAAAGCTTAAAAATAATTTTTAGGATTTATTTGAATTAATTATAAATAATTGTATTTTACTAAGTATTTATAAATAAAATTAATTGATTAAATGAATTAATCAACTAATTAAATCTATAAATAATCAATTAAAATAAATTATAAATAATTAAAATAAATATGGATTTTTGAAAATAATAAAAGAAATAATTTTTGGAATTTAAAATAATTAAATAAGTAATTTTTAGTATTTAACATATTAACTAAATGATTTTTAAAATCTATAAGAAATGATTTTTTTTCAAAACAAAATTTGAATTTTGAATTAAATTTTTAAAAAGAATTCCAGAAACATATTTCAGAATCTGATTTGGGGGAAAACAGGATTAAACCCGGATTTTTAAACCGGGTCTTTTAAGAATCAAACGGGTCGTACCCGGGTCGGGAAGAACCGCCCAGGTCCGCCGGGATTCTGCAGAATCCGGCGACCGGTCGATTTCCGGCTAGGGTCCGATTAAGGCTATAACACCACGGTTTAAACTCGTTTGTGTGCGAAAATCTTTCAATACGCTTCCTAAAACCTTACTAATTCGACAACATCACAAACAACCCGATAGAAATAGAAATCCGGCCAAAGCGGCCATTAAAACCGGCGATAAATCCGAGCTTTTCCGGTTAGCTCGATTCCATCGATTTAGCAATAGAGTGAACAAAATAATAGTATAAATCGATTGCAAATGGCATGTAGAAGCTTATTATCACATCGAAATCATTCAAATATTACTCAATCAAAAACCCCCAAATCGGGGTATGAATCTTAATATACGAATTTGGAATTTACCAATCGTTTACACGATTTGATGGTAGAAATAAGTAGAGAAGATCAAGAGCTTCACAACGGTTACAAATACTTGCGATTTGGTGTTCAATATCACCTTCAAATTTGACTTTGATTTTCCGAATTCTTCAAGAACACCAAGAACAACCTTTTTGAGAATTTCAGAAAATCAAACCTTAATTACTATATGTTATTGAACTCTTTTTTTGAAGTATAATGTATGAAATTGACCAGAAAAATATTTTCTGCAACATGGAATCATCAAAACAATTAGATAATCACGTTTACAAAAATTCATACTTTATTCACTAAATAATTCGAATTAAAATAATTAAATAAAAAAATCACCTTGATTTCTGCACTGAAATGGTTGGTTGAATCAGAAAGTATTTTTTGAGAGCTTCGATTTGATATATTGCACTCCCGAATCGGAGTTCGATAACGCCTCTGTTCGTACGTTTGATTTTCAAGAACGTAAGAAAAAATATTGTTGAGCATATGTTGTGTACTTGATGATTTCATAAATAAAACATCTAAGTGGATTTTACTTAGTGAAATAATGTAGCACTCGACAGATAAGAATTATAGTCCCGACGGATAACTCATTATAGTCCCGACGGATGTTAACTTATTATCCATCGAGTGAGTAGCTTATGTAATAATAAGTCTGTAGCACAGTTATGTATACACCTTTGTATAGAATCTGTAGTAGCATATAAGTCATGTTGACTTTAACTAGATATGCAGAATATGTTGATTAATTGTACATAAATGATGTCTTGTAATTCTGTATAAGTGAAATGAAGTCATATGCTTGATTGCTACCCGACGGATGATCAACAACCCGGCGAATGATCATGTACTCAACTAATAAAGAATTCAAACAACAGTTGAACAGTGAAAGCTGAGCACAACCGTCGAGATGTATACAAATCTACTGTGGAAGCCCATTAACCGGATAATAGAGGTGATAAGTGGCATTTTATACCACTTAGAACGTCTTAAAATGGCTTAAATTGGTGTCTTGAAATCAAGTATTTTATGTATTCGATGCGTTTTTCTAGTGTTTATGCATTTCAGGGTTTTAGTTGCATTTCGGGGGAGGAATCATCAAGAATAAGCCTTGGCATGTGTTCACCATTACGAGAGGAAAGAAACGGGCAGATTACGGCGAAGAAACGGAGCAAAATCAGATTTTTTCCAGTAGAGGTCTGAGCGCCCGCTCAGCATTGCTGAGCGGCCGCGCAGCAAGCTGAGCGCCCGCTCAGCTATGCTGAGTGGCCGCGTAGGGTCGGGAAAAAAGACAAATTATTTTAGGACTTCTACTTCTGTTTGGTTTCCACTTCTATGTAATCTGAGTTTTATGGGACTATTATATAAGTAGATTTGAGACGTTTTCACAAGGGTGGATAAAAAGAAGATTGTGTTTTTACGCAAGAAGCGAAGGAGATAAGGAAGAAGACCGATTTAGCACACCGCAACGAAGAGGAAGCATATCTTCTTGTGATTCTTGTTTCATTGTAACGTTGGATGCTAGTTTTCTTGCTTTGAACTTATTTACTCTTGTGACGTACTCTGTTTTAATATAATTAGTTTAGTTATTATTTTCTTGTATTTGTTTATCATGATTTCATATGAACCCATGATGACGATAAGTTCTATTATGGGCTAATCGTGATCATGGGGTTGCAACGGATTTATTATGGAATTCTTTAGTTAATCGTTTAATACTTTAGTGTGTGATGATTGCATGATATCTAGTATTGGTTGTGCGTATTCGTCTTATGTGCGTCGCGAACATATAAGATAGGGTGTTAATCTCTTGTGAAGCGACGGTGGATCTTGAGATTTAGAACTTGCCATGCTAGCATAGGTTCATGTACGTTGTGCATGATTAGTGGGTAACTCTAACAGTTTTATTTGCCCTATGTAATTAAAAGGAATAACTTGTGCTTAAATCGTTGAGTTGTCAATTTCTGTAGACATATAGGAACTCAACATAATTGATGATTATTCAACTTCTATCTTAATTATGGATGCTTGGTAGAATGGTATTAGTACAATGAAAGTTGGCTTTTATCAGTTTCGTGTTATTTGATTAATATCATCAATATCAAATGCTAAAGGTAATAACAATGGCTATAGAAGGAAGTAATAATGAAGTTGTGATCTCATGAGTGTTTTATTATTGATAAATTGAAGTGTTAGTTAAGTGATTAATTAAGTAGTTAATTATAGTTAATATTTAATCAACAATTTTAAGTGTTAGTGTCTTAACATTGAGAAGTAATCATACATTGGTGAGTGAGTTTAATTAGACAATAATTTAGTCTGAGTCTTTGAGGGAACGAACTAGAAAATATTCTATATTACTTGCGAACGCGTATACTTGCGTGAATATTAGCGCGTGTTTTCGCCCTAACAAGTTTTTGGCGCCGCTGCCGGGGACTCGGCGTATTTGTTTAGTTTATGTACTTACCATCATTGGTCATTAGGACTCAGTGATTAGGACGTAGTAGTTACTTATTTTTTCCGGTTGTGTTTCAGGTACTTTAGCAAGGGTTTATGCAAACTCGTTCTCGTGCTCGCAAGAGGACTTTAGATACAGCTGAGGAGACAGACGAAGTTCTTGATATTCCGGAGAAGTTAGATTTTGAGGATTCGGATTCAGGAACTGAGCAGAAAGAACCAGTAAACATGGGAGATCGTATTGTTCAAGCTGATCCAGCTCTTATGGATTTTTCTCGGCCTAAAATTGATGACATTCAGTCAAGCATCCTTCATCCGGCTATTCAAGCTAACACCTTTGAAATCAAGTCGGGCACTATTCAGATGGTGCAGAATTCTGTTTCTTTTGGAGGAGCGGCAACTGAAGACCCCAACATGCACATAAGGAATTTTGTCGAGATCTGCAGCACTTTTAAGTATAATGGCGTGACTGATGAGGCTATCAAGTTGAGGCTTTTCCCATTCTCACTGAGGGACAAGGCTAAAGACTGGTTACATTCTGAACCAGCTGGGTCCATCACTACGTGGCAAGATCTTGCGCAAAAGTTTCTGGTGAAGTTTTATCCGATGGCAAAGACTGCTGCTATGAGGAGTGCTCTTACTCAGTTTGCGCAGCAACCTACAGAATCTATGTGCGAGGCTTGGGAACGCTACAAGGAAATGTTGAGAAAATGTCCACATCATGGAATACCGGATTGGATGGTGATCACTAGTTTCTATAATGGTTTGGGGGCCCAATCTCGGCCCATGCTCGATGCAGCAGCTGGAGGCGCCTTATGGGCTAAAAGCTATACTGAGGCGTATAATCTTATAGAGACGATGGCTGCAAATGAGCATCAAAACCCAACTCAGAGGATGACGTCAGGCAAGGTAGCAGGTATTCTGGAAGTTGATGTAGCCACCGCTATTGCAGCCCAGCTCCAAGCACTATCAATGAAGGTTGATTCTCTGGCTACATATGGAGTTAATCAAATAGCTATGGTTTGTGAGCTTTGTGCAGGTTCTCATGCTACGGATCAGTGTTCTCTTGCCAACGAATATGTTCAGTATGTGAATAATTATCAGTGACAACAGCAGTCTGTGCCAGCGACCTATCATCCTAACAACAGAAATCATCCAAATTTCAGCTGGGGGAATAATCAGAATGCTATTCAGCCACAATATCAGCAAGGAGTGAGTAAACAGTTTAACCCACCTGGATTCCAGCAACCACAACAGTATGCTACAAGGCAATCATATCCTCAACAGGGAAGTACAGCTGCACCTACTAGTGCTGATTTTGAGGAACTTAAGCTATTGTGCAAGAGTTAGGCGGTTTCTATCAAGACCTTGGAAAATCAAATCGGTCAATTAGCCAATGCAGTGCTCAATCGTCAACCTGGCACTCTTCCCAGTGACACGGAAGTACCAGGAAGGAAGGAAGCTAAAGAGCAAGTCAAGGCTATTACCTTAAGGTCTGGAAAAGTGGCTGATGCTGAAAAGGCAAAAGAAGTAGAAGCTGAAATTAGAGATGAAGAATCTAAGCAAAAGGAGAAAGCGGCGGAACCAAGGAAGACTACTGTTGAACACACGCTGCCTGAGGCTAATACAGGGGAGAAACAGCTCTATCCTCCACCACCTTTTCCTAAGAGATTGCAGCAACAAAAGCCGGATAGACAGTTTGGGAAGTTTCTGGAGGTGTTCAAGAAACTTCACATCAATATACCTTTCGCTGAGGCTCTGGAACAAATGCCTAGTTATGCGAAGTTTATGAAGACTATTCTTTCAAGGAAGGTGAAACTGGATGACCTTGAAACCGTTGCTCTCACGGAAGAATGCAGCGCTGTTCTGCAGCAAAAGTTATCACCAAAACTGAAAGATCCAGGAAGCTTCACCATTCCTTGCACCATTGGCAATCTGACTTTTGACAAGTGCCTTTGTGATTTGGGAGCAAGAATTAATCTGATGCCGTTGTCGATCTTTAAAAAGCTAGATCTGCCTGATCCAAAACCCACATACATGTCGCTACAATTGGCTGACCGTTCCATTACTTACCCAAGGGGCATAGTTGAGGATGTGCTCGTCAAGGTGGATAAGCTCTTCTTTCCTGCAGATTTTGTTATTCTGGATTTTGAGGAAGATAAGAAGATTCCCATAATCTTGGGAAGGCCTTTCTTGGCTACTGGCCGTACCTTGATAGATGTGCAAAAAGGTGAACTTACTATACGGGTCCAAGATCAGGATGTGACCTTCAACGTATTCAAGGCAATGAAATTTCCTACAGAAGATGAGGAGTGCTTAAAATTGGATGTGATTGATTCTGCGGTTACTTCGGAACTCGATCACATGCTAATGTCTGATGCATTGGAAAAGGCCTTAGTGGGGGATTTTGACAGCGATGATGAAGATGGCAACGAGCAATTACAATATCTGAACGCTTCTCCCTGGAAGCGAAAGCTGGACATACCATTTGAATCTCTTGGTACTTCTGACCTTAAGAATGCTGAAGGGAAGCTCAAACCATCAATAGAGGAAGTACCTACCTTGGAGCTCAAGCCATTACCTGAACACTTGAGGTATGCTTTTTTAGGTGATTCATCTACATTACCTGTTATTATTTCATCTGACCTTTCAGGAAGTGAGGAAGACAAGCTCTTAAGGATTTTGAGAGAATTCAAATCGGCTATAGGATGGACCATAACAGACATCAAGGGGATAAGTCCTTCATATTGTATGCATAAAATTCTGCTAGAGGAAGGTAGTAAGCCAACTGTGGAACAGCAGCGAAGACTGAATCCCATCATGAAGGAAGTGGTGAAGAAAGAAATTCTGAAATGGCTGGATGCAGGCATCATTTATCCTATTTTTGACAGCTCGTGGGTGAGCCCCGTACAATGTGTACCTAAGAAAGGAGGTATCACTGTGGTCGCAAATGAAAAGAATGAGCTCATCCCTACTCGAACAGCTACAGGATGGAGAGTATGCATGGATTATAGAAAATTGAACAAAGCCACAAGGAAGGATCACTTCCCTCTTCCATTTATTGATCAGATGCTTGATAGATTGGCGGGTCATGAGTATTTTTGTCTTCTGGATGGTTATTCCGGGTATAATCAGATTTGTATTGCACCAGAGGATCAGGAAAAGACTACCTTCACTTGTCCATTTGGCACGTTTGCTTTTCGCAGAGTTTCGTTTGGGTTATGTGGCGCCCCGGCCACTTTTCAGAGATGTATGATGGCTATATTCTCTGACATGATTGGATATAACGTCGAAGTGTTCATGGATGACTTCTCCGTCTTTGGACACTCATATGATGAATGTTTGAATAATCTGCGCGCCGTACTCAAAAGATGCGTGGAAACTAATTTGGTGCTCAATTGGGAGAAATGTCATTTTATGGTGCATGAAGGCATTATCCTTGGGCATAAGGTCTCTAGCAAAGGTCTGGAGGTGGACAAGGCCAAGGTGGGAGTCATTGAAAATCTTCCCCCACCTAATTCTGTGAAAGGAATCCGTAGTTTTCTTGGTCATGCGGGTTTTTATCGGCGATTCATCAAGGACTTTTCAAAGATATCTAAGCCGTTGTGCAATTTGCTTGAGAAAGATGTGTCTTTCAAATTTGATGATGAATGTTTGGCAGCATTCGAGACTCTCAAGAAGAGTTTGATCACTGCACCAGTTATTACAGCACCATATTGGACAGAACCGTTTGAGATGATGTGTGATGCGAGTGATTATGCGGTAGGTGCAGTTCTGGGACAGCGCAAGAAAATCCTCTTCCATGTGGTCTACTATGCGAGTAAGACTTTAAATGGTGCCCAATTTAACTACACTACTACTGAGAAGGAGCTTTTGGCTATAGTCTTTGGTTTTGAGAAATTTCGATCGTATATACTTGGTACGAAAGTAACAGTATTCACTGATCATGCAGCTATTCGCTATCTAGTTTCCAAGAAGGATTCGAAGCCGAGACTCATTCGTTGGGTGCTTTTACTTCAGGAATTTGAGTTAGAGATCAAAGATAGAAAAGGTACTGAGAATCAAGTAGCTGACCATCTCTCTAGATTGGAGAATCCCGATTCTACTTCACAGGATAGGACGTTAATCAATGAATCTTTTCCGGATGAGCAGTTGTTTGCAATTCAGGAGGAAGAACCATGGTTTGCAGATATTGTAAACTATCTCGTCAGCAATATAATGCCTCCTAATTTGACATCCGCTCAAAAGAAGAAGTTTCTGCATGAGGTGAAGTGGTATATGTGGGATGAACCATATTTGTTTAGACAGGGAGCTGACCAGATCATCAGGAGATGTATCCCGTTCTGTGAGACGGAGGGGATATTACGAGACTGCCATTCCACGGTTTATGGTGGACACTATGGTGGTGAGAAGACGGCAGCTCGTATTCTGCAAGCAGGTTTTTTCTGGCCTACTTTGTTCAAGGATGCTCATCAGTTTGTTTTAAGGTGTGATCGTTGCCAAAGAGTGGGAAATTTGTCAAGGAAGGATGAGATGCCATTAAATGTGATGCTTGAAGTCGAGGTCTTTGATGTGTGGGGAATCGATTTCATGGGGCCTTTTATCTCGTCTTGCAATAATCAGTACATCTTGCTGGCAGTCGATTATATCTCAAAATGGGTCGAAGTTAAAGCTTTACCGACAAATGATGCAAAGGCAGTGCTAAATTTTCTTCATAAGCAAATTTTCACAAGGTTTGGAACACCTCGGGTAATCATAAGTGATGAAGGATCGCATTTTTGCAACCGTAAGTTCACTTCTATGATGCAGCGTTATAATGTGAATCATCGAGTAGCTACAGCCTATCATCCGCAAACAAATGGTCAAGCGGAAGTGTCTAACAGAGAGATAAAGCACATTCTAGAGAAGGTTGTTTGTCCGTCAAGGAAGGATTGGTCTTTAAAGCTCGATGAAGTTGTTTGGGCTTACAGAACAGCATACAAAACTCCACTTGGGATGTCACCGTTTCAGTTGGTGTACGGTAAGGGATGTCATCTACCTGCGGAGCTTGAGCATAAGGCCTACTGGGCATTGAAGAAGTTGAACCTGGATTTAGATGCAGCTGGTAAGAAAAGAATGCTTCAGCTTAATGAACTTGATGAATTTCGACTTCAAGCGTACGAGAATAACAAAATGTATAAGGAAAAGGTGAAGAGGTGGCACGATAGGAAGCTACATCCTAAGGTATTTGTGCCAGGGCAACAAGTTCTTTTATTCAACTCTCGGCTCCGACTTTTTCCTGGGAAGTTGAAATCAAGGTGGTCTGGACCTTTTATTGTCAAAACTGTGTTTCCACATGGAGCGGTGGAAATTTTTGAGAATGATCCGGACCAAGCATTCAAGGTTAACGGTCAGCGGTTGAAGCACTACTATGGGGACATGGCAAACCGAGAAGTGGTTAGTGCCATTTTGTTGACTACTTGAGAAGGGTACGAAACGTCAAGCTAATGACGAAAAAGAAGCGCTGCGTGGGAGGCAACCCATGAATTGTTGTTGCAGGAACCCTTAGAAGTTAATAACCTATCCAAAAACACAAAAAAATCAGAAAACAGGGGCTGAAAAAAAAATCCAGTGACCCCCTGAGCGCCCGCTCAGCTTTGCTGAGCGACCGCTCAGGGGTCGAGTACCAGAATTTTTTTTAAAGTTCAGAAAAAAAAAACACCAAAACAGTTTTAGCCCATAAACCCACGATTTGTTCCCACTACCCCATCATTTTACCCCTTAATTCCCAAACCCTAATCTAATCCACACCTTATATATACATACACCTATCCTACATATCTCCCACAAAACTTCCTACACTTAAACCCTCTCACAAACATCAAAAATCAGTTCTTACACACTTTTATTCACGAATCAATGACACCCAAGAGAGCACGCACTATTGACAGCAGCAGCACAGTTCCTACTGCTGTTTCATCGAGGGGTACTGCTGCAAGGCCTCGGTTAACTGACAGAACCGCGGAGGAGGAGTACACTAGGCTGTTGGGGAAGCCAATTCTGAAGGAGAGGGGGTTTTTACCATCGGGGAGGGATGGTGAGTTGCTGCCCATGATTGCAGAGAAGGGGTGGATAGCTTTTTGTGAGTCACCTGAAGCAGTACCGATGAGCGTTGTTCGCGAATTCTACGCGAACGCGAAGGCCGAAAAGAATGGGTTTTCTGTGGTCCGTGGGCTGACGGTTGATTATCATCCTGTGGCGATTCGCCGTGTGATTGGACAGCGAGAGAGGAAGCCCGAGGAGGAGAACTGGAATGAAAAGACTGCTGAGGATTTTGACTTGGATTTGATTTGTGCGACTCTCTGTCGACCGGGCACAGTTTGGACCTGCAGGACCGGCACTAATGAGTATCGTCACTTTCCGGCGATCGCCATGAACAGGTATGCCCGTGCATGGAATGCATTTATTTGTGCTAATATTTTGCCTTCTTCGCATGAACACGAGGTCACAGTTGAGAGAGCACAGTTGTTGTGGGGAATTCTGAATGAGGAATACTATGTGGACCTTGGTGAGTTTATCTACCAAGGAATTCTGAAGTTTTTGAGGGGAGCGAAGCATATGAACATCCTTTATGCATCTACGGTTACAAAGCTATGCCGAGCAGTGGGAGTGAACTGGCCGGCTCATGAGCAGTTGCAGTTGCCAGCAGCTCCGATTGATTCTGGCACTCTGAATGGGATGCCGGAGTGGACCGGTGGTGAGCCTGAGGAGCATGGGCTGGGTTATCGTCTTCCAGGAGGGCGTCCAGCACGAGGTGCTACTATGGCTAGGCCAGGGCGTGATGAGGCTGGTTCTTCGAGAGCTCAGGAGGGTGCTGGGATGGTTGATGCCCAGTATAGGAGGCTTTCACGGCGGATGGATGCCATGTATGAGACGCAGAGCAGGTTTGCTCAGGAGCTCACCCTTGCGTTAGGGACTGCTTTTCGAGGCCTTGGAGCTGATATCCAGTGGCCAGTTTTTGGTGAGGACTCTACATACCCGCCGCCTGATACTCCACCCACTGAGGGTGATGATGATGATGACTCCGAGTAGGTATACCCTGTGTTCCTTTCTACTACTTTCACTGAGGACAGTGAAGATTTTTAGTTTGGGGGTGGTAGTTAAGGAATATTGTGTGTGTGTCATATAGTTGCATATTCATGATAGTTTAGTTCATATAGTTGTATAATTTATGCCATATAGTTTTTTTGTTATGAATGTCATGTAGCTCATGCATTTACCATGATCCCTTTTGTAATGATTTATCGACTGAATTATGATATTGATGCGAGTGTAGTGATAGCATTAAAGTGATATTAAGTCGTGTAGGTTGATATGCATGCTAGAAACAATTGTAAGTCCACTAAGTCTTAGAGAATGCGTAAGGGCTAGATTGTTGTTATGATTTGGTTATTTTCAAGGTCAATCTACTTATTATGCTTAGAATTCGATTATAGGTTCTTAGTGATAAAGGCATGAAGAAGAAATTTTTTTTTTTTTTTTTGAGAAAAAAATATGGAAGTTGTTGCTAGTTGTGGCTAGGCGTCAAATGGCTAGTAGCCGGCTCGCATATGGTGCGAGTAGTCTAGGGTTGAGCAAGATGGAGCGAAATGCACTTGCTCAGAAGTTATTAAAAAAAAATTAGTTTATGCATAATTGATCAAGAGTGTGCTCTTTGGTATTCGAGTTATTAAGTTCTTAGGGGACTTTGTGCCTAGTGACCTAAGGCTTTTAGAGTCTGGGATCCGCTAACCTAACGCTCGTTACATGGATACCATTGTATAAGTCTTTTGTGGACCTCACTCATTGCACGGTCAAATAAGCATTTGAGTTGTAAATAAAAAGCACGATTCCGTAATAAGCTCCAGAGTTCTTGTAGTGTTGTATATCACTTTGTGCCTAGAATTTTTTATTCTTTGTATAATCGTAGGATTGCCTTGAGGATAGTCTAGTCATACTAATTGGTCTAGTTCTGAAGCATATCTGTTAAGCATTTGCACACACCACGTTTCTGGCTGTATGTCCGTTTGCATGAGTTTATTGATCTTTAGTTGTCTAACTGCATTCGTTGAGATGTGGCAATTTGGTTGGTTAATTGTAGTAAGGGGGATCGCTGCATTTTCATATAGATTGCATTCATGCATGTTTTTATTTGTTTTTGAGTCTGTGACGCTTGAGGGCAAGCATCGATTTAAGTTTGGGGGTGTGCTAAGTGGCATTTTATACCACTTAGAACGTCTTAAAATGGTTTAAATTGGTGTCTTGAAATCAAGTATTTTGTGTATTTGATGCGTTTTTCTAGTGTTTATGCATTTCAGGGTTTTAGTTGCATTTCGGGGGAGGAATCATCAAGAATAAGCCTTGGCATGTGTTCACCATTGCGAGAGGAAAGAAACGGGCAGATTACGGCGAAGAAACGGAGCAAAATCAGATTTTTTCCAGTAGAGGTCTGAGCGCCCGCTCAGCATTGCTGAGCGGCCGCGCAGCAAGCTGAGCGCCCGCTCAGCTATGCTGAGCGGCCGCGCAGGGTCGGGAAAAAAGACAAATTATTTTAGGACTTCTACTTCTGTTTGGTTTCCACTTCTATATAATCTGAGTTTTATGGGACTATTATATAAGTAGATTTGAGACGTTTTCACAAGGGTGGATAAAAAGAAGATTGTGTTTTTACGCAAGAAGTGAAGGAGATAAGGAAGAAGACCGATTTAGCACACCGCAACGAAGAGGAAGCATATCTTCTTGTGATTCTTGTTTCGTTGTAACGTTGGATGCTAGTTTTCTTGCTTTGAACTTATTTACTCTTGTGACGTACTCTGTTTTAATATAATTAGTTTAGTTATTATTTTCTTGTGTTTGTTTATCATGATTTCATATGAACCCATGATGACGATAAGTTCTATTATGGGCTAATCGTGATCATGGGGTTGTAACAGATTTATTATGGAATTCTTTAGTTAATCGTTTAATACTTTAGTGTGTGATGATTGCATGATATCTAGTATTGGTTGTGCGTATTCGTCTTATGTGCGTCGTGAACATATAAGATAGGGTGTTAATCTCTTGTGAAGCGACGGTGGATCTTGAGATTTAGAACTTGCCATGCTAGCATAGGTTCATGTACGTTGTGCATGATTAGTGGGTAACTCTAACAGTTTTATTTGCCCTATGTAATCAAAAGGAATAACTTGTGCTTAAATCGTTGTGTTGTCAATTTCTGTAGACATATAGGAACTCAACATAATTGATGATTATTCAACTTCTATCTTAATTGTGGATGCTTGGTAGAATGGTATTAGTACAATGAAAGTTGGCTTTTATCAGTTTCGTGTTATTCGATTAATATCATCAATGTCACATGCTAAAGGTAATAACAATGGCTATAGAAGGAAGTAATAATGAAGTTGTGATCTCATGAGTGTTTTATTATTGATAAATTGAAGTGTTAGTTAAGTGATTAATTAAGTAGTTAATTATAGTTAATATTTAATCAACAATTTTAAGTGTTAGTGTCTTAACATTGAGAAGTAATCATACATTGGTGAGTGAGTTTAATTAGACAATAATTTAGTCTGAGTCTCTGAGGGAACGAACTAGAAAATATTATATATTACTTGCGAACGCGTATACTTGCGTGAATATTAGCGCGTGTTTTCGCCCTAACAAGAGGACGAAAAGCAGCAAAGTTTAAGACTGATAGTTTTTATATTTGTTCAGTCTTTTTGACTTTGTAATCTTGGTGATATATAAACCAAGAATGTAGCAAATAGAAAAAGAGAGCTAAGATACTCAAAACAGAGAAATCTTTGTAAGCAGAATTATTAGCATTTCCCTGTATTCTCAGCAATTCAATTTGTAAGCAGCTGTGAGCATTCCTGCACACAGAGTCCTCTCGGTATATAATATATATCTCTGGTGGAATTGTTTAAATTCACCAGAAAGTTTTTAAAGACTCTTGTTTTTAATTACTTATGTTTTGATTCAATTAAATTTCTATTCCGCATTATGCTAATCAAAACATTATATCTATATTCGAGTTGAACATTTTTATTTCGAAGAAAAAGGTTCAAGAATTCCATTCAACCCCCCTTCTGTAATTCTTGCTATATTGTTAAGGGACTAACAATTGGTATCAGAGCAAGCTCTTAATCTACAAAGAGTTTAAAGATCAAAACAATTCAGCAAGATGAACAAGAAAGACGTTGGAGTCAAGATTCCTTTTCTAGATGAAGATAATTACCATCATTGGAAGGTAAAGATGCATCTTCATATGCTTTCTCAAGATGAGGCCTATGTGGACTGCATAGAAAGAGGTCCTCATGTTCCAATGAGAGCTGCAACAGGAAACGAGCCATCTGTTCCCAAGCCAAGGCATGAATGGTCTGATCCTGACATTGAACAAGTTAGGAAGGATAAAAAGGCCATGAACATTATGTTCAATGGAGTTGATGCAGACATGTTTGACAACATTATAAACTGCAAAACTGCCAAGGAAGTCTGGGATACTATACAGATAATCTGTGATGGCACTGAGCAAGTTAGAGAAAATAAAATGCAGCTCTTGATTCAGCAATATGAGCATTTTCACAATGAGGAAAGTGAGTCACTCACTGACATTTTTAGTAGATTTCAAAAACTACTAAATGCTCTTAAATTGCATGGAAGAGTCTATCAGACTAAAGACTCTAATCTGAAATTTCTCAGATCTCTTCCAAAGGAATGGAAACCAATGACAGTCTCATTAAGAAACTCACAAGATTATAAGGAGTTTACTTTGGAGAGACTGTATGGCATCCTGAAGACCTATGAGCTTGAGATAGAGCAGGATAAAAGGATGGAGAGAGGAAAGAATAAAGGAGGATCCATTGCACTAGTTGCTGATTTGGAAAAGGAGAAGGAAGTAAAGATGGAAGCTGTAGAATCAACTTCAAAGGTCTGTGAGAATAAGGGCAAGGGGCTTGCAGCAGAAAGTGAAGATTCATTGAGCCTAGATGACATGGAGGACATTGATGAGCACCTAGTATTTCTTTCCAGGAGATTTGCCAAGCTCAAGTTCAAAAAGAACTTTGGAGCAGCCAAGCCAAATAGAAACATGGTGGATAAGTCAAAATTCAAATGTTTCAAATGTGGCTTGGTAGGGCATTTTGCAAATGAGTGTAGAAAGTCAGATTCCAGTAAGAAAATGTTTGAGTCTGTGGATTATAAGCAAAAATACTTTGATCTACTCAAATAAAAGGAAAGGGCTTTTATTACACAAGAGAATGACTGGGCGGCAGATGGTTTGGATGAAGATGAGGATGTCAGCTATGTCAATCTAGCCTGTTAGATATATTTGATAATGTCATGGCTAATATAATTTATGTTTAGATTTCAGATCTTACTTAACAAGACAAATCAGTACTTAATCGTTGATCAGTACTTATACTGGAAGTCAGGACTTAAGGATATCAGTACTTATATTATCAGGAGATAATCATCAGAAGTTAGATATCAGAATTTAAAAACTGAAGGACGATCAGATAAGGACAGTAGCTGATTAAAGGAAAGAAGATCAAGATAAACATAAGAAGAGATATGCATGAAGAAGGAGTTCCGTGAAGAATGGAATACTTGGAAGAAAAGATATCTGATTGATATATTTTAGGAAGCAGAATTATATTCCATATCAATTAGCGATTATCTTGTAACTGTGTAGTATATAAACACAGACATAGGGTTTACACTATAAGTGTTATCATATTCGAGAAGATTATTAATTGTAACCCTAGCAGCTCTCGTGATATTTGTTCATCACTGAGAGGTAACAGTTTCATACTGTAACAGAGTTTATTGTTTCAATAAAGTTTATTTTCTGTTACTTAAGATTTTTAAGTTCGATTTGATTGTATTATACACTGTATTCACCCCCTCTACAGTGCGTGTGACCTAACATAGCCCTAATGGCCAAGTCTGATGAAACAGAGACAAGTTCCTCAAGCAATCAGGTAATTACTACAAACCTTGCACATTTATCTAAAGCTGAGTGTAATGATGCCATAAATGACATGTCTACAGAATTATATCATTTGCGTGTTACACTTAAGTCTCTTACTAAAGAAAATGCTAAAATCAAAGAAAACAACTTGTTTTTAAGTGAGAGGAATAATGTGCTTGAGTCTCAGTTCATTGATTTTGAGAAATTAAGAATTGAGTGTAAGATTGCTAAGGAGGAATTAACTGAGTCCTTGAAAAAGGAAGAGATTTTAAAGAAGCAGCTCGAGCGTGAACAAGAGGTGATTAAAACATGGAAAACATCCAGGGATGTCCATGCTCAAATCACCAAAGTTCAAGAAATTGAGTCTTTTTGTGATGAAGCCTGGAAAAAGAACAAAGAGAAACTAGAACCCAATTTGGTAGATGGTCTGCTAACAGATGTAGACTCGACGGATGATGAGGACTATCCGTCGGATAACAAAAAGTGTTATCCGTCGAATGATGAAAATCCTCATCCGTCGGCTGTAAGCAAGCCCATTAGCAAAGCCAAACTATCTAAGCTAAATGAGAAGTATGGGTCTGTTTCCAAGAACTTTGTTTCAGGAGAGTCAAGTCAAGCTAAGAAAGGGAAAAAGGCTAATGTTGGTCACATGACTGTCAAACAGTTAAGTGACAGACTTGAGAAAATTGAGGTAAAAACAGAGACTAAAAGGAAAAATAATAGGAATGGTAAAGTAGGGATTAACAAACACAATAACTACACACCTGATAAATATGCTCCTAGAAAAATCTGTGTCAAGTGTGGTAGTGTAAATCATTTGTCTGTTAATTGCAAATCTGCCATGCCTACTCCCATGTCTGTTCAGTCTCAATTTCCTAACTTGAATGCAATGCCTCCCATGCCTATTAATGCTATGCCTACACAGAACATTAATTCACAGTTTGCTAATATGCTATTTGCACCTAATCCATATTATGCTGCATACAGTATGCCTCAAATGCCATTTAGCATGCCCTACTGGAATAACATGTTTACACCAAGCATGCCATTTCCCGGTAGCCATAATATGCATGATAATTCTGTTGCATTAAATGGTTTCAAAGGTCCTACCCAAATGACTAAGGAAGAATCTGAAATTCTTAAGTCAAATGAGTTAAGACCTAAGAAACAGAAGAAGAAAGCTAACAAGGCAGGACCCAAGGAAACTTGGGTACCAAAATCAACTTGATTTGATTTTGATGTGTGCAGGGAAACAGAATGAATCTTTGGTACTTGGATAGTGGTTGTTCAAGACACATGACTGGTGATTCTACCCTACTCACAGAGTTTAAGGAGAGAGCTGACCCAAGTATTACTTTTGGAGATGACAGCAAGGGTTATACTGTGGGATATGGCTTGATTTCAAAGGACAATGTCATCATTGAAGAGGTTGCCTTAGTGGATGGTCTCAAACACAATCTATTGAGTATCAGCCAGCTTTGTGATAAAGGCAATTCAGTAACCTTCAACAAAGAAGCATGTGTTGTGACTAATAATCAAAGCAACAAAGTGGTTCTCACTGGTGTGAGAAGAGGAAATGTGTACCTAGCTGATTTCAACTCAACTAAAGCTGAATCTGTAACTTGTCTTCTCAGTAAAGCAAGTCAAGATGAAAGTTGGCTATGGCACAAGAAGCTATCCCATTTAAACTTCAAGACCATGAATGAGCTGGTAAAGAAGGAACTAGTAAGAGGCATTCCTCTAGTGGAGTTTACAAAGGATGGACTGTGTGATGCCTGCCAAAAGGGGAAGCAGATTAAAGCATCATTCAGGAAGAAACTTGATTCAGCAATTGAAGAGCCTTTGCAACTGCTTCACATGGATTTGTTTGGACCAGTCAATGTATTGTCAATATCAAGGAAAAGATTTTGCCTAGTAATTGTAGATGATTTCTCAAAGTTCTCTTGGACATATTTCCTAAAGTCTAAAGATGAGGCTAGTGAAATCATCATCAATCACATAAGGCAAGCTAACAATCATCCTGATTTCAAAGTTAGAAGAATCAGGAGTGACAATGGAACTGAGTTCAAGAACTATGTAATGAGAGCATTTTATGAAGAAAATGGGATCTTGTATGAGTTTTTAGCAGCAAGGACTCCACAACAGAATGAAGTAGTGAAAAGAAAGAATAGATCATTTATTGAAGCTGCAAGGACAATGCTTGAAGAATCTAAACTTCCAACATATTTCTGGGCTGAAGCTGTAAATACTGCATGCTATACTCAGAACATTTCTCTGATTAATCAAGCAAGATGCATGACTCCCTATCAATTGTTCAAGAACAAGAAGCCAACTCTAAACTTTCTTCATGTCTTTGTCTGTAAATGCTATATTCTGAGAAATCAAACTGATCAAAATGGGAAGTTTGATGCTAAAGCAGATGAAGGAATTTTTGTTGGATATGTTGTTGGTAAAGCATATAGAGTCTACAATCTAAGAACCAACATTGTTGTGGAATCTATACATGTTGTGTTTGATGATAAAAAGATTGAAGGACTAAAAGATGGAGATCACCATGAGAGCCTCAAATTCGACAATGTTGAGATGGTTAGTGATGAAAGTGACGATGAGAGTGATCAAGAAATAGTGTCTAAGGATAATGTAGACAAATCTACCACCAATGAAGCACAAAACTCAACATCCGTCGAGTTGCATAATGCTTCATCCGTCGGAAGGCAATCTATGTTATCCGTCGGAAGACAACCTGCCTTATCCGTCGATAATCAAAACTCACCATCCGTCGGGTTATCAAAAGGAGCAGGAGGTCAAGACAGATCACCTACGAAAAATTCTCCCTTCTCAAATCAAAGATCCATAAACTCAGGGGGAGTTTCTAGCAATCAAAACTCAATCACACATCAAGACAATTATGAGGCCTCTTCATCTAGAGCTAATCTACCTCAGCAAAGGAAATGGACAAAAGATCACCCCTTTGAGCTTATCATTGGTGATGTGTCTTCTAGAGTTCAAACAAGAAGAGCAACTCAGGAAGAATGTCTATACAGCAGCTTTCTGTCAAAGGAAGAAGCAAAGAAGGTAGAAGAAGCTTTGTTAGATCCTGATTGGATTTTAGCTATGCAGGAGGAGCTAAACCAATTTGAAAGGAATAAAGTATGGAAGCTGGTACCCAAGCCTAAAGGAAATAATCCAATAGACACCAAGTGGGTATTCAGAAACAAGATGGATGAAAATGGCATAGTAATCAGGAACAAAGCTAGATTGGTTGCTAAGGGCTATTGTCAACAAGAGGGAATAGATTTTGATAAAACATTTGCTCCTGTTGCAAGACTTGAAGCCATCAGAATCTTCCTAGCCTATGCAGCCCATGCCAATTTCAAGGTCTATCAAATGGATGTCAAAAGTGTCTTTCTAAATTGAGATTTGGAAGAAGAAGTATATGTCAGTCAACCTCTCGGTTTTGAAGATCCAAAGTTTCCAGAATATGTCTATTATCTTCTGAAAGCACTTTATGGACTGAAGCAAGCACCTAGAGCCTGGTATGACACTTTATCAAAGTTCCTTTTGGAAAATCACTTCACAAGAGGTACTGTAGATAAAATTTTATTTTTCATAAATGTTAATGGCTCTAGCATACTTGTTCAAATTTATGTAGATGATATTATTTTTGGCTCTACAGATGAGAAACTTTGCAAAAAGTTTGCCAAATTGATGTAAAGCAAGTATGAAATGAGTATGATGGGAGAACTGACTTACTTTCTTGGTTTACAAGTTAAGCAAGTTAGTGATGGAATATTCATTAGTCAAACTAAATATATTTTTGATCTTTTAAAGAAGTTTGATCTAATGGAGTGCACATCTGCAAAAACTCACATGGCCACTGCAACTAAGCTTGAATTAAACACTACTGAAAAGTCTGTGGATATTTCAAGTTATAGAGGCATGGTTGGCTCACTTCTGTACTTAACAGCTAGTAGGCCAGATATAATGTTTGCTACATGTTTGTGTGCTAGATTTCAGGCTGATCCTAGAGAATCTCACTTGATAGCTATTAAGAGAATTTTCAGATATCTCAAGGGAACACCAAAACTTGACATTTGGTACCCTAGAGATTCTGGTTTTGATCTAACTGGTTATTCAGATGCAGATTATGCAGGTTGTAGAATTGACAGAAAGAGCACAACAGGAACCTGTCAATTTCTAGGAAACAAGCTTGTGTCCTGGTTCAGTAAAAAGCAAAATTCAGTTTCTACTTCTACAGCTGAAGCTGAATATATTGCTGCTGGCAGTTGCTGTGCACAGATTCTATGGATAAAAAATCAATTGCTAGACTATGGTTTGCAAGTTGAAAGGATTCCTATTTTCTGTGATAACATAAGTGCAATTACCATCACTGAAAATCCAGTGCAACATTCAAGGACATAGCACATAGACATCAAGTACCATTTTATAAGGGAACATGTAATGAATGGTACTGTGGAATTACATTTTGTTCCAAGTGAGAAGCAACTTGCAGATATCTTTACCAAGCCACTGGATGAATCCACCTTTTCAAGGTTGGTAAGTGAGTTAGGTATGCTTAATTACTCTTAATTTATCTGAGTTATTTTGCAAGTTGAAATGTAGCCTGAAATTTAATTGATTTTTGAGTCTTGGTTGAAATTTTGGCTAAGTCAAAATTTACATCTCGACGGATGATCATTATCCATCGAGTTTAGTCATCCGTCGATATAATATTTGCCAATAAAAATCAATTACCTTTTTGGAATCTTTTAAAACTTGACGGATAACAGTTTATCCTCATCCATCGAATTGTCTAAATCTCAGCCGGTAATTCCCTGAATATTATCCATCGAGTATACTTATAATTTGTAAGCATTACACGACGTATAATGGGTGGAATTTTTACAGTTTATTTTTAAACGGCTATTTTAAGCAATTTCTATTGGTTAATTTACTCTTCTTTATTATTTTTATCCGTTGTTTTTGAGATAGTATAAAAGCTTATTTCATTCCAATTATTTTCTTTTATCACTCTCAAATTCAACTGCTTCTATTTCATTCTCTCTCAAGCAAATCTTCTATTTCTCTCTTCAAGCTTTCTTTCTCTAACAATGACACCTGTAGTAAAGATTATGTCTCAAACTGGGTTCATTTATGAGAAGAACAACTTCACTGCTTTGGTCAATAAGGGTATTCAGCAATCAGAAGACTATCATAAGATGATGGACTTTGTGAAGAACTGCAAGTTAAATTACGCCATGCTGGAATCACCTACAATTTACTGTGAAGTTGTTGAAGAGATGTGGACCACTGCAATCTACAAGTCTACTGACAAGACCATTACTCTAACCATCAAAGGTAACGAATTCTGTATCAATAGTGATGTGATAAAAGCATGTTTCAAAATTCCTGATAATAATGTGACTTCACCACACACTGACACTGATCTTATCAATATGCTTAATTCCATGCATTATGCACTTCCTACTTCTAAACTAAGTGATATTAGAAGAATGGGTCTTAGGAAGGAGTGGAGTTTCATGTGTGATGTAGTTACTAAGGTTTTCTCTGGAAAAATCAGTAATTTTGATTCTGTGAACATTTCCATGCTTAACATGCTATACATGCTAGTTACAGATAAATTTTACAATTTCAGTGACCTTGTCTTGATTGAGTTAGGTTTTAAACTAGGTGAGTTAGCTAAAAGAGGAAAGAATGTGTATTATGCTAGATTTTTCATGTTATTGGCTAACCATCTATGTCAAGAAATTGTGCTTGAGAACCCAAACAACAAACTGGCTTGTTGGGTTCAAGAGAGAAGACTCATTGCAGACTTGAACAGAGCCAACCATCACAGGGATGTGCCAATGTTCTACTTTCCTGTAATGCAGGCACCTCAGGTAAGTGAGGTAAGTTCATCCATCCCTTCAACTATTCCAACCTCCTCAATTTCTTTGAGTTCAGGAGTAGCTATAGCAACTGTGACAATGACCAAATAGTTGCCTACCAAAGCTGCCAAAACTACTACAATTTCTAAATCCAAATCAAAGAAAACCCCCTCTGATATCTCTTAAAAGGTACCAGTTAAAAAATCTACCAAAACCGAAGAGGGGAGTGTGAAGGAGGGTAAGTTAGGTGAGGGAAGGGGTGAACATCAAAGAAACCCCAAGAATAAGGTTGGAGAGTTGAGTGAATCCCAGCCTAGCCACACTGCAGTTTCTCAACAAACTGCAGTGCTTAAAAAGGACAAAAGCTCACTTCTAGCTGCATCCTCCCAAAAGGATGTAGCTATTGAACAAAGCTCTCAGCCAAGAGCACATGCCAAAAGGGTTAGGGACACAAGCTCACCCCAAACTTACACAAGAAAGAAGAAATCTAAAACCTCATGGGATGCACAGGGCACACACACAGTGCAAACTGGTGCTAAAGACACAGTCCCTGCATTTTCTCAAATTCAGTTTGATGTGGCTCCAATAAATGTGGAGTCACAGCCAAAATCTCTAATAATAGAAGCATCTGAAACCCCATACTCACCAACCAACTCTTTAGAAGTGGATATGATAAACACTTCAATTCCTGATTCCCCTTCTTTAACTCTGTTGGGGAAGCCAAAATCTAATGCAAGTGAGCATCATCTTTTAGATGATTTGTTGGCTCACTTGCCAATTCTTTCAGATTCTATTGTGACATTTGTGCCTCAAATAACTTCAATCAACACAGAGTCAACAATAGTTTCTCTTCCCACCTCATTCATTTCTACTCTCTCGATGGATATTGCTCATCCGTCGAGTAGTGATTGTATCCCAACGGATAAGCTTAACATCAGTTATCCGTCGGATAGCATTACCACTCACTCGATGGATATCTCTTATCCGTCGAGTATCTCTGCACAACTTCAAACTTCAATTATTTCAAGTGCAGAAGATTTAGTGGTTGTACAGTCACTCTTAGGACTGAGAGAGGAGAGTGTATTGAGTGAGAGGCTGGGTTGCTCCCAGGCAAAAGGAGAGGAAAATAGTGAAAATCAGCAATCCATTTATTCAGGATTGGCAAAAGTAAGTGAGAGGAGTCCCACCTTAGTAGGTGAAGGTGAGGGTGTGAGGGTGGGGAGCCAGGGTGAGACCCTGATGCAACAAAAGAGAGATTATGAGAGAAAAGCAGGTACAGAAGAAATAAGGGTGGATCCAGCCATTGCTAGTGAGTCAATGATTGTGTATGATGTTAAAAAGGAAAGACAATTTCAGCAATATTACAAAGCTGTAATTGATAACATTTCCTTGGATGCTGACACTTTTACTCATCCTGTGTCAGCCTATCAATTGTTGGCTGCTCAGGGCAATGTGGAGGCAGAACATACTTTAAACTTGGTACACACCTCAGAATCTCTTCAAAGAGATAAAGCTGCTGTCAATAGGATGCCTTTTCAAGCTGGTGAGCCATCTGAAGAATTTGAAGTAAATTCTAATGATGATGACTCTGTTTCTTTGGATGGAAGCATGAACTTAGGGGGAGACGAAGGCCCAAGTTCTGTTTCAGATTTACCTGAATGGGCATGGACAAAGAAATCTACACCAGGACAATTTGGTGTATCCTTGGTTAAGCAAGTGATGGTTATTCAAAAGGCCCTTCAGGAAACTTCAGATGCTGGTACCAAGGCTATTCTTCAAGCTCATCTGGACTCTCTACATCTCATGAAGATCCAACAGTTAAGACAGAATCTGAGTGTGGATGAACTAAAAAGGGATATAGCTGACTTGAAGACCTACAATTCTGAGAAGCTGGATTCAGTCATGTCATATGGTACCATGCAAGATCTATTACTAAGATTGAAAAGAGAATCAGATTCTGAAAAGAAGCTGGCCAAGCTGGAAGACCGAGTTCAAGTTATTGAGAATTCAGTGGCTATTCTTCTTCAAAATCAACAGAATCAGACAAATCTTCTCATGCAACTGGCTAAAGCACAAGGCCTAACTCCTCAACTTGATGATAACAAAAAGGGGGAGAGAGAATCAAGTAAGGGGGAGAAAGGACCAACTGAGGGGGAGAAACTTCAAGTACAAATCATCAAAGTAATTGTACCTTCAATTACTGTCTCCAAGCCAACAGTCGCAGATGGTATAGATCTAATTCAAGCAGCAATAGCAAATTTGAAAGTTGCTGAAAAAGGAAAGTTGAGTTTGATCAACTGGAATAAGATTGATGAGGAGATACAGAGAAAGTTTGAACTTGTCAAGGAGCCAATTAAGTCAGCCATCCATCACTCTCAAGTCAAGCCAATCAGTGTGAATGAGATGAGCATGAATTATCTGGAAAAAGGACAATCTTCCTGCATCAAGTCTCCAAAGGCTGAAATAATTCTAAAACCAAGGGTAAATTATCCAAAATCATCTTTGAAGAACCCCTTGGACACTGTGTATGAGACACCCAAGCTTGATGAGAAGAAGCTTTTGTCAAGGTCAATTATCTTCTATAAAGATCTAGCTGATTCAGCTTCAAAAAGGAGAATTGCTAAGATATTCAGAAATGGAAAGGAAATTTGTGTGGTAGCTGGACATCCACAATTTGCTCAAGCAAAAGAGAAGAAAAATCCAGATTGAAGCAGGAAAAGAAGCAAGCTGCTCTAGATGCAAAGAAGTCTAAACAAAAGAAAGAGCAGATTGCTATCTTGGCCAAGCTACAGGCTGTGAATTCATCTCAACAAATTCCCTCTCAACCATCTGAAGCTGCTGAATCAAAGAAGAAAATTGAAGAACAGAATAAATCCCCAAGGAAGAAAGAATTGGCTAGAAGAACAAAAAGGAAACTGGATATTATTGACAAGGAATTGGAAGATCAATTTCCTAAGGAATCCACACCAGCTACAACTCAAACATCAAAGCCCTCTGTGGTATTTGAAGACATAAGGGTGGTGGATCCCTACAGGAATATACATGGTGAACCTATTGTGCCAAAGGATGAGCCAATAGAGTGGGATAACATACCAATTCCTGACTTCAGCTTACCAATCCTTAGCAAGCCAAAAAGGACAAAGTCAAGGGCAATCAAGAAAGTGAAGCTGTCACCTCTCAAATCCAAATCAGTAGTTAAAGCTCAACCCAAAGTCAACAGGGGAGACTACTTGTACTTGTGTGACATCAAAGAATTTTCAGATCTAAATCTTTATCTGGATGAACTGGATGAAGTAAGGGGAATTGATGCATACAGAAACCTACCTGAAAGGTTGGTGTTCAAGTACAAAGGAGGAAGGGAGATTCAGTGGCCACTTCACAGGATTCTTCAAGAGAGCCAAGCTGTGCTGATTCAAGTTTATTCATCCTTCAAGAAAAACTTTGGGTTCAATGTCACTGCAAGAAGACTAGTATTGAAGAAGATTGAAGAACTAAGGAGTGTTAGAGCTAAAGATGCACTCCCAAAGACTCTAATCATCCCATACACAGGGAGAAGAGTGCATCTAAGGCCTTACTGGCTGATGGAGTTCATGGATGACAAGGGTGTGAGAAGATTCTTCAGATTAGAAGACCAATTGAGTATCTTTAGCAATGAGACTCTCTTGGAAATGCAAGAAAAGCTAGATCTCTCAGAATCTGATGAACTGGAATTCCATAGGCAGCTCCAAAATCAGATTGAGGAAAATAACAGAAAGCTTGGAAGAAGATCCAGATCTTCAAGGAACTAGAAAATCTGCTCATACTAGAGGAGCATCTTGAAAATGACTGTGAGCCAAACCTTGTACACTTTGATTATTTGAAGCACTTTCAGTATTATCTACTTATCTTTAAAGTGGTATGTTTAGGATGTTTTGTTATCATCAAGTACCTCTTAATTTATGGCTACAATTCCAGTAGACATAAATTGGGGGAGATTGTTGAGCATATGTTGTGTACTTGATGATTTCATAAACAAAACATCTAAGTGGATTTTACTTAGTGAAATAGTGTAGCACTCGACGGATAAGAATTATAGTCCCGACGGATAACTCATTATAGTCCCGACGGATGTCAACTTATTATCCATCGAGTGAGTAGCTTATGTAATAATAAGTCTGTAGCACAGTTATGTATACACCTTTGTATAGAATCTGTAGTAGCATATAAGTCATGTTGACTTTAACTAGATATGCAGAATAGGTTGATTAATTGTACATAAATGATGTCTTGTAATTCTGTATAAGTGAAATGAAGTCATATGCTTGATTGCTACCCGACGGATGATCAAAAACCCGATGGATGATCATGTACTCAACTAATAAAGAATTCAAACAGCAGTTGAACAGTGAAAGCTGAGCACAGCCGTCGAGATGTATACAAATCTACTGTGGAAGCCCATTAACCGGGTAATAGAGGACGAAAAGCAGCAAAGCTTAAGACTGATAGTTTTTATATTTGTTCAGTCTTTTTGACTTTGTAATCTTGGTGATATATAAACCAAGAATGTAGCAAATAGAAAAAGAGAGTTGAGATACTCAAAACAGAGAAATATTTGTAAGCAGAATTATTAGCATATCCCTGTATTCTCAGCAATTCAATTTGTAAGCAGCTGTGAGCATTCCTGCATACAGAGTCCTCTCGATATATAATATATATCTCTGGTGGAATTGTTTAAATCCACCAGAAAGTTTTAAAGACTCTTGTTTTTAATTACTTATGTTTTGATTCAATTAAGTTTCTATTCCGCATTGTGCTAATCAAAACATTATATCTATATTCGAGTTAAACATTTTTATTTCGAAGAAAAGGGTTCAAGAATTCCATTCAACCCCCTTCTGTAATTCTTGCTATATTGTTAAGGGACTAACAAATATGATTTTCTCTGTAAATTCTATATTGATACTGACTGATTATGATTTAACGAATAAAAAGAAATAAGAAAAAGGCTATATATATTTATGGAATATTGGATCGTGTTGGATCTTTTAGGTCGATAAATTAGTTGCTTAGCCACTAAGTAACTCCAAACGATCCAAAAATAGATTACTTAGCTGCTAAGTAACTATAAAAACGATACAATGTAATACCAGATTTGGATAATTATCAAAACCGAGTTTTTTATAAAACACCATATACGAAAATAATAAAAATATCACGTCTCACGAGAATACGGGTTTTGTTGATCTATCGAAATGGTTATCGTATCGAAAATTTTGTGCCGGGACGCGCACAGGTCAAACCGTAATCTGGATCGAAAAAGTTAAAACACGGAAAATATCTGGAATTACCAGATTAGGTTAGGATAGAGTTTTCAGAAGAGTTTCGGGTTATAAAAACGCAAAAACGGTTGAAGTTGGACGATTCCCGGCTTTATAAAGTAATTTTATAATTACTCAGAAAATAATTAATAATTACATAACTTATTATAAAACCATAAAATAGTCCAAAATTACCAGAAAAATATCAAAATTATCTATATTTTATTCTGAACATATAATAATTAAAATACTCAATTAATATCATATATAAACATCCAAAGCATCAACTCCAATTAGCAGATAATTCCCCAAAATTCACATAAACAATTCCAAATAATAATAATAATAATATTTAAAAAAATATGGAATATTACAATCTACCCCCCTTATAAGGATTCCGTCCTCAGAATTAGCAGAAGAAAGCACTAATGGTCTTGTTACCAACTTTCCAATTCCAAATATCCTCAATCTTCCATAATCTCAAATTAAATCTTATATTTCTTGTATAATAAAACTTTTACAGGAGTTTTACTGTGCACCATTGTTCCATCCACAGCCTTTGATCAATTCCTCAATAGAATCACTTCTTCTGATTGCGAGAAAGAAGAATAGAAAGAAAGATAGAGAGAAAGAAAGAAAAGAAAGAGAGATAGAGATAAATAGAGAGAGTAATAAAGAAACAGTCTGGCTTCGTTATACCGCGTCACTGCTAATTTAATCGCATTGCAGTTCACTGCTGCTGTTGGTAATCCCATCACATAGCCTTACTTAGACTTGACAAAGATAACTCATCTTAACCTTATTGGCATACCTTCGAGTATTTGAAATGATAAGATCATGGAATTTCAAAGAGAAAAGAATGTTATGTCATAACAGGACCAAAATCTGAATTTATGAAAAAGTATTGTTGAAATAAGAGAATAATTGAGAGATCAATATGATCAAATGAACTTGGTGTTGCGTGCCAAAATCAAGACACTACTAAAGGTTGTTAACCTTCATGTATTCACAACACACACAAGTGATGGCATCCCATCCAACTCCTATCACACAGACAGGTATACCTTGTGTCCCCTATAGTTAGGGTTGTTCATCTCAGTCAGAATAAAAGAATATCAAAGGAATCCAAAATCAATTGAATAAAACTGAAAGATTTCAAAGCTGATATTTATGAAGGAAATGAAATCCAGATAACAAAATTCTGGCACAAAATGAATAGACGGGTGTTAGGGAATATGTCTTCTAACTGATATTTCTTTTTGAGAGAAGTCAAAAGAAGTTATAGAAAGAGAAGGTATTGCCAAAGTCTTAATACTTATATTCTATTTGAACTCTTCTGTTGACTCGTCGTCCAATTCTAGATACTTCTTCATGTTCCAAGGATATCGATAATCTCCATCGTCGTCGAATCGTAGTCTCGGAAGATTCCACAATAGATGTTTGCAACTGCCAGGAGTTCTATCCAGCTCAACACAGCCATCTCAAACGAATGTGCATATCTTAACTTACTTGTTGGTACTATATCCAATAGTCCAACAGGAACTCGGTATGAGCTCAAACATCCTCACATAGCTATACACACTCCTACACAGTCTCGTTTCTAGTTTACTATAACCTCAGCTCTGATACCAACTTGTAACACCCCCAAATCTGGGGTCAGAGGATTTGATCGTCACTATAAATTCTCAATCCAAATCGACCTGTTAAATCGAAATAAATGCCAACAAAAGATATTTATCATCTATGACCTCAAACTAATCCAAGATCTTTTAAGGTTACAGTTCTAGAAACAAGATATCCAAATTCCTTAAATAATTTTTTACTTCCTTTTTAAAACTCTTTTCAATAAATTCCAATTCAATACTAACCCGCTAGGATAACTTCGAAAAGAAGTATACTAGGCCCAACTATAAAATAACACAAATATAATATTATATTATATAAACAACTTTTCATAACAGAACTTACACTAGCCCGCAAACCCTGAACCAACCACCTTTCAAGAGCTTCTTCTTTGCTTCCTCGAATTACGCGGCTAAACAGCGCAAACTAATCCTCACTGGAGGTTAAATTAAAAACAGGCAAGTATGAGCGGAAGAAATGCTCAACAAGGTCATTGTTATATATATAGGTTTTTTTATATTAAACCGACATCTGCATTAGAGTAGAACATTTAAAATCATAATTGTTGAACCAGAAAACTCTTTTTGTTATTTTCAAGTGAAAGGCTTCAGCAATACTTTGAATCTAGACGAGAATAAAACTCGTAAAACAGTGTTTACGGAAATATCGTAAACAACAATAACAAGAAGCAATGATTATGGATTGAATCGTAATCTTTACTCAAAACCGAACTCTTGATATTAATACTCATTTTGTTGTCATATCAAATTAGATATCAATACGAACTTTGATGCTCACAACATCCCATACTGAAGTCAACAGCAATCATCTGTGCTAACACCACCTTTGATATTTAACAACAAACTAAGTATCCATAAAATCAGAAACTGAATCAAAACTGCATTTCATCTTTTATCCGAAAACAGAAACAATTGATAAATCATTCCTTAGAAGATTATCAAAAGCAATATAATAATTTAGATTGAAATCCTCGAACGATGGTGTGTTGCCGCCGGTGATCAGCCGCGGAGCAACACCGGTATGCCGAAGCATATCCAACTAAACAAATGGGGCACCCAAGGCACATATCGCCCTAATGGTATTATATCCTGTATAATACCTAAATCTCCGCTGGACCACCGCCACGGCCTCTTACGCAACCATCCAATCTTAAAACATTTTATTGAAAGGGGTCATAATACTTGACACCCTTATAAACTTTTATTCCCCCACTTACTTGGGCAGGAATACTCGCAAAAGCAACTCATTTTTCTCAAAACCCAAAATATTTATAAATCCATTCATTTGATAAGTAAAATCACGTAGCTATTCTGAACATAGAATAGCAGAAGAGTACTTTCATAAACAGAATCATTTAATTCAGCGATATGTAAAACATTTATCTATTCCGAACTGAGAATAGGAAAAAAAATACTTGCATAAGAAGATTTGTAATAAATATCACTTGAACAATAAGTGATGATAGGGATGCTTGCCTTTGGGATTTAGTAGTTAGTCACACTCTCAATGACGCATCTATTCTGACATTCTGTCTCAAAATATCACCGTCCTTCTTTTCAACACTTTACTGATATGCTGCTATTGCGATTGCTAGAAGCCAGTTATCCAATACCATTTCATCTCACTCTTTATCCAACATCTTGTCCTGATCAACTCGAATGATCCACATCTATAATTAAATTACACATCTTAATCGCTTAAATGATAATTACTCGACGAGCTGCGCGTCAACACCCTATCGTCTACCCATACGATAGCCCACACATAACTATAACAATCAAACACAAGACTCTTGACCCACATACACACGTAATTCACATAGCACATAAGCACATAACTCTCATATCACCTAATTCATATCACACATGACTCGGTCCGTCAAAAGGTTCGACTTGGTACGTTTAAAACTGAAATCGGGTCAAAATATAATTTATCGATCAATAATTGACTCGGAATGACTTGTAAAACAAGCGAGCTTTCAAAACAAAAGGATTTGGGTCTCGAAAGTATTTTTAATGAAAGCAGAATATTTTTCTGAGTCTATACACGTTCGTTTCGTATTAAACGGACAGACGGTTTATTTATTATGAATAAAATAAGAATAATTAGGAATAAATCAATTAATAATATTATTAATTGATTTTTAAATATTAAAATATAATTTTTAAAAGCTTAAAAATAATTTTTAGGATTTATTTGAATTAATTATAAATAATTATATTTAACTTAAGTATTTATGAATAAAATTAATTGATTAAATTATTTAATCAACTAATTAAATCTATAAATAATCAATTAAAATAAATTATAAATAATTAAAACAAATATGAATTTTTGAAAATAATAAAAGAAATAATTTTTGGAATTTAAAATAATTAAGTAAGTAATTTTTAGGATTTAACATATTAACTAAATGTTTTTTAAAATCTATAAGAAATGATTTTTTTTTCAAAACAAAATTTGAATTTTGAATTAAATTTTTAAAAAGAATTCCAGAAACATATTTCAGAATCTGATTTGGGGGAAAACAGGATTATACCCGGGTTTTTAAACCGGGTTGGGAAGAACCGCCCAGGTCCGCCGGGATTCTACAGAATCCGGCGACAGGTCGGTTTCCGGCCAGGGTCCGATTAAGGCTATAACACCACGGTTTAAACTCGTTTATGTGCGAAAATCTTTCAATACGCTTCCTAAAACCTTACTAATTCGACAACATCACAAACAACTCGATAGAAATAGAAATCCGGCCAAAGCGGCCATTAAAACCGGTGATAAATCCAAGCTTTTCCGGTTAGCTCGATTCCATCGATTTAGCAATAGAGTGAACAAAATAATAGTATAAATCGATTGCAAATGGCATGTAGAAGCTTATTATCACATCGAAATCATTTAAATATTACTCAATCAAAAACCCCCAAATCGGGGTATGACTCTTATAATACGAATTTGGAATTTACCAATCATTTACACGATTTGATGGTCGAAATAGGTAGAGAAGATCAAGAGCTTCACAACGGTTACAAATACTTGCGATTTGGTGTTCAATATCACCTTCAAATTTGACTTTGATTTTCCGATTCTTCAAGAACACCAAGAACAACCTTTTTGAGAATTTCAGAAAATCAAACCTTAATTACTATATGTTATTGAACTCTATTTTTGAAGTATAATATATGACATTGACCAGAAAAATATTTTCTACAACATGGAATCATCAAAACAATCAGATAATCACGTTTACAAAAGTTCATACTTTATTCACTAAATAATTCGAATTAAAATAATTAAATAAGAAAATCACCTTGATTTTTGCACTGAAATGGTTGGTTGAATTAGAAAGTATTTTTCGAGAGTTTCGATTTGATATATTGCACGCCCGAATCGGAGTTCGATAACGCCTCCGTTCGTACGTTTGATTTTCAAGAACGTAAGGAAAAATATGATTTTCTCTGTAAATTCTATATTGATACTGACTGATTATGATTTAACTAATAAAAAGAAATAAGAAAAAGGCTATATATATTTATGGAATATTGGATCGTGTTGGATCGTTTTGGGTCGATAAATTAGTTGCTTAGCCGCTAAGTAACTCCAAACGATTCGAAAATAGATTACTTAGCTGCTAAGTAACTATAAAAACGATACAATTTAATACCAGATTTGGATAATTATCAAAACCGAGCTTTTTATAAAACACCATATACGAAAATAATGTAAAAATATCCCGTCTCTCGAGAATACGGGTTTTGTTGATCTATCGAAATGGTTATCGTATCGAAAATTTTGTGCCAAGACGCACACGGGTCAAACCGTAATCCGGATCGAAAAAGTTAAAACACTGAAAATGTCTGGAATTACCAGATTAGGTTAGGAAGGAGTTTTCGGAAGAGTTTCGGGTTATAAAAACGCAAAAACGGTTGAAGTTGGACGATTCCCAGCTTTATAAAGTAATTTTATAATTACTCAGAAAATAATTAATAATTACATAACTTATTATCAAACCATATAACAGTCCAAAATTACCAGAATATATCAAAATTATCTATATTTTATTCTGAACATATAATAATTAAAATACTCAATTAATATCATATATAAACATCCAAAGCATCAACTCAAATTACCAGATAATTCCCTAAAATTCACATAAACAATTCCAAATAATAATAATAATAATATTTAAAAAAATATGGAATATTACATCTTCTGCAATAGGCGCAACTCGTAATTTATTCCTGAAAAAACCATTTGACAATCTATCCAACATGGCACGTCCACAAATCCACCTTAACATTCTCATTTCTGCCACCTCTAACCTACATTCTTGAGCCTTTTTCAATGCCTAGCACTCCGACCCGTATAAAAAGGCCGGTCTGATCGCTACCCTGTAAAATTTTCCTTTTACTTTGAAAGGAACCCTCCTATCACACAATACTCCTGTAGCAGCCCTCCATTTTAGCCATCCTGATTTGATATGATGTGTAACATCCGCATCTATCCCCCATTCCTTATGCAAAACGGAACCCAAATACCTGAAATTATCTTTGGGGGGGGTAGTACTTGATCTCCTAACAGAACATCAACCCCCTCATCATTCGGTTGATTACTAAAGTTACACCATAAATATTCCGTCTTAGACATACTAACCCGCAATCCATTAGACTCCAATATATACCTCCATCGTTCTAATGTTACATTAACTGCAACTCTTGTCTCCTTAATTATGACTATATCATCCGCGAATAACATACACCAAGGTACACTATTTTGAATTCCCCTAGATAGAACATCCATTATAACTGTGAAAACAAATGGGCTTAGCGAGGATCCTTGGTGAAGTCCTATTCCTACCGGAAAATAATGTGTATCCCCAACCGGTGTTCGAACACACGTCCTTACCTGAAAATACATATCTTGTATCGCCCTCAAATATATCCATGGCACCCCTTTAGCCACCAAACTTTCCCAAATTACCTCACGCGGAACACTATCATATGCTTTCTCCAAATCTATGAACACCAAGTGTAATCCTTTACTATGAACACGATATTTCTCCATCAACTGTCTAAGAAGGTGAATTGCTTCCAAGGTCGACCTGCCCGGCATAAAGCCAAATTAATTTTCTGACACTTCCACCTTACTTCTTAACCTAGTTTCAATCACTCTTTCCCATAATTTCATAGTATGACTTAAAAGTTTAATACCACGATAATTGCTACAGTCTTGTGCATCTCCCTTATTTTTATCGATCGGCACTACCATGCTACGCCTCCATTCCTGCGGTATGTCATTAGTCTGAAGTATATTGTCGAATAACCTCATTAGCCATTGCTCTCCCTCTTCACCCAAACACAACCATACCTCTATAGGTATTTGATCCGGCCCCGTAGCTTTACCTCTCCACATCTTATGTAATGCTCCCTTAACTTCAGCTCTGCTCATAGAAGGATGAACACCAAAGTCAAAACTAGAATCACTATCTGCTCCTATCTCCCTAACACCAATTCTCTCCTCATTAAATAACTCCCTAAAATAGGTATGCCATCTGTTCCGAATATCCTTATCCTTCACTAGCACGTGTCCATTAACATCCTTTATACACTTAACAAAACCTAAATCTCTTCTCCTCCTTTCCCTAACCTTCGCCAATCTAAAAATACCATTTTGACCCTCTTTTGTACCAAGGTGAGTATACATAGCCTCATACGCCCATGATTTTGCCTCCGCTACTGTCTTCTTAGCCGTATGTGTGAAAACAATCTGCGATTAATACAAATAATCAAACAAGTGTGTGCGTGAGTAAACGAAATCAAACGGAGGAAGAAAAGAGAGATCCTCGAGTCCAGTTGAAACTGTCTCCTTAAAGCTATTTCTCCTCTCACCGTATGTGCGAGTCGATAGCCTCCCAGGATAAAACGAGGTAGCGGCGGCGTTACGGATAACGAGCACCTTCAGCGAGCTTGAACGGGCACGAAACTATCACCGAGAGAGAGAGATTTGTGTTTAGAGGCGAATATGTTTTTGGTGTGTCTAACCCTAACGCCTTAGAGGTGTTTATATAGGTGTAGATAGACTTGTGCGCTACTCTTTTCCATAATTAAATATCATTAATTATGGAATCGGTGTAATACTTGCGAGCTACTCTATTCCATAAATAATCTGAAACAGAATCAGATTAAATATATCAAGACATACACCATATCAATTAATCTGAAACAAAATCAAATTAATTTATGCCATAATATTTGAGCCAAATTCTAATGGAAAATAATAATTTCCATTATTAAGAGAATATCATCATATCTCACACATCTTTTAGTCATAATGCTCAAAAATATGACTTACCAATATGGGACTTATACCCATATTTTCCAACAATCCCCCACATGGGTGAGATTGGTGATCTTAGTAGCACACACCAGATAGACAGACAGACACGGAGTTTGACTTGGTGATAGTTTCTTCGATCAGATATAGCATACGATAGGTAGAGAATGCTCCTTGAACCTTCGCTCGAGTAAGCATACCGACTTTACTGGTAGACAGTAGACGTGCTTGTCCTTGAACTGTTCGACCGTTTATGTAAATGATGATATACTTATCACTATATCGTTTCTGACTCGTTCAGCTCTCATGAGTATGTCCATTTTGGCCATGGAACATCGTCCTGGTTCTGCAGAAGTTTCTAAAGAATTATGCCTCGCAATTCTCCTTTGAAGCGGCCCCACTTCTCTCCCACATAGGTGATCTTTATCTTATAGAGTAACCCGCGTTTACTCAACTGAATTCCATGCGTTCACTCCTGAGCTCCATGTATTCATCAAAGATCATTAAAGGCTCAAAGCTTAACCTCGTACCTTACGGGTCTCACTGTTTCCTCATCATAGGAACAGGCCAGGGGTTACCCCCACAATGATTTGGTCATCATGATTTAGTTGTCCCATTGAACCAAGTTCTTGGGATCTCCAGTCAGCAATGGTTGGGTGTCCACCATGATGCCGTTAAGCAATAGGCTTAAGGCTCATCCCTCTCGATGATTTCTCAACCACTTCTCTTGATAACCCTTTGGTTAGTGGATCCGCGATATTATCCTTTGACGGTATATAGTCAATAGTGATAATTCCGGTTGAGATCAATTGTCTAATGGAACTGTGTCGTTGTCGTATATGACGAGACTTTCCATTATACATCGTGCTCTGTGCTCTGCCAATAGCGGATTGACTATCACAGTGAATCCCTATTGCAGTTACAGGCTTTGGCCATCTTGGAATATCCTCCAGAAACTGACGTAGATATTCAGCCTCTTCGGCGCATTTATCTAGTGCCACAAACTCAGCTTCCATCGTGGAATGAGTTATCACCGTTTGTTTTGAGGATTTCCATGATATTGCCGCTCCAGCTAATGTAAACACATAGCCACTCGTAGACTTAAGTGCTTTCTTGCTAGATATCCAATTTGCGTCAGTATATCCTTCTAATACTGCTGGGTATCTGCCATAGTGCAGTCCATAGTCTCGAGTTCCCCTCAAGTACCTTAGTACCCTTATAATCGCTTTCCAGTGATCAGCTCCCGGATTACTCGTAAACCTACTCAACTTGCTAATTGAGTATGCAATGTCTGGTCTTGTACAACTCATGAGGTACATCAGACTACCAATTATCCTCGAGTATTCCAATTGGGAAACAGCTACACCTTTGTTCTTGGATAGGTGCAAAGTCATATCCACAGGTGTCCTAGATTTCTCAAAGTCATCCTTAAGAAACTTCTCAAGGATCTTGTCAACATAATGTGGTTGACTTAATGCGAGACCCTCTGATGTTCTAGAAATTTGAATTCCCAGAATTACATTTGCTAGTCCCATATCTTTCATGTCGAACCTTGATTTCAACATGTCCTTTGTAGATTTGATAACTTTATCATTGCTTCCAGAAATAAGTAGATCATCTACATATAGTGTCATCATGACATAGCCATTGTCATTCTCCTTGACATAGCTGTTCTCGTTATCCTTGTAATAGGCACAGCTATCACATTCATTGATTTTGAAACCATTGGCCAGCACGACCTCATCAAATTTTTCATGCCATTTCATAGGCGCTTGTTTCAAACCATACAATGATTTCACCAATCTACACACTTTCCTTTCTTGTCCTGGGACAACAAACCCTTCAGGTTGTTCCATATAGATTTCTTCATCTATGTCTCCATTTAGGAAAGCTGTTTTCACATCCATTTGATGTACAGTTAGATTACGCATTGCAGCAATAACAAACATCATCCTTATGGACGTTATTCTCGTTACAGGAGAATATGTATCAAAGTAATCAAGGCCTTTTTATTGCTTGTATCCTTTAATTACAAGTCTGGCCTTATACTTATCAATAGTGCCATCAGTTTTCAACTTCTTCTTGAAAACCCACTTGCTACCTAATGGTTTGCAACCAGTTGGCAAGTCCACTAATTCCCAAGTATGATTTTGCATAATTGAATCAACTTCATTCTTGATGGCCTCTTTCCACATAGGCCCATCAGGTGAGGTAACCGCCTCCTTATAAGTTTTTGGGTCACCTTCTTCGAGCAAATAGGTCATAAAATCAGACCCATAGGATTTCTCCGTTCGTTGTCTTTTGCTCCTTCTCACTACCCCCACATTTTCGTCTTCACTTTCGTCACTCTCATTATCGTCATCTACAGACTCATGAGATCGTTTAGACGTCGTAGGTTGTTGGTTTCCTGGATTACAGGGAAACATCGTCTCAAAAAATGAGGCATTTCTTGATTCCATAATGGTATTCTTTTGAATATCAGGAATCTTGGATTCATGATCAAGAAACCGATATACAGTGCTGTGTGGAGGATATCCGATAAAGACACAATCCACAGTCTTAGGACCTATCTTCACCTTCTTCGGTGTAGGGATCAGTACCTTTGCAAGGCACCCCCACACTTTCAGGTGTTGGTAACTTGGTTTCTTTTTCTTCCACATTTCATAAGGACTTACATCCTTATTCTTGCGCATCGTAATATTTAAAATATTATTTGCGCTTAAGATGGCTTCTCCCCACATCGATTGTGGGAGCCCAGAGCTTAACAACATCGCATTCATCATCTCTTTCAGAGTGCGATTCTTCCTTTCAGCCACACCATTTGACTGAGGGGAGTATGGTGCAGTGACCTCATGGATTATACCATGTTGTGAACAGAATTCCCCAAACGGTTCAACATATTCACCTCCACGATCACTTCGTATCGTTTTGATTTTCTCAGTTTGTTGTGTCTCAACTTCTTCCTTATAGATTTTAAATTTATCTATAGCTTCGTCTTTGCTTTTCAACAAATATACATAGCAGTATTTTGTACAATCATCAATGAATGTAATAAAATACTTGTTTCCTCCTCTTGTTGGAGCGAATTTTAAATCACATATGTCGCTATGTATTAGGTCTAGCACTTTGGTGTTCCTTTCCACACGTTTAAATGATGATCTCGTTAATTTTGCCTCAACACAAGTCTCACACTTATGTTTTGGATCGATAGTAAGTTTAGGTATGTATTCTTTTGCACTTAAACGTCGTAAAGTGTCATAATTTACATGTCCTAATCTAGCATGCCATAAATTAGGAGACTCAAGCAAGTAAGCAGAAGAATTCTTCATTTCATTATCATCCTTAACGGACATTACATTGAGCTTAAAAAGCCCATCAGTTAAATAACCCTTGCCTATAAACATACCACTCTTAGACAAAATAACTTTATCTGACTCTATTACAATGCGAAAGCCATGCTTATTCAACAGAGAACCAGACACAAGGTTCTTGCGAATATCAGGCACATAAAGTACATTCTTCAAAGTCAGATTCTTCCCAGAGGTCATCTTCAGGATCACCGTGCCTTCACCCTCAATGGTAGAAGTTGCTGAATTCCCCATGTAGAGCTTCTCACCAGCATCGGAAGCTTTGAGGCTAGAGAAAACCGCCTTGTCTGAGCAAACATGCCTAGTAGCACCAGTATCAATCCACCATTCACGTGGATTAGAACCGACCAGGTTCACTTCAGAGACCGTAGCACAGAGGTCTATGTCACCCATCTCCTTGGAGATATTCTCTACCATGTTTGCTTCTTTCTTCTTGTTGGGCTTTTTGGGCTTCTTGCAGTCAGAAGACCTATGACCAACTTTATCACAGTTGTAGCACTTCCCTTGAAATTTCGACTTCGAAATCCCTCCCTTGGGTGCCAGCTTTGCCCCTTTACCAGAATTAGCCTTCTTGGGCTTGGAGCTTTGAGCATGCTCCACCATGTTTGCCTTCTCAGTGGCAACGTTAACTTTCTTCTCGGACCCTCTGTTGTCTTCTTCAATACGAAGTCTAACAATAAGATCCTCCATAGACATCTCCTTTCGCTTGTGCTTAAGGTAGTTCTTGAAATCTTTCCATCCAGGTGGAAGCTTTTCAATAACAGCAGCAACTTGGAAAGACTCACTTATGACCATTCCCTCAGCATGAATGTCATGAATGATCACCTGCAGTTCCTGCACCTGACTGACCACAGTCTTAGAGTCTGCCATCTTATAATCAAGAAAGCGGCCAACAATCCACTTCTTTGCCCCAGCGTCCTCGGTTTTATACTTATGGTCAAGTGACTCCCATAAGACCTTAGCTGTTGGCTTCGCGCTGTATACGTTATACAACGAGTCAGACAAACAATTTAACACATAGTTCCGATAGATGTAGTCGGAGTGCTTCCAAGCATCAGCAGCATACACAGTCTGCATGTTACTCTCAGCAGTGAGCAACGGTGGTTCTTCCTTAAGGAAGCGATCCATATGCAACGTGGTCAGATAAAAGTGCATCTTTTGTTGCCAACGTTTGAAGTTCGTTCCGTTGAACTTCTCAGGTTTTTCAGCATGTGCAGCAGGCACAGTTGGCATAACAGGTGCAGCAGGCACCACGGGTGGAACAGATGGTACGTGCGTCTGTACTACAGGTGTATGCACACCAGTAGGCACCGCAGGTATGATCGGAGGAGTGAATCCTGCCGATATCTGTCCAAGAGGAACACTAAACTGTCCAATGACAGTGTGTCCCACAGGCACATATCCCGAAGGCACATGTCCAACAGGCGTTTGACCCCCATCAGATCATACGATCCGTGCGTTAGGGTTAATCGGCTGCTGGTGAACCCCATCAGATCCAGTGATCTGTGCGTTGGGATCAGCCGTCATGTTCATCGAATCGTTCACAGTTTGGTTCTCCATCGATCTGTTACTCAACAAAACAAGCAGATACAGATATATCAGTCACAGATGTATATAAAATAAATAGCTTTAAGATTGTGAAAACAATCTGCGATTAATACAAATAATCAAACAAGTGTGTGCGTGAGTAAACGAAATCAAACGGAGGAAGAAAAGAGAGATCCTCGAGTCCAGTTGAAACTGTCTCCTTAAAGCTATTTCGCCTCTCACTGTATGTGCGAGTCGATAGCCTCCCAGGATAAAATGAGGTAGCGGCGGCGTTACGGATAACGAGCACCTTCAGCGAGCTTGAACGGGCACGAAACTATCACCGAGAGAGAGAGATTTGTGTTTAGAGGCGGATATGTTTTGGTGTGTCTAACCCTAACGCCTTAGAGGTGTTTATATAGGTGTAGATAGACTTGTGCGCTACTCTTTTCCATAATTAAATATCATTAATTATGGAATCGGTGTAATACTTGCGAGCTACTCTATTCCATAAATAATCTAAAACAGAATCAGATTAAATATATCAAGACATACACCATATCAATTAATCTGAAACAAAATCAAATTAATTTATGCCATAATATTTGAGCCAAATTCTAATGGAAAATAATAATTTCCATTATTAAGAGAATATCATCATATCTCACACATCTTTTAGTCATAATGCTCAAAAATATGACTTACCAATATGGGACTTATACCCATATTTTCCAACAGTATGTCTAGCATCCTTATATAAAATTCTTCTCCTATCAACTTGTTCATCATCTTGGCAACACAAAAGTTCCCTAAAACGATCATGTTTAATTTTTACTCACCCCTGCACCTCCTGGTCCCACCACCAAGCTTCCTTCTGCACCCGAAACTTTCTTGAGGTAACACCTAACATATCTATAGCTACACTTCTGATTGTACAGGCCAATCGATTCCACATTCTATTAACATCCTCATCATAAAATCTGTCTCTTGCCAAACCAATCCTTTCTTTAAAAATACCTACTTTGTCTCCCTTTAGATTTTTCCATAAAATGTTCGGTGTCACCTCTCTATTATCTTGTACTACTCTTTTCCTCATACATATATCCATTACCAAGAAACGATGTTGAGTAGTACATGCCTCACCCGGGAATATTTTACAATCTTTACAATCCGTGTTGCCTTTTCTCATAAGAAGATAATCGATTTGTGAGTTACAACCTCCACTCCTAAAAGTAATCAGATGATCATCCTTTTTTTTAAAACAAGAATTAACAATCACTAATTCATGTGCCAATGCAAACTCCAAAAGATCCCACCCACTCCTGTTCCTCGTCCCAAAACCAAAACCCCCATGAATGCCTACATAACCATCCGACTGTTCACCAATATGACCATTAAAATCACCTCCTGATATATAAAATCTGGTCCCTAGGTAGCAACCTAACTATTTCATCCAAACAATCCCAGAAATTCTTTCTCGCCAACTCACTCAAGCCAACATGGGGTGCATACACACTTACAATATTAACGACCTCTTCATTAACTACGAGTTTAATCTTCATAATCCTATCACTGACTCTATTCACTTCTACTACATTCTCCTTCATGAACGAACTTATCATAATACCCCCACCATTCCTTGTATTACCAACCCCTGAATACCACAATTTAAACCCGTTAGCTTCCTTAGTGCCACCACCCTTCCACTTAGTTTCGTGAATGCAAACTACATCTACCTTTCTTTTCTTTAACATATCAACAAGTTCTAAAAATTTCCCGGTCATAAAACCTACATTCAGCGTATCTACTCGAAAATAGACATTAGTTGACACTTGCCCCTCCCGAGAAATTCTTCTCCCTGAATTACTACGACTATCACCACCACCACCCCTACTTCTTACCATATCCATCAATCAAAGATAACTCTATGACACGAAAACACACAATATATGAAATTAGAAAAATGGTAGAGATAATAATTTTGTACACTTGGTAACGGTGGTTATATTCCATTTAAAGACACAGCGTCTTAATGTACTGAGTTTCGGAAACACGACTCAACAGAGTAATACTAACAAACACTCACGCGCGAACATTAGGTTAACTCGAACTCATATTTTTTTTTCTTTTTTGATATTATAAAACTCATATTTTGTGATTCACCCTTTTCTCCCATGCATTTCATTATTGTTTGTTTTAATTCAAATTTCCTGGGAAACTAAATACACAAAAGCTGGGAAAAATAACTGACAAAAAAAACTGGGAAGAATAAACGATTTCTTCATACTCGAATCACAACCCATTTTTATCCGTATCCTCTAATTATATTATACATACCCACACGTTTTTATAAATTAGTTTAGTAATGGGTCGTGGTGATGATTCGAACCCTTTTGCTCATGATGATGATGATGTTAACCCGTTTGCGGTATTTATTTAACGTTTACAACTCTCTCTCATTCTACCTTATTTTATACACATACATACGTTGGTTTGATTCAAATTTCCATTTCAAAGATCTTGTTATTTGATTAGATGATATTCAAATTTCCATTTCAAAGATCTTTTTATTTGATTAGCTGATTAGCTTTCGGGAACGATTTATCTCGTTAAATGTGCATGTCTTTGTTATGACACCAGTTCAAATATTGTGTGGCAGCCGATCATGATCCTAAGTTTGAAGAGAAACCTTACAATTATATGTTTGATTAAAACTTGCAGAGAGTTCCCTCGAGAAATTCAAGACCAACACAGCTTTCTCCAGAACGTGCTTATTATAGTGATGCAACAGTCAATATTCCTCTCGATAGTCCCACGGTATTTTAATAATCTTCAACATATCGGTGATTTCGTAAACCATTGTGATGCATTTGTAAACAAAAGGCCGATTCTGATGTGTAGGACTTCAGGAAAAAGGAGATGGAACTTCAAGCAAGAGAAAATGAATTGAAAAGGAGGGAACAGGTGCGTCTTTTCTTTTTTCAATAAAAGAGAAAATAAACCTTTGTGAGGTTGTTTTTGCTTCCGGTGATGAAGATGTTTTTTTTTCGTTTAGCGTTGTCCTGTGTTTTCAATCTGATGAGTTCTCTCTGATTATCTTACTAGAAGTGCATCAATTTGTTCATATATAAATATTAGCCGCTAACATATACAATAGTTCAAAGAAAATGAAGATTTCAATAGTAGTCCTTATAGTTCAAATATTAGTTATAATGTTGACATTTTTATTTTCCTGGAACACAGGAGTTGAAAAGGAGGGAGGATGCTATAGCTAGAGGTAGTTCTATTGTTATTGTTCATTTCTCTTGGAGTTGAAAAATTAGGCTGTAAAGTTTTCCTGTTCCTTTTTTGTTGTTTTAACAGCTGGAATTGTAATTGAGGAGAAAAATTGGCCTCCATTATTTCCCATCATTCATCATGATATTGCAAATGAGATTCCGGTTCATTTGCAGAAGTTGCAGTATGTTGCGTTCACAACATGGATAGGTATGATCAGTTTATCCAATGTAAAGTTGTTCAAATTCTACTGGTACTTGTTTATAAACTATATACTATATACACACTTTCACTTCTTCACAAAATAATACTATGAGTATAATACTTTGGGGATCTAAAGAAGTAATATTCTTTTAAAGCTTGAGCAAATTTAATGAAGGTGTTTTATGTGTACTACGGGTTTTAGTGTTAGAATGATGGCAGGTCAGAGCATCTCCAACCGTCTACTAGTTACATCCTATATAATATAAACAATGTGACTTCTAACAATTTAGTACATATATTTTCGTGTCTAACTCCCACAATACTCTTTATCTTACCTCCTAATTTATAAATTATTCATATTTCAAATTTCACTTTAATTAACAAAAATTTTAATTGAAACATGTGAAAGTAAATATTTTTAATTATAAAAAAAAGTTAAAGCTATGTAGCGGATCTTAAATTAGAGGAGAGAGAAGAGCCTTTTAATGTTTTTAAGAGTCACTAGGATCTTATTGGAGTTTCATTTTTTGTCATGCTCTTTATATATTGATTTAAGAGTTTATTTGAAGGGCTATTTGAAGATGTTCTTAGAGCATCTCCAAGAGACTCTTAAGATCACTCTTAAATATAATATAAATTATTAGTTATTAGCAATTTAGTGTATATTCATCTCCAACAATACTCTTTATATCCCCTCCCTATCAATTTTATATTATTAAAATTAACTTGAAGTCATTAAAGTACAAAATAAAGTGGAAAGAGAGTAAATCTTACCAATTTACTATAAATATTAGTTAAGAGCTAGCTAGAAGTTCTTAGAATTGAGAAGAGAGAAAAGACTCTTAAGCTTTTAAAAAGCCTTTACAAATTTTTGGAGCTCAAATTTAAGCACCACTCTTTATTTTTCAACTTAAAAGCCTATATGAAGAGTTTGTTGGAGATGCTCTTAGACCGTTCGTTAGATGGTAATTCGTCCATCTAGAAATTAATTTTATACTCAAGACTCAAGTGCCTGACAAGTTTTGAGTTATGATGATAAAATTAGACATTTGTCTATATTTTAATCTCCGTCTAGAACCCCTGAATTTGAAGGTGCTCTTATCTCGAGTATAAAGTACCCGAACTTTCATGCTTTTTCCGTCTCCTCCTCCTTTTAATAACTGGTGCATCGTTTTCCAACTAAATTTATTGTGAATATTCAGCAAGTTTTCCAGCATAATTGTTTACAATATAATACATTGCAGGTTTGATTTGGTGCCTTATATGGAACTTTCTTGCGGTTACTGCTGCATGGATCAATGGGGGAGGTAACATATTAATTGTTCAGCTGTTGATGCATCACTATAATGAATACTATTTTCAACTTATTGACTGTTACAGGTCCAAAGATATGGCTACTTTCCATCATCTACATCATATCAGGAGTTCCTGGATCATATGTGTTTTGGTATCGACCTCTTTATCGTGCAATGAGGTACTAATGATATATACGACGGAGAGTCATAAGCTTGATGGGATCCCTCTTAATCCTACATGTTACAAATTTTTTAATTTGACCCCCCATATTTGGTTTGGCAAGTGTGAAGAATATATTATACCTGCAGAAATTGAAATGCCTCATCTTAAGATATTTCTGTCAGTGAAGTCTGTTCTTCTCATTTTTAAGCCAATGAAAGACAAATTCATATGTTTTTGACAATGAAAACATTTTGTAACTTGAGATTGTTCAAAGTACCCTCAAATATATAGAGATATATTGTGAAAATATCTTCTGACAAAAAAAAAGAGATTGTGAAAAAGGTCCAGTTTCTTCTTTAATGGATATAATGTAAGATTACTTAACATGCAAAAAAAATATCGAGTAAGCAGGGACGGAACTAGAAATTCAAATAAAGGGGGGCTTGACAAGTCACTAGTCAAGTTTCACCACTAAAATATCAGCAACCCAAGCGGTGCAAGAAGTAGAATGGTAGTATTTAGCCATTTGATTATACTTATTCAATCCCTAGAAATTAAACAGAAGTTGGGCTTATACATGGTTGGGCTATAAAATATATAAATAAGTATATGTAGTAATTTTTTTTTCTTAAAATAAGCCCAGTAGAGCCCTTCTATGGCTCCGTCTCTGCGAGTAAGAATGATTACTAACTCTTTTTTGTCATTATTTTGGCAGGACTGAGAGTGCTCTAAAGTTTGGGATTTTCTTCTTCACTTACTTAGTAAGCACTTTTCTGCTTTTAGTTTCAGTGCCCCTTTTGTTTAAGAAGTCTTGCTTATTTTGTTTCACCGCGCAGTTCCATATCGGATTCTGTTGTTTGGCTACAATTGCTCCACCAATATTTTTTGACGGAAAATCACTCACGTAAGTTTTCTTTATCATATCAAGTCTGAACTTTTAAATTTTATTCATGGAGACATTAGAATTTATGTTAGTTCGTTACTATTGACCTGTACTGATCAGTAGAATCTTGAAATGAAAGCAAGTCATAGGGAAATTTTTTGTCAGAGAGAGATATGTGTAGTATTTACATTTTATGACCAACAGTCATCCTTTGTCTTTTACTGCAGAGGAATCTTGCCAACGCTTGATATGTTTAGCGATAATTCTCTGGTTGGGGTAAGCCTTACGTTAACGTACGATTATGTTTGGATGTATAGCCCAAACAATTGTTTCATAGTTCTTTAGGAGCCTACACTGAAACATGTTTCTCTATATTTAAGGCTTATCTTTCTGAATAATTATATATTAATTCTGGATTAAAGAATCAGATATTGAAGCATAGGTCACTGCAGTTTTTTTTGTTCTTTAGTGATGTTTTAGATTTAAATATAAATGAGGTTGATAATCCTTTTAGTAATTGCAGGTGCTTTATTTTGTTGGCTGTGCATTTTTTGCCATTGAATCACTGATAAGCATCTGGGTTATTCAGGTCCACATCCTTCGATGCTTCCTTTTTTTTCCTGCCTCCATTGTGTCCAGTCTTGAAGTTCTGTACATCCTCACATGTATGCTTTTATGTTAATTCTTGGTGCAGCAAATCTACATGTACTTCCGAGGTAGCGGGAAAGCTGCAGAGATGAAACGGGAAGCCGCAAGAACAATGGCTGCTGCATTATAACACTGGCCTATGGATTCAGTTAGTTGGCACTTCTCCTCGATTTTCTTTGTCCAGGCACTTTTCTTTGTCCAGGCTCTTTACTGTTTATACATCTGTTTTCGCTCTTTCACAAGCGTTGACCGACGATTCTAGTAACGGTTGATATTATATTTGAACTTCAATTATGTAGATAAAGAGATGATCCTTGACCTGCATACACTTAATTTCGTCAAAAAGTGACGACTTATGGAATGTAGGCTGTACAGAACTGAAGATGTCTGCAAGACTACAGACATAAGGTGTAGATGTTACTGCAGTGCCATATCACATGATATATACACATGTATTTAATGTATTAAATCTAAATTTCAATTAAGAAGCCAAGGTTCAGATGAGAAGTGGAAACCATTGTAGTAGTTCATTCTCTTTTTTTTTTTTTTACTTTGAAATACTTGGATCATGTGTGATTGTGAGACGCAATTCTTAGGTGTTGTTGATGTTTTAAAATGGACGAACTTTTTAAGCAAGTATTGTTTTATTTTATTATCCTTAAATTATTATTTTAAAATTATCAAACATTCAAAAGCAAATAATGTATGTTATAATTTATGATATCATTAAATATTATTTACCTAATATGTGTAAAGTAAAGATTTATGATTTCAAAACATGAATAATTGTTAATTTTAACAGATGCGCTGAATTTGTTTTACTAAATTGGCATGCCCTAGTAGCTAGGGTAAAAGGATTAATCTCCAAGTACATTTCAGAGACAAACAGAAGGATGTAAACGTACTGGTTGGAAATGCGAAAGACGAATATAGTGGGATTGGCATCAAGGGTGATTCCTGCAGACTGCAGGAGATAATTAAATAAGATGGCCAGGCCAGCTAGGAGACTGCATATATATATATATATATATATATATATATGTGTGTGTTTGCGTTGCGCCTTGTTCATCAAATATACGACGACGTGTACTAAGTATTGATGAACAACATATTTACAGGAGATGGATATAATATAGGTAGGTCTACTAAATGGATGATGCTATGCATTAGAGATAGATACAATATTCTTCTTGTTCCACCTTATTTATTCTTAACTCCGGTGGCCCGGGCATTAATTAAGATACGGGACTAAGTACCTAACTGAAGATGCTCGCACTTGTCTGCTTCATCCGGGATTGTAACAGAATCCTGCCCCATCTACAGCTACAGGTGGCATCTTTTCCCGATCATTTTAATATGATCTATATATTTATTTACCAAACATGTTCATTATTCATCATGAATACAAAAACTACAACTTCATAATTTCAAGTGGGCACATGCCCTACTATCATAATATATAGTATTACTGGATGTACTTTTGTTATGTCAGCATTCCAACTCTGACAGATAATAAATAAAAGTTTCGGAACACCCTTCGTTTTATTTCACACTCCGCAAATCTTTTAAGAGTGGAGGGAAGATATCGACCTAAAGGAACACGCATCATCATCATTCATAGTTGTCTTGTAGCCATACGTATATTTCGTATATTTCTCAGCACAATATCAACCGTATTATCATGTTGTAGCCATGATAGGGAGTACCTACCGTTAATAAGATTTAAGATCGAGTTCAAATCTCACACATATAGTTCCGGTCGAGTTTCAATCTCACCCTTAATAGTTTGGGTAAAGTTCGAACTCGATGATCCACAGCTTTCAAAGTTTCAAATTTGGTTCGACAAAAGTTTATTATGTTCAAGTTCTCCTAAAAAAGTCCGAATGTTTACTAAATATTAACATTAGCTCGATTGCAATATATTTGATTTGACCTGAGCTCGATTAAATATGTAAAATATACCCTATTGAACATTGGTCTACTTATATTTATAGACGTATAGTATAATATAAATGGATCAGGCTCACCAGCCTCACAGACCAAGTAATTTGAAACTTAAAAAACTTGTGCTTAAATAGCTCAAGACTTGGCCCCATTATTGTCATCAGAATTTCAGTAGTATCTTGCAAGTAGTTTGGCTCATTTACACTGAACAACCTAGTAGAGAGTTGCCAATTAAAAGCTAAGTGAACTTCTAGGAACGCATTTATTAAATTACGACAAGTATAACACTACAAAAGCATGTAATTCGTAATTCTAGGGACGCATTTATATTTCACTATATGATTTAGCACTCTGCATCTAATCAACACAAGCAAGGAACTAGATCAGCTTACATCTGTAATTACTAGTATAATAAATCAAGAAACTGAGCATAACATCAAACATTAATAAATAAAGAAACTGAGCATAAGATAAAACATTAAGGACTGAGTACACCAGTTCAACTGCAAATTAAAAAACAGATCAACGTCAACAAAAGAACGGTGCAATGGTTCAAAATGTACCAACTTTTGAACGAAAGGAAATGATAAAACAGCCAAAAGCTTTCAGTTTTCAAGAGACCCTAGCTAGTAATGAGTCACAGAAGGAAGAATAATAGGCCAGCAGCTCAAATTAGTATGTAACATCCAATACTAATTTAGAGACCTCGAATTTTGGCATTCTTAGTGAAATCGTTGCATGTCTGGCAGCTACAATCCGAAAAACGACAAGTTTCACATCCAAAACATACGCAGGATGTACATCCCCTGCATGTTTGAGAACGGGAACATCCACGATAAACTCTTCGAGTAGCTCGTTCCTCTTCATCTCCACATGCCACCCTGGGAAAGATGACTTCAATATCAGAACAATTTATAACCAACAAAAAAAAGTCGTTTAAATTCATCAAAAAAAGGCTACAGAAAATAATAGTACTACAACTTTATAAATTGCAGGAAAAGTTTACGAGTTTCCTAAACTCCGTAGCTTGATAATCTCGACAGAAATATATCTACAACCACACATACCGATCACATTGACAATACAAGTGAAAAAAAAGAGCCAATGAATTTGCTGTCTTTATGGGATGTCAGAGGTTCTAACCTTGTCAAAGAAAAAGGTGGGTGCATTTATCAAAAATAAAAATAAAAACATGAAGATACTGTGTACAGAATGTGGCAAAAGCATGAGAGGTTGTAAACCTTTCATTTGATGTATCAGAACATTTCCAATTTGCATTCACCAAAGCATCATGGTAAACTCGGCATTCTTCTTTGTTGCGGAGCCGAAACCTTCGCATCTTGCCACACTCGGTACAAGGAACAAACTCGTCACGATGGCCGCGGGAACGTCCATTTCCATGTTTCGGCGTTTGATTATAGTACTTCAGCAGCACTGTCTTTGCCAGCGGGACCTTCGCACAATTGGATATGACCCAAATATTATTCTTCCACTTTCCGGCAGTTTCTCGTCCAGAATGCTTTTCAAATGCAGCTGGGGTTAATTTGTCTGTTTACAAAGAAGCACTAGTTATAACAAACATAAACAAATACAAGTTAAAAGAAAATTATCACCGGCTTTGTTGTGCCGGGAAGATATCATTGCAAGTATAATATGGTACTACCTGTTACATAATCAGTCAACTTAAAAGATAGAATATGGTTTAAGAGATGAGCAGTATATGTGAAATACAAACAATAAAGTTAAAAGCCAAAGGACAGCAACTTATTATTCAGATATAACAGTAATGGAACAATCTATATAGGATTTCCTCTGATAGGTTATCCCTATCATGTTGTACAGAGAGCAGACAGTCTTTAATTTATATTTAGTTTTTAAGGGAGAGGAGGATGGTATCTCGGGCTAACAATTAATATAGGATGATTCTTGGTTATCTTAATTACATGAATTCAAAATGGTGATTTGTTGGAGTCGATTCAGAAGACTGCCACAGCACATTTAGAAAAAAAAAAGAGAACGAAACAACAATCACAATTCTATAACATAAACAGGAAACTTCGATTCTCATATGACCGGATAGCTGGAAATTTCTAATTCCCAAAAAATTTCAGCTATACAGGCCATCTTTCACCCTCCAGAAAGTGTTCATATCATCCATATTCACTTGAGTAAATCATGTATAGACAAAGACCATTAATAATGCACAAGAAATATTATGTGGGACAGCATCCAAACCATCTTATAAACTGATGGCACACATTTATAGCCACTGCTTTTTATAAACAAGAAAAATGACCAACAATTACAAGATGGACACCAGTTTCAACAACATAAGAATGCGTGAACATTTACATCTAAATGTAGCCACTATAATAAGTACATTGTGTTGTGTAGCAGGCTAGCAGTGTAGCCAATGCCACTATAATAAGTACATTGCGAAGCTATCCCAAGCCCAAACCAGAAATCAGAGAGAAATGACAACATAAAATTATACAAGTCATCTTCCATTTATAAAAAAAATAATCATATAATTGCAAGTTTAGTAGGACAAATCAACATACATCTTGAGTGTATTTTTAAGCATCAATTCATAGATTACACAAACATTGTTATGTCAAGTGATGCATTACATGCAACTGTGCAAGTGGGGGTATTAACTATTAAGTATTCAAGTAAATAATAAAATTTATTAAGAATAATTAGAACCTTCATCACAGCCAGGAGTGCATTCACATTTAATTTGAAGATCGCCATTACGAAAAACCCTAAGAGTCCCACCAGCATCACCGAAATTACGACTAGTGCATCCGCAAGTGACCTCAACATGATCTCCGCAAACCCTTAACCCGTTTATTTCTCTCGTATCCTCCTCGCTGAACATCGACGCGCCATCGCTCCCGATTTCGATAGCACTTTTCTCCATTTACCCTGTTAATCCAAGAATTTAATAATAATAAAGACACCAAGATTCAGACAGTAATCAAAAAATCCGACCATTAGATCAGACGATTTTGTAAGTAAATACATGTGTGTTGTGTGTGACAGCGAGACTGGTCTGTTTAAGACAAGTTGCTATATACACATCTAAGTATAAGTTGGGAAATAAACATAAATGTGTTTCTGTATATGTACAGATTAGAGATAGATATAGAAATAGAGATAGATAGATACATAAAGAGGGGATAGAGAGATAGGGAGAGAGAGAGAGACAGAGAGAGAGAGAGAGAGAGAGAGAGAGAGAGAGAGAGAGAGAGACCCAGAAAAGTAGAACGGGAAATCAACAATCTTCTTCTAGGGCTGGAAGGATGCGAGATCTGGTGGGAGGGAGCATAATGTATAGAGTATATATAGAGAGAGAGGGGGTAGCGAGTGAGGGTTTTTTTAGATTAAGAAAAAGAGGGGTCGAGTTGTGTGAGTGAACTTTTTTTATTACTTTCTATTGGTGGTGATTAATAGCGTCAGCTGTCTAGTAAAATTTGTTTCGATACGGTGTATCTGCGTTTAAGTTTAGGTAAGTTTCCACCATCTATATCTGTATGTATTTATTATATGTTGTTTGGATATATTTATAAGAAATAAATAAATATATATAATATATAATGAACAGAACAATGTATGTTAATATGAATTAATTAACGTTTTAAAACACTATATACAGTACTATATGCATTGATTATAAAAGTGTCTAAAAAATAGGTACAGGGAAAATCCTTTGACATCGGAAATGACAAGGGTCTTTGATAGTAGGTTTTTATTGTTTTTTCTAATGGTTAGTAGATGTGCTGGGATGGTTTCATGTAAGCTAGGAGGGGTAGCTTTGCACTGTTTAGTGTTTAGGCTGACAGTAGAAATTTGTTTTTAGAAGTCTGTTGTGGGCACCTACATGTCAAAAATAGTCAGAAACTTTTGTTCAGCATTCAAATATTAATTCGGAGTAAAATGCAATGCTAATTGCTAGACATTGAACAAAAAAAATTTCAACTAAAATACATAATGTTATATATAATTATAAATATAGATATTAACTCTAAATAAAGTGTTATGTTGATAATTGAACTTTTAAATTATCACTAAAAAGAAATATAGTAATAAGTGTAATTAAGATATATTTCATAATACAAAGTGTTAAAGGTATTATCTTTAGTTCGATCAAATGGTAAGGATACCTGACTTTAATTCAAAGAGTATTTTCCATATTGGACAACCCTAGTAGGTTTTTGTGACAAAAGCTAACGCTTTTATGAAGGTTCAACATTGTAATTGTACTCGAAAACTATTTTACTAAAATGTCTTAGACACCATACATAAGAGAGACAAAGAGGTTGGAACCCATGTGAAATTGTTCTCTTATTTTACACAAATCTAATAAGGGCACAACTTAAGAATGAACTTGTAGCTGTGATGGTAGGTCCATGGCATACATAGAGTGTCCTTAATTTATTTAATCTCACACATTTCCATCTCTTTGTGGGTATAGAGTCCAGAGATACTGCATGCTCTTTTGCGGCTGCTGCAAGATTTTAGAAAAGTAATGCATAGCATGCTCATACACATACATAGAGTAGAGTGAGCCTAAACCCATTACATTTTACTAACCTCGATTTTGTAATTTTAACATATAATATTAAATAAATTTTAGTATTGATGTATATTTATCTTTATGACTTTAGTATGTGAGATTTACTTATAAAATTCTCCATTTTTCCACTAAACAAATTCTTATTAAAAAAACAAATCATTTAAAACTCTTTATATTTAACTAACACAATTATTTTAAAAAACTCTACTCTGTTTAAATCTAATGCAACTATTTAATTTAAACAAAACTTAAAAACAAAAATCGAATTTAAGTAAAAATTTAAAATATAAAAGTACCACTAATATGAAATAATTGTTAGTTTAAAAAAATGTATACGGCTATTTGTTTAGTTTGTTAAGCGATTTGAGAAAAAAGGATTATTTATTTAATTTGTTTATTTATTTTCTAATTAAATTGTATTATAGTTCGGACTATTCATCCGTATATAAATAAATATATTAAATTTTATTTGTCAAAAATAAAATATAAGCATACACATTGAGATTATAATACATACAAACACCACTGGCTTATTTACAACAACAATTAACATATGAATGATATATATTTAAATTTATAAGCAACAAAATTATCACCAAAGTTCAAAATTTATTTGTGAAAGGATGAACTCCTAACCAAATCCTATATTCGATTCAGATATTAAATTTTTTAATGAATTAGATAATAATTAACAGATTATTTAATATTGTTACTAATTTTATATTTATGTAGCATTTGACAAATTGAGGTGAAATTCGGTAAAAAATCGTGTTAATTTAGCTCGTCTTTTTAACATATAATCTAAAACCTCATGAATTTTGATCCATCATTTTATAAAATTCAAAACAATCATGACTTTTTAACATCCAAAAAAATTCTTACTAAATAATGCCAAAATTTTAATGAATATAAAAACTTGATTGAACACTTAAAAATTTTAAAATCTTCTCGAGAATCGTGATTAAATACCCTCATATTTTAATGAATTACTAAAAAGTTTATTTAAATATACATGAATTTTTAATACCTAAAAAATCACAATATCACTTGAATACATAACACTTAAATATATCACATATGTGTGTAATTACCATATACATGAATTTATTAATATCCTGAAAAAATCTTCACAATATCACCTCAATACATAACATTTAGATCTATCATATATGTTTGTAGTTACATAATTATAGTGATAGTAAATAATTTAGTGGTAAGAGAAAATAATACAAATGTATTTTCCTTTTCTTTCAAAATCGAAGTATGATTTTTCTCTTTTTCCAATGATTAGTAATATATGTGCTAGTATGGTTCACCACGGTGCCACCGCCACCTGTTAGTTTAGCATTACCCGTCAAGTTGTACATGGGTGAAGACATGAGTAGCACATGAGAGTGTACAGTTTAGCTATCACATTGTTGTCACCATCTGTTAAGGAATTAGTTAGATCTAAATATCACTATATAGATAGGTCATGAGAGAAAACTTTGTAATTTGGATAATCATGTTGTCAATACACAGACTTTTCCTTTTCCTGTTCATTTTTTCGTTCTATAAACTCTACCACTGTAATTTTGTCATGGTATCAGAGCCTTACTCGATTTTTTTCGCATCATTTACCTCTGTTATAGACATACTTTCATTTCATTTTTCCGATTGTTTGATTTGTTATTCAAGCTTTGTGTCCGTAGAACAATGGCGATTCAAGTATCATATATAAGTATTGTTGCTGGTATACCTTCTACTACAATCATTGATGTTAATCATCTTTATTTTCGATCGATCATCTGATAATCCAGGCACGAGTCTCACAACTATTGTTCTTACGGAACAAAATTACTCGCAACTGAGCCGCTCTATGGAAATTGTACTTTTATTGAAAATAAAATTAGTTTTTCTTGACGGATTTACTCTGAGACCTACTTCTAATTCACCACTTCTAAGTCATTGGAATTGTTGCAACATATGGTAATCTCTTGGCTGCTTAATATGTTTCTTCTGATATTCGCAATAGCATAATTTGCATGGATACAACCTACACGATTTGGACTAAATTAGCGATTCGTTATGCTCAAAGTAATCTCTCTAAATTGTTTAATCTGAGGAAGGAGATTATGCAATTCTCTCAAGGTATAATGAGTAACACAACCTATTATACAAGATATAAAATCTTGATTGATGAATTGAAAAGTCTTACGTCTAGACCTAAATGTGATTGTCTCCAGTGTACTTGTGAAATCAACACTAAGTTTAGTGTGCCTGATCTGAATAATCAACTAATGTAATTTTTGATGGGATTGAGTGATATGTTTACGACTATTCGAGGACAGATTTTGCTCATGAATCCTATATCGACTCGTGGTCAGTGTTATGCTATGTTACTTCAAGATGAGAATTATAAAGATATTCATAGTGTGATTGTTATGAATCCTAGCAACGTTTCTATGAATGTCCGTAGTGTTATACTAGGTCATTTTGGTTCTAGATGAGTCACAAATCCTCAGAATTCGGGTGGATTTATGAAAGAAAATGCATCAGATGCTTCTATAATATGTGAATTCTATAAGATGCAAGGTCACACTAAGGATAAGTGTTTTTGTATTGTTGGCTATCCATTTTGGCATCGATTGTTTGGAAACCTAAATGTATGCCTCGTTTATCTATTCCACAAAGATCCACTACTGCACAAGTAGTTATGCATTTCATTAATTCTACCGGTTCGCTCAATACTGACAGTGGTCAAGATGTTTCAGGATCTTCTTCTCATGTTCTCTATGACAGCCAGTTCAATCATTTAGTTCAGTTGTTGCAAAATATCATGATATCTCCAGATTCTGAAACTCCAGCTTCAAATTGGCTTTCTACAAATACTATGCACTTGGCAGGTACTCTTTTCTCAAATTATGCACCTGTTATATGGATACATTAGATAATTGACTATTGTGTGAATATAACTTCTCATTATAAATTCTGATTGGTCAAAAGTCGACACTAAACAACCCAACAATCCACATACAATTTTATACCACAATTACTATAAAACTTCTAGTTTATAACCATATAGATACAAACCTATATCGTACATATTATAGCACTTCTCTATTATATTTCTACGAATATTTTGGCTTGACCCGTTTATTTATACATACTAACCATTCATAGCAACCATCAATTCACAACATCAAATCACTACAATTATTTTGCTAACCCTAGTTACTTAAAACTGACCCAAAATAAAATAACCATATTCAGAATTTCACCAAGCTACACATGCAATTAAATCGGTGATTATATATTATACTAAAAACCATGTATCTCGACTTCAATTTGAATTTCGTTAACAAAGTCATACACTGAATCAAATATTCTCAAAACAGAAGCTACACTCCAAGAAAATGATTTGGAAAATATGAAAATACATTAATGTGGACATGCATCATTATCCCAAGTAATTAAACGAATAATCGATCAACTTCATATTGATTTCACATAATTCGAATCCAAAAAATCAGGAACCTAATTCGAAAATTTCAAAAACGATTCACGAATTTGACATGCAAAGTTGAATCGAATTTGAATTCGAATATTATGGCTTAAGAACCCATCATAGCCCACCACCGGTTCACCAAAGTTTGTCATCAGTTACGACAAAATTTGGTGGTGCCCTTTCATTCGGGTTTCCATCACAAATTTCAACGATGACACAATTTTAAACCTGAAGTTAAGCATTAACAGTGAAGCCCATCAAGAAATCATCAAAACTGAAGTGGAACCTCGAAAAACTCAAACTCCACTCGAAGTGGGTTTTTGAAATTCTGAATTATACACACATGCATACACGGTAGGGCAGCTAGGAAGCATAAAGGGACAAAATTTCGGTCTCAAGTCGGAGTTTAGGCTGAAAATACGAGAGAAAAAGATGAGAGAGATTACAGAGAGAGAGAGAGGAGAAAGATGAGAGTCGAGAGTGATGAAGCAAGGGAGAAGAAGGATTCTGCTGGGTTTTTAACCCAGGGGCATTTCAGTAATTTATATTTTTTTTATTTTTTAATTTCTCATAATGCTGATTTTTAGTTCGTAAATTATATATATAATCAAAAAAATACGATTTAAATATAAAATAAAATTTTAAATAAAATTTCATGATAATATATATCCCCTGATATTTTTAGAATAATTTTTGAGCGAACGGTTTATTTACTAAGAATTTTGCAAGTTAGCTGTTGAGTGGCATTTATGACACTTTATTATGCTCTAATAAGCTTTGGATTGATGCATTTGTACTCAAGTTTGTAAGTGTTTTAACGTGTTTTCTAGTATTTTTGTATTTCAGGCATTAATCTGTGAATTAAGTGAATTAGCATTGTTTTGGTGTTAATATGGTGTCTAGGTAGTGTTAGAATAAAAGCTCGTTGAAGATGGTTTGAAGCTGTAGGATAAAGAAAAAGGAAAAGAAGTTAATTCTGGAAGAAGCCCAGCGCGCCCGCGCTGCACCAGCGCGCCCATGCTGATGAAGCGCGCAGTCGCGCCGTGTCGGGATAATAAAATCCTGATTCTATTACAATTCTAATTTATGAACTCCTGGGTTGATTGGACTGCTATATATTGATAACTCAAGATCATTTTTTTAATAAGAAGACTTACCAGAGCGCAAGGAGAAGACGACAAGAGACCTATAGCACAATTCAACAAAGGCGAAGACAATCTAGTTTATTCTTGTTTATGCCTTAGTATGTGGTAATTGTATGATATCCTAGTATTGGCCGTGCGTATTCATCTTATAAGCGTCGCGAACTTATAAGATAGTGTGTTAATTCTTAATGAAGCGAAAGTGAATTTAAGGATTTAGAACTTGCCATGCTAGCATAGGTTCATGTTATTGTCATGCATGATTTGTAGGTAATTTTAACCATCTTACTTGCCCTGTGTAATCTAGGTAGATAGCTTGTGCTTAAACCGTTATGTTATCAAATTCTATTGACATATAAGGTCTCAATATAATTGGTGTCTATTCAGCTTCTATCTCTTTTATGGATGTCTGGTAGTATGGTACTCGTGCAATGAAAGTTGGCGTTTATTAGTTTCGTGTTATCTAATTAGTGTCATCACCATTGCATGTTAAGGTTAAGATCAATAAGACTATTGAATGAAGTATTTAATGAAGTTAGAATCCCATATTTATCATACGTATTAATTCAATCAATATTGTTCTCGTAGTCTAATTATTAGTTTAATTCTTAGTTATAAACAATCTCAATTAGTTATCGTCTTAACATTGAATAATAACCATACATTGTTGCTTAAGTGTGTGAATTAATTAGTTAACCAATACAGTCTCTGTGGGAACGATCTAGAAAAGATTCTATACTACTTGTGAACTCGTATACTTGCGTGTATTATTAGCGCGTGTTTAGCGACTAACAAATTTTTGGCGCCGCTGCCGGGGATTGCAGTGTTAATTGATAGTTTATGTGCTTTCCATCAGTGGTCGTTAAAGTTCATTGACTTGGATATTGTTACTTATCTTTTTCCTTGTCTTATTTCAGGTACTCTAGCGAGGGTGTATGCATACGCGTTCGCGTACTCGTAAGAGAACACTAGATAAAGCCGAGGAAGAAGTTGTGGTAGTTCGGAAGGAAGTTTTTGAAGAAGAAAAAAAGGTAGAAGAAGAAGAGAAAGTCGAAGAACCAGTTGTAGTAGTAATGGGAGATCAAGCAGAAAATCTGAAGGCTTTGATGGACTATTCTCAGCCGAAGATTAATGACATTCAGTCAAGCATCATCAGACCAGCCATCAGGGCTAACACTTTTGAGATCAAGGAAAACACGATTCAGATGATATAGAACTCAGTTCAGTTTGGGGGTTCTTCTACTAAAGACCCCAACATGCACATCAAGGATTTCATCGAGATCTGCGACACCTTCGAGTTTAATGATGTGACTGAAGATACTATCAAGCTGCGACTCTTTTCATTCTCTCTAAGGGACAAGGCTAAGAGCTGGTTATATTCTCTACCACCAGGGTCTATCACTAAATGGGAAAATCTTGCTCAAAAGTTCCTCACTAAATTCTACCATATGGCCAAGACTGCTGCAATCAGGAATGCTCTTACTCAGTTTGCTCAGCAAACTGGAGAATCTCTGTGTGAGGCTTGGGATCGATATAAGGAGATGTTAAGGAAGTGCCCACACCATGGCATGCCTAATTGGATGATTATTAATTGCTTTTATAATGGATTGGGTGCTACTTCTAGACCCATGCTTGATGCAACATCAAGAGGAGCCTTATGGGCTAAGAGCTATGATGAAGCTTATGAACTTATTGAAATGATGGCTGCTAATGAGTACCAGAATCCTTCCCAGAGACTGACTCATGGGAAAGTCACAGGAATTCTGGAGTTGGATGTAGCAACTGCTATCGCTGCCCAACTTAAGGCTTTGACGATGAAGGTGGATACTTTGGCTAATAATGGAGTTAATTAAATCACCAGTGTCTGTGAGCTTTGTGCTGGTGCCCACGAGATTGATCAGTGCGCAATTTCTAGTGAATCAGCTCAGTTCGTGAGCAATTTCTAGCGATCGCAGCAACCAGTGCCAGCCACCTATCATCCCAACAACCGCAATCATCCTAATTTCAGTTGGAGCAACACTCAAAATGCGGTTCAACAGCCTTATCAGCAATATACAGCCAAACAGTACAACCCCCCTGGTTTTCAGCAACCACAGTATGCACCAAGACAACAACTCCAGCTGCAACAAGACAATGAAAAATCTGAATTAGAGGAGTTGAAGCTTATATGCAAGAGTCAAGCTATTTCTATCAAGACCTTGGAAAATCAAATTGGAAAAATTGCCAATGCTTTGCTAAATCGTCAGCCTGGTATATTACCTAGTGACACTGAAGTGCAAGGAAAGAGGGAAGCTAAGGAGCAGGTAAAGGTAATCACTTTAAGGTCTGGAAAGGTTACAAATCCCGAACAAACTTAAGAGTTAACTAAAGAAGTTGGGGCTGAGAAAGAAGTAGTGTAGCAGGAAGAAGAAGTGAGACCAAGAAAGACTACTGTTGAGCACACTCCGCCTGAGGGTAATACAAGGGAGAAACAGATCTATCCTCCACGACCTTTTCCCAAGCGGCTGCAAAAGAAAAAGCCGGATAAGCAGTTTGAGAAGTTTCTGGAGGTGTTCAAAAAACTTCATATCAACATACCTTTTGCTGAGGCCCTTGAGCAAATGCCTAGTTATGCAAAATTTATGAAAGGTATTCTCTCTCAGAAGGTGAAGCTAGATGATTTAGAGACAGTTGCTCTCACGAAGGAATGCAGTGCTGTGGTGCAACAGAAGTTACCTCCGAAGCTTAAAGATCCAGGAAGCTTCACTATTTCATGTACTATTGGAAAAGTGTCTTTTGACAGATGCTTATGTGACTTGGGGGCTAGCATCAATCTGGTGCCCTTGTCAATCTTCAAGCAATTGGACTTGCCTGATCCTAAACCGACTTATATGACCTTGCAGTTGGCCGACCATTCTATTACATATCCGCGAGGTATTGTGGAGGATGTCTTGGTCAAGGTGGATAAACTCATCTTTCCTGCTGATTTTGTCATTCTTGATTTCGAGGAGGATAAGAAGATCCCCATAATCTTGGGGAGATCTTTCTTGGCGACTGGCCGTACCTTGATAGATGTACAAAAGGGTGAGCTCACAATACGAGTTATGGATCAGGATGTTACTTTTAATATGTTCAATGCTATGAAATTTCCTACTGATAATGAGGAGTGCTTAAAGGTGGAGTTGGTCGATTCGGTGGTCACCTCGGCACTTGATCAATTGCAAAGGTCCGATGCCTTAGAGAAAGCCTTGTTGGGGAATTCAGATAGTGAAGATGACGAAGGGGAAGAACAATTGAAATATTTGAATGCTTCTCCCTGGAAAAGGAAAATTGATATTCCTTTTGAATTTCTTGGAATGGAGGAATTGAACAAAGCTCCTAAACGCCTCAAGCTTTCTATTGAGGAAGCTCCCACTCTTGAGCTTAAGCCTTTACCCGAACATTTAAGGTATGCATTTTAAGGTGAGGCATCTACTCTGCCTGTTATTATTGCATCTGACCTTTCAGGTAATGATGAGGAAAAGCTTTTAAGGATTCTGAGAGAGTTCAAATCAGCAATTGGATGGACTATAGCAGATATCAAGGGAATCAGCCCTTCTTACTGTATGCATAAAATTCTGCTAGAGGAAGGTAGCAAGCCGACGGTCGAGCAGCAAAGAAGACTTAATCCTATCATGAAGGAAGTAGTGAAGAAGGAAATTCTTAAGTGGCTAGATGCAGGGATCATCTACCCTATCTCTGACAGTTCATGGGTAAGCCCGATTCAATATGTGCCGAAGAAATGTGAAATAACTGTGGTAGCAAATGAGAAGAATGAGCTTATTCCTACAAGGACAGTCATGGGGTGGAGAGTTTGCATGGACTACCGGAAGTTAAATAAAGCCACTAGGAAGGATCACTTCCCTTTGCCTTTCATTGATCAAATGCTCGACAGGTTGGCCGGTCATGAGTATTATTGTCTTCTGGATGGCTATTGGGGTTATAATCAGATTCGTATCGCTCTAGAAGATCAGGAGAAAACTACCTTCACTTGTCCATTTGGTACTTTCGCCTTCAGACGAGTTTCTTTTGGTTTGTGTGGTACGCCAACCACATTTCAGAGATGTATGATGGCCATCTTTTCTGACATGATTGGCCAGAATGTGGAGGTGTTCATGGACGACTTCTCAGTCTTTGGCGATTCTTTTGATGAATGCTTGCAAAATCTTGGACATGTTCTCAAGAGGTGTGTTGAGACCAATCTGGTGCTCAATTGGGAAAAATGTCACTTTATGGTGCGACAAGGCATCATTCTCGGGCACAAAGTTTCTAGTAAAGGTCTAGAGGTGGATAAGGGCAACACCTCTCATTATAAGACCCCGAATTAGACTCTCGCTTTTCATTCATTTCCGCCACGCTAACATAGCCGTGGGGGTCATTGAGAATCTTCCTCCGCCTATTTCTGTTAAGGGAATTCGCAGTTTTCTTGGTCATGCGGGTTTCTAAAGGCGTTTCATCAAAGACTTTTCAAAAGTTTCAAAGCCTTTGTGTAGTCTGTTAAAGAAAGATGTTCCTTTCAAGTTTGATGACAAGTGCCTTGCAGCTTTTGAGACACTGAAGAAGAGTTTAATCACGACACCGGTCATAACTGCACCTGATTGGAATGAGCCTTTTGAGATGATGTGCGATGCAAGTGACTATGCAGTTGGAGCAGTTCTTGGGTAGAGGAAGAACAACATATTTCATGCGGTCTACTATGCTAGTAAGACCCTAAATGGTGCTGAACGGAATTATACTACTACGGAGAAAGAGCTTTTGGCTATTGTCTATGGTTTTGAGAAATTTCAATCTTATCTACTTGGGACTAAGATGACAGTTTTCACTGATAATGCCGCAATTCGATATCTCGTCTCAAAAAAGGACTCGATGCCTAAATTGATTAGATGGGTTCTTTTGCTCCAAGAATTTGAACTAGAGATCATAGACAGAAAAGGACCTGAAAATTAAGTCGTTGATCATCTCTCGCGTTTAGAAAATCCTAATGCTACTTCATTGGATAAGACATTGATAAACGAGTCTTTTCCCGACGAGCAACTGTTTGGAGTGCAAGAAGAAGAACCGTGGTTTGCAGACATTGTGAACTACCTTGTGAGTAATATCATGCCTCCCAACTTATCTTATGCTCAAAGGAAGAAGTTTCTACATGAGGTGAAGTGGTATATGTGGGATGGGCCGTTTCTTTTTCGCCAAGGAGCTGACCAAATCATCAGGAGATGTATTCCTTACAACGAAACGGGGGGGGGGGGGGATCTTGCGAGATTTCCACTCAACGACTTATGGAGGATATTATGGTGGAGAAAAGACGACAGCTCGTATTCTTCAAGCAGGTTTCTTTTGGCCGACATTGTTTAAAGATGCTCATCAGTTCGTTTTGAAATGTGATCGATGTCAACGTGTGGGTAATATGTCTAAGAGGGATGAGATGCCTCTTAATGTGCTTCTCGAGGTTGAGGTCTTCAATGTTTGGGGAATTGACTTCATGGGGTCATTTATCTCATCCTGTAACAATTAGTATATCTTATTGGCGGTTGATTACATGTCGAAATGGGTTGAAGTCAAGGCGTTGCCAACGAACGATACGAAAATGATGCTTAATTTTCTTCACAAGCAAATATTCACAAGGTTTGGAACTCCAAGAGTCATAATCAGTGATGAGGGGTCGCATTTTTACAATCGCAAGTTCACTGCTATGATGAAAAGGTATAATGTGAATCATCGCATTGCTACGGCTTATCATCCTCAGACGATTGGTCAAGCTGAGGTATCTAACAGGGAGATCAAGCGCATTTTGGAGAAAGTGGTGTGTCCATCAAGGAAGGATTGGTCTTTGAAGCTTGATGAAGCTGTTTGGGCATATAGAACAGCATATAAGACTCCATTGGGAATGTCGCCGTTTCAGTTGGTTTATGGTAAGGGGTGTCATTTTCTTGTGGAACTCGAGCATAAGGCATATTGAGATTTGAATAAGTTGAATCTGGACTTGGATGTAGCTAGAAAGAAGAGGATGCTTCAATTGAATGAACTTGACGAGTTTCGACTTCAAGCTTATGAGAACAATAAAATGTATAAGGAGAAAGTTAAGAGGTGGCACGATAGGGGTCTAGTGCTCAAATCATTTGTGCCAGGGCAACAAGTTCTTTTGTTCAACTCTCGTCTCCGTTTTATTCCTAGAAAGTTGAAGTCAAGATGGTCAGGGCCGTTCATTGTCAAAACTGTGTTTCCACATGGAGCGGTGGAAAATTTTTAGAATGATCCGGGCGAAGCGTTCAAGGTAAATGGTCAAAGATTGAAGCATTATTATGGTGACACGGCAAACCGCGAGGTGGTTAGTGCCGTTTTATTGTCCATTTGATCTCAGGATTCTACGTCGAGCTAGCAATGTAAAAGAAGCGCTTCTTGGGAGGCAACCCAAGTATATTGTACATTTGTAGGTAGCGGAAGCAAGCGCGGCCGCGCCGTTTTTCCAGTAGCCAAGTGCGCCCTCGCTGTTCTAGTGCGCGGCCACACCAGTTTTCCAGAGAGTGAGCGCGCCCGCGCTGTCCTAGCGCGCGCCCGCGCCCTGTTCGAAAAAAATTATTTCAGCAGTTTTATAAGGTATTTTCGGGAATTTTACTCCAATATCAATTCCAACCCGAAATTTACTCTTCCACATCCCATAATTCCCTTTCCTAATCAGTTCCATTTTTCCCACAATTCCCACTTCTATTCCTTATAGAATTCATACCTCTCCACCTATAAATATATACACTTACACACAACTTCTCCACCAATTCACAAACTCTCAAACACAAATTCTCTCTAAACACTTAAGCTTTTATTCTTTCTTCTTCAATCTCGATGGCACCCAAGAGATAAAGAACACAAGTTGGAAGCAGCACCACCGACTCTTCATCTGCGGGTGGTGTGAGGCCCAGGTTTTCTACTCATGAGGCTGAGGAGGAGTACACTAGGCTTCTCTCGAAGTCTATTGCTAAGGAGCGAGGTTTTCTGCCATCAGGGAGGGATGGTAAGCTATTAGAGATGATTCTCGAGATGGGATGGGTTTCTTTTTGTGAGGCGCCCGCTGTTGTGCCCATTAGTATTTTGCGGGAGTTCTATGCAAACGCCAAGGCGGAGAAGAATGGGTTCACGGTGGTGAGGGGGAGGACTGTAGAGTACAGTGCTGAGGCTATCAGGGCAGTGATTGAGCAGCCCATGAGGAAGGTGGGTCAGGACACTTGGAACGATAAGACTCCAGAGGACTTTGATTTGGATCTCGTCATTGATACTCTCTATGTGACTGAGACTCATTGGAAGTTCAAGAGGGGCACTACTGATTACTCCACTTTCCTGGCGTCGTGCATGAACAGGTTTGCACGGGCTTGGAACTCGTTTATTTGTGCTAACATAATGCCATCTTCGCATGTGCATGAGATTACTTTGGAGCGTGCTCGCCTACTTTGGGGTATTTTGCAGGGTGATTACATTGACTTGGGGATAGTGATATATCAGGGGATTCTGAGATTCTTGAGTGGAGGTACTACAGGTGCTATTCCGTACGCGTCAGTTGTGACGAAGTTGTGCATGGAGGTTGGAGTTTATTGGCCAGCACATGAGCAGCTTCAGCTTCCCAGTGCTCCTATTGATAGTTCTACACTGCAGAGTATGCATGAGTGGTATGGAGGGAAGCCCGATCCTAAGGGGCTGGGTTATTCTTATGATCATCTGCCAGGCGATGTGTCTATAGAGGCAGCTACTGTAGGAGGTTCTAAACATGCCCGCCGAGTAGCTTGGAGAGCTCAGTATGGAGAGGAGGCTGGTTCGTCGCAGCAGCAGCAACAGGAGGCAGCAGGAGCAGAGATGGGAGCTGGTTTAATTTTGACGCAGTATAGGCGTCTCGCGAGGAGGATGGATGCGATGCACGACATCCATAGTCGATTTACACATGATTTCACCAGGCACTTGGGACAGCTTTCAGAGCCACCGGTGTTGACATCCAGTGGCCAGTTTTTGGTGAGGATTCAGAGTATCCGCCTCCAGACACGCCTGACACTCCACCCGTTGAGGGTGAGGATTATGATTCACAGTAGGTATGCCTGATTCCTTACTATTACCTTCAATGAGGGCAGTGAATATTTTAAGTTTGGGGGTAGTAGTTGAAGGAATATAGTTTGTGTGAGTCTCATATAGTTTGCATGTTCATGATAGTTTTATTTCAAATAGTTACATATTTTGCCATGTAGTTTTTTTTATTTTTATTAGTGTATGATATTTTGTTCATGCAGTTCATGCATTTGCATTATAACATGATCCCTTAGATAATTTTCCAATTAACTTGTGATATTGATGCTAGTGTAGTGATGTCGTATTTGGTGATGTTGAGTCTTATTGGATTGATTTGCATGCTAGAGACACTTGTATTTCACTAAGTCTTATATGTTGCTAGAGTGCTTGATCATAGTCATGATTCGTTTGATTGTCGAGGTTTAATCGCTTGTTTATATTTGGAATTTAGGGTATTCTCTTAATAATAAAAGACATGGATATTTAACAATTGGAAAAATTGGATTTCATCGCTAGTTGTGTGGCTAGGTGTCAAATGGCTAGTAGCCGGCTCATATTTTTATGAGTAGTCTAGGGTTGAATGAGATGGATCGAAACGCACTCATTCAGAATTTGTTGAAAAAAGGAAAAAAAGAAGAATAAAAAGAAAAAAAAGAAGAATAAGTGTTATGCATAATTGATCACGAGGGGGCTCTTTAGTACTCGAATTATTAAGTTCTTAGGGGACTTTGTGCCTAGTGACCTAAGGTTTTTATAGTCTGGGATCCACTAACCTAACGTTCGTTACATGGGTACTATTGTATAAGTCTTTTGTGGACCTCACTCATTGCACGATCAAATAAGCATACTTGTGTTGTGTTATTGTGAATAAAAGCATGAATCCATAGAAACTTTGATATAAGAATTGAAGTGTTATAAGTTATTTTGAGTCTAGCTTTGATTCTATTAATAAACTTGCGATTGTTTTAATAAGTAGTGAGTCATGATTGTCGGTCTAGTTGCGATAGTATATCTGTAAGCATTTGCACACCACGTCTCTAGTTTGTAGGTTGATTTGGGAGATTTGATTGATCTTTATGCGAATAATTGCATTTGCTGAGGTGTTGCTTATTGGTTGGTTTAGTTACTCTATGGGGATCATTACATTCATATTAGTTGCATTCATGCATTTTTTTAATTCTTGTTCTTTGAATCTGTTTATGCTTGAGGACAAGCATCGATTCAAGTTTGGGGGTATGTTGAGTGGCATTTATGACACTTTATTATGCTCTAATATGCTTTAGATTGATGCAGTTGTACTCAAGTTTGTAAGTGTTTTAACGTAATTTCTAGAGTTTTTGCATTTCAGGCATTAATATGTGAATTAGGTGAATTAACATTATTTTGGTGTTAATATGGTGTCTAGGTAGTGTTGGAATAAAAACTCATTGAAGATGGTTCGAAGCTGCAGGATAAAGAAAAAGGAAAAGAAGTTATTTATGGAAGAAGCTCAGCGCGGCCGCCCAACGCGCTGGGCGGCCGCGCCGAAGTACAGAAAGCCAGCGCTGCCGCGCGCGCCGTGTCGGGATAATAAAATCCTGATTCTATTATAATTCTAATTTCTGAACTCCTGGGTTGATTGGACTGCTATATATTGATAACTCAAGATCATTTTTTAATAAGGAGACTTACCAGAGCGCAAGAAGAAGACGATAAGAGACCTATTGCACAATTCAACAAAGGCGAAGACAATCTTGTTTATTCTTGTGAATCTTTATTTTGAGTTATAATCTTGGATGCTCGTTTCTTTTTTTGTTGAACCTATACTCTTGTTTATACTTGGTTTTAATTATTCGTTATAAAGACTACATTTTATATACCATACTTTCATCGGAACCCACGTTGATGATGAGTCTGATTATGGGCTAGTCGTTATCGTGGGGTTCCAGCGGATTTATTTATGGATTTCTTTAGTTAAATTGTTTGATGCCTTAGTATGGGGTGATTGTATGATATCCTAGTATTGGTCATGCATATTCGTCTTATGAGCGTCGCGAACTTATAAGATAGTGTGTTAATTCTTAATGAAGTGAAAATAAATTTAAGGATTTAGAACTTACCATGCTAGCAGAGGTTCATGTTATTGTCATGCATGATTTGTAGGTAATTTTAACCATCTTAGTTACCCTGTGTAATCAAGGTAGATAACTTGTGCTTAAACCGTTATATTGTCAAATTCTATAGACATATAGGGTCTCAATATAATTGGTGTCTATTCAGCTTCTATCTCTTTTGTGGATGTCTAGTAGTATGGTACTCGTGTAATGAAAGTTGGTGTTTATTAGTTTCGTGTTATCTGATTAGTGTCATCACCATTGCATGCTAAGGTTAAGATCAATAAGACTATTGAATGAAGTATTTAATGAAGTTAGAATCCCATGTTTGTCATACTTATTAATTCAATGAATCTTATTCTCGTAGTCTAATTATTAGTTTAATTCTTAGTTATAAACAATCTCAATTAGTTATCGTCTTAGCATTGAATAATAACCATACATTGTTGCTTAAGTGTGTGAATTAATTAGTTAACCAATACAGTCTATGTGGGAACGAACTAGAAAAGATTTTATACTACTTGCGAACTCGTATACTTGCGTGTATTATTAGCGCGTGTTTAGCGACTAACATTAGCCCGCAAAATAGATTTATTTTTTTGAAAATCATTGTACAATACTTGGACAGCATAATAAATCCAACTATCATTTTTAAAATTCTCTAGAACTATTTTAAAGATAATAAAACAAGTTTTGAGGTTTAAACATACTCCAATAATTTTTATATAAATATCTTTATGACCAAATAAAAACACTATTTTCCATACAATAATTCATTTAAAATATTTAAAAACCCGTTGACTACAAAGTCAATCACATTCAAATTTGATAACATATATTCACATTTCTCAACTAAGAAAATCTCATATCCACAAAATTTCTATTTATATATTTCTTTTCATAATTACCAATCATACAATAATTCAACGATCGACCCACCTTTGAATATTTTAACTCGAATAATCACATAAACACGCAGAGTACTTTATATAATTTTCTACATTTACACATTCCTCTATATTCTCTTTCCTTAAATAACTCGAAATCCATTGTCCGAAATTTATGGGTCGCGTCTCAAATGACGACCCCTATAGTTATTCATCATATCTTGGGTCACATTTGAATCGTCAAACTGGAATAAATTATGTTTTATTATTATTCTCTAATTCACATAAATTGCATAAAATTGCATAATAAATAATTTATTCATATAATATATATTACAAAAATCCCGGATATTATAGTGCACATAGTAGTAGTACTATGCCTTATAAACTTAACTGGAGTCCCAAATTATAACAGAAAACGATTAAAATAGCAGGTTGACAAATAAAACCGGGACATGTGGCATATGCAATACACGTGTCCAGGCCTTATTTCTTTCCTTCTCTGTTATTCCCCTCCCCAAACGAGCCCTGTTTTTGTCTCTCTCCTCTCGAATCTTTCTCGCTCTCGTCTCTCCTCTCTCCCTCTTTCACTCAAATCCCTCGGTTCCTTTCGATTTATTCCCGTTTAATTCCTCGTAATTGTTTTGCCACTTGATTCCCCTGTTTCGCTGCTATTTTTCTTTTTTGTTTCGCCACTATTGTCGCCGGTTCCCGGCGTGGTGGCGACGGTGTGGTTGTGTTCGATATATATATAAGTATATGTATACATACATATATATATATGTATGTATGTTCTGTGTGTGTATCCAGTCTGCATGTGTGTGTGTGTGTTTGTTGGGTTCGAGTGTGTCTCTGTTTCCCTGATTTTTGGCCGCTGTTCTTTTGGTTTTCCGCTTGATTGTGCAGTCTGTGGTGGTGGCGCGTGTTGGCGCGTGTTGTGCAGTTTGGGATTTAATTATTTTCTGATTTTGTGCAGGAATTTTTGACTAATATTTCGTGATATTGAAATTTAATTCGTGCAGAATATGATTTTAATAATCGGTGAAATTTATTCGGACACCCGTATATTTCGGGCACCAAAGAATTTTGCCGCCCCGCACGATGAATTCTTTTACGAGCGCGCGGTGGACGGTGATGACCCTGTTCTGATTCCTAAATATTTTAATAAATAAAATAACTTGTATAAATTATTTTCGGGAATATAAACTTATTTTTGTGGTAGTTCGAATTGATTTGTTGGGAAATTGACGTCGATTGATGTTTCGATGGGTAGGTCTATAAACAGATGAGTCGCTGTCCAAATTTTTCTAAAAATTACCTTTAATTATGAATAAGTGTATATATCTCGTTTAATACAAATTGAACCCTGGTTGCTATGTGCACTATTATTGTGTGTATATTATTATTAGTTGAATGCATACGAGTCGGGAACTATATCGTTGGGTATTTAGTTTAGTGAGAAAAAGTCAAGCATAATCGGTCATTTAACCTAGGTTGTTTCGATTTAGTAGGTTTGAGTCGAAGGACCGGTAGTGAATTCAAGTAGAGTCAAGTCAGTGTCAGTGCAAAGCTTTGCAAGGCAAGTACCCCTGAACTAATCTTTTACAGTCCAGTATATATGAATAGTTGTTGATTTAAATTATGTAATGGAACCATACATTTTAAGTTACGTATTCCCCGTATTTAAATATATTTTATTAACTGATGTTTTGGGGAAAAAGTAACTTCTGAAAATGCCTATCTCTAGATTGTGATTAAAATTAAAAAGGATTTTGAGAATGTTAGATGTGATCGTTTAAAAAGAGATAGGTGTAATTGTTTTTAAAAACTGGATAAAAACGAATCAGATATTGGATGGTCAGTGGCGTAAGAGGCCCGTTATTGGGTAACGGCCCAACAAGTGGTTGCGTAAGAGGCTAAGTCGGATGCGCGCACTGGTAGGCTGCTTAGTCCAGCATAACAGAGACCTAGCTAGTCTGTGAGTTCCGGAACAAATTGTGGTGGGATAGACTGACGAGCTGTCCCTAGAATTCACCCACTTTTATATCTGACTTTGGTTTAATGGTTCCCGTAATGGAACAAATGGTTTATGGTCCCCGTAACGGGATAGATGATTTATGGGTCCAGCAATGGACAGTGGTTTTGGAAAGAAAATAGCATGCTAAAATTGGACTCTGGTATTTTGACACAGCACACTACAGATGATATTATTTTGTAGAGCATGTTAGTTTTGATATCGAGTTTATACCTGTTTTTACCGATTTTTTGTAAACTAGTTTTGATATTTGTTCCTATATTGTTTTTATACATCCTGTTTTACTGGTTATTCATATAGAGGTACTGCTGAGCAATGGATTGCTCACCCTTGCAGCTTGTTTTGTATTTATTTATTGCAGATGTCTAGAAGACCAGGTCAGCGCAGAGTGTCAGGCCCCTCCGGTTCAGGCTCCTCCGAGGTAGTTTATATCAGACCCCGAGGTCTGATGAGTTGCTGTAATAAGTTAGGATGTCGGATCTTGAATAAGTTGGTATTATTTTGTAACCTAAATAATACTTGAACCTGCATCGGCTCCTGGTTTGGGGTCGTGTGTTAATATAAGGTTTATTTAGTAGTTTATGTTGTAGTTTATTATATTTTGGTGATGTCAGCCCCTGACCCCGGGGTTGAGGCCATCACAGTTGGTATCAGAGCCACAGGTTCAAGTCCCTGATTTAGGTTAAGAGTTGAGTCAGTAAGGTGTAGGAAGTATGTCCTATAGTGTGAGCCAACAACTCATATCGAGGAGCAACCTTAAGTGTTAGTCAAGGGTTCCGACGGCGTTACCCTGGCATCTATTAATATTTTAATAGACTTGCCTTAACCTTGTTATATCTTCCTTGTATATTGTTATGGTTGGTAGTGGCCCATTGTGATCTCTAGTTCTCCTTCTTGGGGGAACCAGTCAGATTCTGAGCGGACTCTGGATGTTCTAGCTGAGGAGACTTTCATGCCTCCTCCACCCGCTTCTCCAGTTGCACCAGGATGTGTGGCAGGACCTAATGCCCATCCTCGCTGGGTACGAAGGTCAGTGTCAGCTGTTAAGGATTTCCCTCCAGGATGTGGTCCCAGTTCCTCCACCTCGAGACCACCTATTCCTCCATCCGTTCTTTCAGGTGCATCATCCCCGATCCTTTACCATATTCACCGAGCGGTGAACCAGTCTTTGATCAGAGAGCAGAGCCCAGGGTTAGCAGCTCAGCTTAACCAGATTCCGGTCGGACCTTTCCAGGGCATCCCTTCCCCTTCACCAGATGTGCAGGAGAGAGTGCGATCCTTGACTCAGGCTACGGTAGAGAGAGCCCGGACCATTGACCGTTTCATTAGCTCCAAGTTTAGAGCTGTTCAGTACCAGGATCTCGTGAACTGGTTGGTATTTGAGTTAGGATCCATCGGTGGTAGTGGCAGTGTTTAAATCAGAGTGCTGCAGGGAGATACCGAGCTTGGAGTTAGATATAAGAGTTCTGTAGATGATTTTCTATGAATGTTTATTATGTATTGTAGTGGTATTAGGAGGGGCTGCTATGACATCCAATTTTGTTGTGTATTTACTATGTTTGGAGTGTTGTACTGTAGTTGTTAGATGGATTTGTACTATTATTGTACTATTGTTCTTTTATGGTATCACTGTTGTTGGTTTTATCTTATTGCACTTTTGTTATTGTTGTTACTGTTATTGTTGTATTTGTTGCTAGATGTTGTTAAATTTAGTTATGCATCATGGGTGGACCCCAAATAAACAAGGAAGGTAATATTTAATTATGATCGCATTCTCCTGATGCATAAAACTGTTGCTACCCGGGGGCACAATTTTCATATAAAACCTTTTTGTCGTGTTTCAGGAGAATGCCTTCCAAGAAAAATTTCCCGTCCAATTCCTCCAGCAGGAACACTGAAGGGGGCCCAGTCGTGAATGGATTACTAGATTTGCTGCGCCAACAGTCTAATCAGATGGCTCAGCAGCAAGAACAATTCCAGCAGCAGCAACAACAATTCCTGCAACAGCAGCAACAACAACAGCAATTTATACAATAACAAAACCAACAAATCGAACAACAGCTGCAGCTCCAACAGCAACCCCAGCCAAGAGAGTCAAACCAGACTGTTAGCTTCAAGTCTTTTCAGTCAGTTAAATCCCCAGAGTTTAAGGGCGAGGTAGATCTGATTGCTGCTAGGATTTGGCTTAAGGAAATGGAGAAAACCTTCACCCTTATTCAGGTCAGTGATGATTCTAAGTTGGATTATGCCAATTACTTTCTTAAAGGTGAAGCAAGTTTTTGGTGGGAATCTGTGCATGCATTAAAAGGAGAAGGCCCTCTCTCTTGGGCCAGATTTACAGAGTTGTTTCTAGAGAAGTATTTTCTAGATTGCTTGCAGAGTCAGTTGGAAGTAGAGTTTTTAGAATTAAAGCAAGGAGAAAAGAGTGTGGCTGAGTATGAGGCCAAGTTTACGGAGTTGGCCCGACTAGCCCCTGGATATGTGAATACTGAAATTCAGAAAGCTAGAAGATTTCAGCAAGGGCTGAAGCCGGAAGTTTGTAGTGGAATGGTGGCCCTACAGCTTAAGACGTATACCTCGGTAGTTCAAGCCGCCCTGGTGATTGAGAGCGATCAGAAGTTGGCCTCCAAGGAAAGGAGTGATAAGAAGAGAAGGTTTGAAGGTGGTATAGGTAATGCAGACCAGGAGAAGACTTATGTACTCAAAAGGATAACCAAGGTTTGTTTAGGTTTTCCTCTCATATTTGGGTTCCTAATGTAGCAGAATTGAAGAATGAAATATTGCACGAAGCGCACAACTCTATGTTTTCTATCCACACCGGTAGCACGAAGATGTACCAAGATTTAAAGAAGCACTTCTAGTGGCCAGAAATGAAGAAAGAGATTGCAGATTGGGTCAGTAAGTGTCACGTGTGTCAGATGGTAAAAGCAGAGCATCAAAGGCCCAATGGATTGTTGCAGCCTCTAGAGATTCCACAGTGGAAATGGGAAGAGATTGCAATGGATTTCGTGGTGGGTTTGCCGAAGACAAGATCGAATCACAATGCCATTTGGGTAATCATCGATAGATTGACCAAGTCAGCGCATTTCCTTCCAATTAATGAAAGGTATTCTTTGGAAAAGCTAGTTAAAATATATTTGGATGAGATAGTCACCAAGCATGGGGTACCTGTGTCTATAGTATCAGATCGAGATCCCAGATTCAATTCGAGGTTTTGGACGAAATTTCAAGAATGTTTAGGAACTAAATTAAATATGAGCACCGCTTATCATCCTCAAACTTATGGCCAAAGTGAGAGAACGATTCAGACGATCGAAGATATGTTAAGAGTCTGTGCTTTGGATTTTAAGGAAAATTAGGATGATCATTTACCGTTGATAGAATTTTCTTATAATAACAGCTACCATGCCAGCATTGGAATGCCACCTTATGAAGCCTTATATGGACGAAAGTGTAGATCACCTATGTATTGGGATGAGGTAGGAGAAAAGAAAGTGTTAGGACTTAAATTAGTACAGCAGACGAAAAAGGCAGTGGTATTAATACGGAAAAGATTGGAAGCCGCTCAGGAAAGACAGAAGAAGAATGTAGATTTACATCAGAAAGACATAAATTTTGAAATAGGATCATTGGTATTACTATAGGTTTCGCCATGGAAAGGATTGATTCGATTTGGTCAGAAAGGTAAGCTGAGTTCGAGGTATATAGGACCATTCGAGGTTTGAGGCGAATAGGAAAAGTTGCGTATGAGATAGCTCTACCCCCGCAATGGCAGCATATTCATAATGTATTTCATGTGTCCATGTTGAAGCCGTATATCCCTGTTTCGAATCAAGTAATCGATTATGAACCGATTGAGCTTTAATCAGATTTGTCCTATGTGGAGCAGCCAATTCAGATATTAGATCGTAAGGAGCGTGTACTTAGGAATAAATCTATCCCTATAGTTAAAGTACTTTGGAGAAACCCTAGGGTAGAAGAGTCTACCTGGGAATTAGAATTAGATATGCTTGACAAATATCCTCACTTATTTAATTAGTTGAGATTCCGAGGGCAGAATCTTTTTAAGGGGGAAAGGATATAACGACTCGTATATTTTTGTAATATTTAAATATGTAATTATTGCGTAAATAATTAATAAAGAATTTTGTATTAATTATGGTCTCTGTGATTTACTTATTATTGCTTATATGTGATTGTTGGATTGCGTGGTGTGTTTTTATGATTAACTGTTGCACCATTTTATTTTTATTTCACTTTTAAAAAGTGATGTTGTGATAATCTTATTTTCAAAATTATTTGGGTTGTCTATAAAATTGTTTTTATGATTTTATAATTTCAATGATTATATTTGGGATTTTAAAAAATTTACAAATCAATATTCTGTTAATTATCTATTCTCAAATGATTTTCTGATTGCGTTTAATTATAAAATCCATATTTAACTCTAGGATTCTTCAAAAATTATGGAACTCATATTTTATTACGTTTATAATATTTTGAGAATTTTAAAATTATTTTTGTAATTTCCGGGATTAATATTATCGGCGCGCTGTTTCGCTTAATCGCTAAATGCAGATATTAGTTGCATTCTAAAAATGCATTAAAAACTTTGAAGATTTCATTTTATTAACTTTTGAATATTTCGGGAATTTTGGTGTAAAGTTTATAATATTTCGATATGTTTTAGAGCGCAGCCGGTACGTGATTATAACAGAAAACGATTAAAACAGCAGGCTAACAAATAAAATCGGGACACGTGGCATATGCAATACTCGTGTCCAGGCCTTATTTCTTTTCTTTCCTTCTATATTATTCCCCTCCCCAAACGAACCCTGTTTTTGTCTCTCTCTCCTCTCGAATCTCTCTCGCTCTCGTCTCTCCTCTCTCCCTCTTTCACTCAAATCCCTCGGTTGCTTTCGATTTCTTCCTGTTTAATTTCTGGTAATTGTTTTTCCACTTGATTCCCCTATTTCGCTGCTGTTTTTCTTTCTTGTTTCGCCACTGTTGCCGCTGGTTTCCGGCGTGGTGGCGGTGGTGTGGCTGTGTTCGATATATATACTTATATATATACATATATGTGTATATGTGTGTTCTGTGTGTGTATCCAGTCTGTGTGTGTGTGTGTTGGGTTCGAGTGTGTCTCTGTTTCCCTGATTTTTGGCCGCTGTTCTTTTGGTTTTCCGGTTGATTGTGCAGTCTGTGGTTGTGGCGCGTGTTGGCGCGTGTTGTGTAGTTTGGGATTTAACTATTTTCTAGATTTTGTGCAGGAATTTTTGACTAATATTTCGTGATATTAAAATTTAGTTCGTGCGGAATATGATTTTAATAATCGGTGAAATTTATTCGGACACCCGTATATTTCGGGCACCAATGAATTTTGCCGTTGTGCGCGATGAATTCTTTTATGAGCGCGCGGTGGACGGTGATGACCCTGTTCTAAGTCCTAAATATTTTAATAAATAAAACAACTTGTATAAATTATTTTCGGGACTATAAACTTATTTTTGTGTCAGTTCGAATTGATTTGTTGGGAAATTGATGTCGATTGATGTTTCGACGGGTAGGTCTATAAACAGAGGAGTCGCTGTCCAAATTTTTCTAAAAATTACCTTTAATTACGAATAAGTGTATATATCTCGTTTAATACAAATTGAACCCTGGTTGCTATGTGCCCTATTATTGCGTGTATATTATTATTAGTTGAATGCATACGAGTCAGGAACTATATCGTTGGGTAATTAGTTTAGTGAGGAAAAGTCAAGCATAATCGGTCATTTAACCTAGGTTGTTTTGATTTCGTAGGTTCGAGTCGAAGGACCAGTAGTGAAGTCAAGTATAGTAAAGTCAGTGTCAGTGAAAAGCTTCGCAAGGCAAGTACCCCTGAACTAATCTTTTACAGTTCAATATATATGAATAGTTGTTGATTTAAATTATGTACTGGAACCATACGTTTTAAGTTACGTATTCCCCGTATTTAAATATGTTTTATTAACTGATGTTTTGGGGAAAAAGTAACTTTTGAAAATGTCTATCTCAAGATTGTGATTAAAATTAAAAAGGATTTTGAGAATGTGTTCTGTAATCGTTTAAAAAGAGATAGGTGTAATTGATTTTTAAAACTGGATAAAAACGAACCAGATATTGGATAGTCAGTGTCGTAAGAGGTCCGTTATTAGGTAAAGGCCCAACAAGTGGTTGCGTAAGAGGCTAAGTCGGATGCGCGCACTGGTAGGCCGCTTGGTCCAGCATAACAGAGACCTAGCTAGTCTCTGAGTTCCGGAACAAATTGTGGTGGGATAGACTGATCAGCTGTCCCTAGAATTCATCCACTTTTATATCTGACTTTGGTTTAATGCTTCCCGTAACGGAACAAATGGTTTATGGTCCCCGTAACGGGATAGATGATTTATGGGTCCAACAATGGACAGTGGTTTTGGAAAGGAAATAGCATGCTAAAATTGGACTCTGGTATTTTGACACAGCACACTACAGATGATATTATTTTGCAGAGCATGCTAGTTTTGATATCCAGTTTATACCTGTTTTTACGGATTTTTCGTAAACTAGTTTTGATATCCGTTCCTATACTATTTTTATACATCCTATTTTACTGATTATTTATATAGAGGTACTGTTGAGCAATGGATTGCTCACCCTTGCAGCTTGTTTTGTATTTATTTATTGCAGATGTCTAGAAGACCAGGTCAGTGTAGTGTGTCAGCCCCCTCCGGTCCCGGCTCCTCTGAGGTAGTTTGTATCAGACCCTGAGGTCTGATGAGTTACTGTAATAAGTTAGAATGTCGGATCTTGAATAAGTTGGTGTTATTTTGTAACCTAAATAATACTTGAACCTGCATCGGCTCCTGGTTTGGGGTCGTGTGTTATAATATGGTTTATTTAGTAGTTTATATTGTAGTTTATTATATTTTGGTGACGTCAGCCCCTGACCCCGGAGTTGAGGCCATCACAGAAGTGACCTAATGTTGATGTCAAATGCTGATCAACAAATACTGATGATAATTGCTGATGACGCCGCCTCTGCTAAACTATGATATCAAATACTGATAAATAAACTGTGATAGTTTATATGCTGATATCATTAATTTCTTCTAACAATCTCCCCCAACTTGTGCATTATGTAATTATGGACAAGTTCCTTATTGATGATGTCAAAACTATCTAAATGCAGAGATACAAACAAATAGTCTGTCTTACAATCAGTGTCTTCAGACATAACTTCAGTCTTGAACTCTGGTACAATCAGTAGCTTAATCAAGGAATTTATTGAGTAAAATATCTTCAAGAACATTTACACACATTTCCATTTTCTGTTTGATATCATTGAGCTCCTCTGTAGATTCATCATTCTGATAAACATCAGCTCTGAGGTCATGCAGATCTGCTATTCCAAGTGACAGATCATCAAGTTCCAAGAGACTAACTTTTTTTCCATCTGGATTGAAAGTGAGAACCTCTTCACAAATAGACTTGACTACTTTAGCTCCTCCAACATGCATATCAACAGTATAACCAGATTCATTAATGTACCTTGGAATATTATTAGACTCGTAGGTCATTCCTTTCTACTTCATGTATACCAAGTTCTTTATAAATTCTGACCATCTAGCAGTAGTAGAGTTGTTTACCTTAAGTAAAGTAGTGACAAATTCCAACTCCTGCCATGGTTTATTCTTTAATGCTCTTGAGTAAGGCTCAACCTTCTTCCAGATTCCAGAAAATAAATCATCTTTTGAAAATCCCAAGCCACTTGTTCTACCAGCTCTTCTAGACCAAGAGTTTCCACTATAGATCTTATTTATAGTCTCAGAAGAATCTCTTACTGGTGCAGGTGTCTTGCTTCCTCATAGTAGCTTCTTCTTATCTTCTAAGGTCAATTCTGGCATTTCAGAGTTTACATTTTCTGAATTAGGATTTATGAAATCAGCTTGTATTTTAATTAAACTATCAACTTGAGTAGTATCAGTGGTTGTGACTAGTTGAACTTCAACAATTGTTTCTTCATCAACTTGAGCATTGTCATAGGTTGGCATCAGTTATAAATTCTCAGCCCAATCAGCTCTAGGAATCATCTTTATTTTCTTGTGGAACTGATTGTCTTCTTCTTTATGAATCTTCTCTTCATCAACATCATCATGAGTTATAACTACTGAATAGATTGGATCTATCAGTGTTTGAGATTTTGAAACTTAGATGCTGATTTCTTCTTGGATTTTCTTTAGGATTTGGCTTTGATTTCTCACCAATTTTCTCTTTCCCCTATAACTCTTATCAACATTTAAAATTGCTTGAGACCTTAAAGGCCTTTTAGCATCAGTTTGACTGACCTCCTTGATTATTACTCCTTTTGTAGGTCTGCTACCAGGAACATCTTCATAAGGTGAGATATCAATATTTTCTGATCTTATTAATTTGAATTCTTCCTCCATAAGCCTAAGTTGTTCCATATCAACTCCATGATTTTCTCTCTCAATTATTCTTCTACTCACCTCAGAATCAAAAGCTTGAGTCTTTGGACCCTTGTAGAACAGAGTTGTTTTCTTCCCTTTCACCTTCAGTGTTTGTAGATACTGACTTGCTTCAGCACCAGCTTCTACCTCCAGAATGCCTTGGTCATCATTAACAATTATAACTTTCAGAGTTTGATGAGATTTAGTCACAGTCAGCTCCTTATTTTGCACAGTCTTTGAGACTTGCCTTCCAGATCTCCCCCTCTCTTCACCTTGTCTAGATTGACTAGTGGTTTTAGATGTACCACTAGTTCCAATCAGATCTCCATCTTGTTTTTTCAAAACTAACTCCTTCTTACTGCCTTTTTTATCACCATCAGGACCATCCTTATCAGCATTTGTCAGTATGAGCTACTTGTATTTAGATTTAAGCACTTTCTCCCCCTTTTTAACATCATTACCAAGTAGGAGGGAAACTATAAGCTCCGTTGACTGATGTACCTTATTCAATTTCCCAGACATCTTATTCTGGGTTTCCTCCAATCTAGCTTGATTGGCTTCCATTTGTTCTTGTCTGACAATAATGGATGCTAACTGCTTTTGGATCTCCTTCAATGTGGTTAGCTTAGTTTCAAGAAAAAATTCATTGAGTTTATTGATTTGAGAGTTGGTAGATTCTTGTGTATGTTGAACTGACTTGACTAGTAAGGCTGAAGCTTTTAGATGATTAAAAATGTCAGGATTTTGAATGTTCTTCTCAGCTATCTCCAAATGTTTAACAACGTGAGTAACAGATATTGGATAATGAGCATTCTTTCATTTAGAATTCCAAAGTTCATCAAAGAATTCTTGTTGCCTCTTGGAATTCAAGGCAGCTAGTTGTCTTTTCTTTTCAAGTTTAGACATTCCTTCGGGAAATAAAAGTTCATAAAGATCCTCATCAGGATCTAATGATACATGGATATCTTTTCCATCATTAGACTCACTCCCATGCATAGATTTCTCATCAACAACTAGTTCTCTAACTAACTGAGCTACTTCATCTTTAGCATCAACATTTAACATATCATCAAGAATTGGAGTAGTATGTGATCTAACTGCTTCAGAAACTACCATACAATCAGCATTTAACTCTATATCTTCAAGAATAGTAGCCATATAAAGTGGAGCTTCAACATTTATCTCCAAAACTTTAATGCATGTTAAGTACTGTGGTGATTTAGAAATTGTGGAATGAATATAAGTGGATTGTTCTGCATCTACATCAACAGCAGGAACATGGAGGATGACAGTAGATGGAATGATAGATTGAGCGGACTGCAGGAAAGTATCAGTATTTAGACTTGCAGGGAGATTAACAGCACTTGGTACATCAAAGTTTATCCGAGGGTCTACAAACTGTTGTTCAATAACTGTTTCGTTAGTACTCTATGCACCTGCAAATTTTTTCACAAAAACACTAAATCCTGACACTCATCTACCTCTCCTTTTTCCAGGTAAGGATCCCGCCTCTCTTTAATTCTGTTTTTCTCTATATCATTTCTCTCATTCTCACATGAAAGGCTCAAAAAATTTTGTCCTACAAAAATAAGAGGTAGCTGAGAAGAGTTGTTTGTGATCATATGACTAGAGGTATTCTTTTATAAAGGTCTAATCACATTCATTTCATTGGGATTTAACTAGAAGTAAATGCTGATAATACAAAATGGGTATTTAAATTAAATGTTAATAAAGATAAATCAGTATTTATACCTTGTGCTTCTGAAGGATCAGCTTCTGCGTAGACATCCAAAGGTTGAATTGAGAGAAGTTCAGCTGATGTGGATATTGGATGAATCCTTCCTTCAGAATCAACTGCTAAAATTACTGGACCAAGAGTCAAGCCTACACTACCACTTTGAGGTAGTGGTTCTTGTGGGGCTGGAGATTTAGGAGTTTCTGGATGACTTTGACACCCAGGTTCTTCTGTACTCCTCTCCTCAGTATCATAATATGACTCTGTTAGGTCACACTTTCACTGTAGAGGGGGTGAATACAGTGTTTATTACAATCAAATCAAACTTCAAGAACTTATGTAACAGAAAACAAACTTTATTTAAACAATAAACTCTGTTACAATCTGGAACTGTTATCTCTCAGTGATGAACAAAATATCACGAGAGCTACTAGAGTTATATTAAATAATATTCTCGATAATGATAACACTTCTAGTGTAAACTCTATTTCTGTGTTTATATACTACACAGTTACAAGATATTCACTAATTGATATGGAATATAATTCTGCTTCCTAAAATATATCAATCAGATATCTTCTATTCCAAGTATTCCATTCTTCACAGAATTCCTTCTTCATGCATATCTCTTCTTATGTTTATCTTGATCTTCTTAACTTTAATCAGCTACTGTCCTTATCTGATCGTCCTTCAGCACTTAAGTTCTGATATCTATCTCCTGATAACATAAGTACTGATATCCCTTAAGTTCTGACTTCCAGTATAAGTACTGATCAGTTAAGTACTGATTTGTTCTGTTCAAATAAGATCTGAAATCTAAACATAAAACATATTAGCCATGACATTATCAAATATATCTAACAATCTCCCCCAACTTGTAAATTAACAAAATATACAAGTTTAACAGATATTTGATGATGTCAAAAACATTAAGTACAAATGCATGAGAAATAGACAAGATAACTACAACTTACAGTCCTTAAAGTTTTTACCAATTCAGCTTCTGATAACAACTTCAACCTGTATAAATATCAGAATTTAAGCAGTTGTAGATCTTTGACTTGGCTTCATCATTTTCTGATCTCTCTGATGTCAGGAGTTGTTCTGAGATAATTCTTCAACAAACATTTCTCAGCATATCTGAGTTCATCAATCATTCTCCGTTTGACATCTTTAAGCTCTGCAGTATCTTCACCAGTTTGAAATATTGCAGCTCTGAGATCATTAACCTTTGCTTTTCCCAACTCCCGATCTAGTCTTATGACATAAGCTTTATTAGACTCTAGATTGAATTCAAGTCCCTTAATACCAAGATATGTTCTGATCTGTGCAGTATTAGGCTTCATATCAACAATATCACCATTGTGATTTCTGTACTTTGGAACATATCTGCTGTCAGACTTAACAGAATAAAGTCTTTTCTGTCTCTGAATCTGTTCCTTTAAGTAGTTTGCAGCAGTCTCTGTTATTCTGTCATCCACTTGAAGTAAGAACAATACATGCTCCAATTCTTCAAAATACTTCAATGGAATGGCATTTTGTCTTATATGATAAACCCTACCATCTGTCATGAAATACAACATGATGTATTCTTTCAAGTAGGTATGGTAAACCATCTGTACAGATTCTAGTTGATTCAATCTTTCAGGAGTTGCTCCAATACCTGGTTCACTCAAGGAAGTAGGATCATCAGTAGTGTTGTGTACTCTTCTTTCATCAGCACTTCCCAATCCAGTTTTATCTCTAGCTTCCTTTCCAGTAACTACTCTTGCTTCAAAACCACTTGAAGTAGTCTTCAAAGATTGAGTCTGTTTTGCTTTAGTGAATCCTGGTAGGAGTGTTTTAGATTTATTTTCTGATATCAAGTTAACTTGAGCACTGTCAGAGGTTACTTGCTTCTTCTGAATATCAGAACTTACAATTTCTTGACTCTGAACAACTTGAGCCATGTCAGAGGTTGTTTTAAGAACTTTTCTTGAAGTCAGAGCAAGATTATCTTTTCCATCAGTAATTTCTTCTTCCTCAGGAGGTACATAAGGCTTGATAGGTTCACCAACCTTTTCTTTACCCTTGGATCTTGGATCTATCTGTGGTTGTGATCTAGCCAAAGTTTCTTCAGTATGTATCCTTTCTTTGATCACAATGCCTTTAGATTTTGGAAGTAACTTTTTACCAGAAGCTTCAGATTTAGATGTGACTTTCTCTGATTTAAGTCTGGCTTCTTCTTCCTTTAAACTTTCCAAGTCCATCCCTGGATTTTCTTGAAGAAATAACTGTCTTGACATTTCCTCATCAAGATCTAGAAGTTCATCAGAACTTATCCTTTTACCAGCAGCAGAACTTATTCTTTTCCCAGTATCAGAACTTGTTCTGTGACTAGCTTGTCTTGATGTAAACCTTCTACCTTGACTATGACCACTACCCATTCCAGAGTTTCCTTGGTCATCTTTTCCATCATCCTTTCCTTGCAGTGACTTGTTGATTTTGCATTTGGACTTAATTACCTTCTCCCCCTTTTTGGCATCAGCAGGTAATAAAAGAGAGATAAGTAGTTCCACTGAGGTCTGGATTTCAGTAAGTTGCGATTGCTGAGAAGCTTGATTTGTCAGAATTTGATCAATCTGAGCTTGTTGCTTCTCTTGAGTTTTCTCAATATAAGCAACCCTGTCAATGGTAGGTTGGAAAAACTTTTTCTTATCAAATTTCCAAACTTGTTCCTGTTTAATAAAGTTCTCCTGAATCTTGTGTAGCTCTGCATGAGTGTTGGAATGAAGACCTTGTAGATGTTTAGTACTCAATGCAGTGACTCTAAGCTGGGTTTTAAAATCATCAGAATTTAACATTTCATCAGCTTTAGTCAAGTGCTCAGCAAGATGTAAAGCATTTGGAACACATGAAACTGAGTTCCATTCTTTAGTCCACTCCTGACCTGCAGGAGTTTCACTCCAAGGTACTGGTGCATCCCTGATAACAAACTCCTTTAGCAGTTCAGACTTAGGAAGAGTCAGTGGAGGAGTATGTCCTGAAGGACCTGCTTCATCAGCATCTACAGTTGTAGCAGCTTCACCAGTATCTTCAACATTTGCAGCATCAGAACTTAAAGAATCAGTATCTTCTGATAAGACAACTGTATGAGTAGCAATGGAGGCTTCAACATCCTCTAATTGCTGATCTGATACTAAGTTCTGATCAACAGCCATATCCTGATGCTCACCTAAAATCTGATCATCATCTTGATGCAGAGAAGGTGTTAGTGATAACTCAGGAGTTTGAACAGCATCAGTAACGGGTGTTGTGGAAGGATTATTTGTTGTTGGAGCTTCTAAGAAAAGTATTTCAGGCACAACCAAGTTCTGAATATCAATTTCAGCACTTGTTCCTGGATCAACAAGAGATATAGAAGGTGAATTAGCCTTGTCAGATACAGGTTCCTGAGATTGAGTTGATGGAGAAGAAGTGACTGGAGCAAATTCCTTGTCTTGTGAGATCAGAGATTCCTGATCCCCTTCCTTAGCTGCTTCCTCCTCATCATCTGAAACTGGCCTCTGTGCCCTCTGTTTCTTGTACTTCCTTGTTGATTTGGATTCCTTGGGAGTTGCAGGAACCGTCATACGTCTAAGCCTCTTGAGAAGCCTAGAACCCCCAATTGCAGAATCCTTCTGAGAAGTTGCCTTCTCAGCTTCATTTACCACAGGTTCTGAAGATGGAATCTGATCCTCAGAATCTGATTCATCTCTCAAAGTAATCCTCCTCTTCTTTTGAGATGTTTGAGGAACAGTCTTTGTTCTCTTTGGCTTAGAGGATATAGGCTTCACAGTAGGTGCTGAAGAAGAAGGTTGAGCAGTCTGTGAAGTGGAGAGATAGGATTTGAGATAAGTTCTGAGGGTAGGTTGAGTAGAATGAGAGGTAGGGACTGAGGTTGATGGATTTTGGTTATGGTGAGTTGGTTGAACGTTTGAGTAAACAGATTTGTAAGTAGCTGGATCAGCATTTACCAGAATCTGTTTCACAGACTGAGGAATCTGTAATTGTCTCACCATTGATTTCTTTGTGTCAGCATTTATCAGGTCGTTAAAGTACCTTTTTGCAACCTTAAAAGGTGGGGTTTGAGTGCTGACTAACTGGGGTTCAGCAGTACAATACGTATAAATAAGTTGACAGAATCTAGCAAAATAAACAACATCTCGATCCTCTGTCATCCTATCCCCAATAAAACCAATTATTCCAGTTGCAAAATCAAAATGAGTTTGATGGATAATAGCATACCCGATGTGCTGACTCAGAATTGGGATGGCATCAAAATTTGAACACTTGTTGCCAAAAGCCTTGGTGATGCAATCGAAGAAGAAACTCCATTCTCTTCTGATATTAGCCCGTTTCAACTGCCCAAGTTTCGTCAGACTCTTTTCATATCCCAAATCAGTCATTAACCTCCGAAGTTCTGATTCCTCTGGTATAGAGAAAGTACAATCTTCTGGAAGATGTAATGCTCTTCGTACTGTACCAGGAGTGACTACATAGGAAGAATCACCCACTTGGAAGATAATACTGGGAGTTCCTCGTTTACCACCATCATCATGAACTCCAGTCCTCCAGAACTGCAGAACTTGTTGACTTGAAAATAATTCAGGCTGAGTTAAGGCGTACCCAACCTCACTATGTGCAAGAAGATCTTGCACAAAATGCAATTCAGATGGAGCTTCAGCATGATCAAGAATTGCAGCATAGTTGTTTGGAACAAACTTTGCTCCATCAATGATTAAATCCTTTGGTGCCATGTGAAAAATATTGAAATTCAAGTATGCCTGTTATGTGTGTGAGATAATGTCTGTATGAAAAACCAACGTGAGAAAGAATGAGAAAGAGAGTAAAAGTGAGAAGAGAGATAAAGTATAAAGAAAATAAAAGATTAAAGAAATCTTCTCTCTGTTGTTCTTATACTCGAAGAAAAATGTTACCGTTGGACACCTGTCAGACATGCAGTAATAACGGATAGTTACTGGGCTCGAGAAAACAGGAATGATTACTTATCCAGTTGCCTTGATTCAAGGAAAAACCATTTCAGTTATCAAGAGACACAGATTTAATTCAAAATTGAAACCGTTAGCACTGATTGAATTATTTTTCACTGCAACATTAATATTCTGAAAATGAATCATGTTAAAAATGACCGAGATAATTTCGATGAATAAGTGCTGACAAAGAATCAGAACTTAAATAAAGACAAAATTTAAATGGTCATCAGAATATCAAGCAGGATTTAACAACACAGATAAAATAACTCAGAGACAAAATCTTGAAGTAAAAACAGTTTTCATTAATATATCAAGTCAATACATATATGAAACAGAAATTACATCAATACAAGATTGTCCCTAAGCTTCTAATCCTAACGTCAACAGCTTTAGTCCTAGCTAAGAAGCCTGACAAAGCTGAGGATGAAGAAGAACAGGAAGAAGACAAGATTAAGTCATCCTCCTCTTCCTATCTTCGACAAACAAGATAGCGAGTCGAATGATTCGCTCTTGCTGACGGATAGCTTCCCGCCTTTCCTCCTCCAGGCGCTCCAGATGGCGATGATAATCCATCTCGAAGAATAGAAGGTGAGCCAGCACCTCCTATGGGACAGAGTCCCAGATCTCCTCAGGAATGGCTGTTATATGCCACTCCTGCCGCCACTCGGCACAACTGAGCTCCATTGTGAAGGTTTGTGTGTTCAAAAACATGTTGAATCGAACCATTGTGTTTTTGACAGAAGAAGGAGGATAAGTGTGTGAGAAGAATGTGATGGAAAGACTGATGTGAAGTGGTTGTTTATATAGGCAAGAGAATGCCAAGAGACGCAAAGATATTTAATGCTGACAGGTAGAAGTAATTCTACCTCGTCTCCCTAGACTTTGAAAAAGAATAACAGTCATTGGAAAAGGAATGTGCACATGTAACAAGAGTGAACTGTTCAAGGACGAGTGCCATTATGTTTTAACCATAGACTATTAATCTTCCACTTCAACATTTCGAAATTAATCTGAGACTGTTACCAAATTTTATTCATAGATAAGTCAAGTAAAGGGTTAGACTGAAAAATCAGAACTTAGACCTATCCCAGAACTTAACAGTCATCAGAACATAATGTCTTAACTCGAACAAGGAATATCTATCTTAGTAAATACTCATACAAGTTCTTAGTTATGAACGTCAGAACTTAATCATCAGAACGTGTAACTAGAACTTGTCCTCAGAATTTGTGCAGAAGTGACACAATGACTGTTTATCTAAAATAACATAGACCACCACAGAAATTTCATCATTCATATGGAGTGATGTGTGTGTGCATTAAGCTAAATAACAAACAAAGAGTAAAGTCTGATCTACTTCAGTACATCTTAGAAATAAGTCATAATTAAAATTTTGCTAAAGAGCTGTCATTATCCTGAAACCTACTGATAAATGAGTTCATGCATGAGTTCACCTCTACTGTTTTTTTTTGTGCTAATTTTATGCATCTTTTGAAATTCTATTTTACAGAGGCTTCTCAGTGTAAGTGAGTCACGACTGTTTATTAGAATTTATGCTATTATCAGAGTATTTCTCCAGTAATCATAGAGTGTGAAAAGTCACCAAGAAAATATTTTGCTTTTCTAATGCATATTTACTTAATACCAGCAATGCACTTGGGTCGTCCCTTTCACATTTTTACTCTAGATCTCAAAGGAGTACCTGATATTATTCTTTGATTCCTTTTTTTTTCTTTTGATAAGTGAGGTTTATCAGCACTTAGTACATTCAGCAGTTTTACTAGAATCAGAACTTAAACAGATGAGTAGCATTATTCTAATTTGTGACTTAGTAATAAGATATACAAAGTAAACTTAACTAAGCTCAGTTATCAGAATTTGCTTGTGTCATAAGATTTCCACAGAAATAATTACTTCTTTCATGGGATCATTTGTTTATTGAAGACTAGTAGGTCAGTATCTAGCACAGTTATCCTCATAGGATTGAATAGTTACTGAAACAGACATATCACTTATCAGAGTTTAGAAACATATATCAGACAACAGTCAGTACTTAAAGACATTTATCAATTAATGCACAGAATATACAAAGAGATTAATTCTGTAAATACTGATCATAAAGTCTGATAACATAGAACAAGTTTAAGCAGATTTAGAGAAAGAACCTGAAATCATTCCAAGTTCATTTACCAATTTTGAAAAGGTAGCTTCACACAGTGGTTTTGTGAAGATATCTGCTACTTGTTGATCTGTGGGAACAAAATGCAATTCCACTGTACCTTCATCCACATGTTCCCTGATGAAATGGTACCTGATGCTGATGTGCTTTGTCATAGAGTGTTGAACTGGATTACCTGTCATAGCAATAGCACTTTGATTATCACAGTAAATAGGGATTTTGAAATATGTTAACCCATAATCCAGTAACTGATTCTTCATCCAAAGAATCTGTGCACAACAGCTTCCTGCAGCAATATACTCTGCTTCTGCAGTTGATGTGGAAATTGACTTTTGTTTCTTGCTATACCAAGAAACCAACCTGCCTCCAAGAAATTGGCAGCTACCACTTGTGCTTTTCCTGTCAATTTTGCAACCTGCAAAATCTGCATCTGAGTAACCTATTAATTTAAAATCTGATTCTCTAGGATACCATAATCCTAGATCAGCTGTTCCTTTAAGATACTTAAAGATTCTTTTTACAGCTGTTAAGTGAGGTTCTCTTGGATCTGCTTGAAATCTTGCACAAAGACAGGTAGAAAACATGATATCTGGTCTACTAGCAGTTAGATAGAGAAGTGAGCCAATCATACCTCTGTAATCAGTAATATCTACTGAGTTACCAGTATCCTTATCCAGTTTTGTTGCAGTGGCCATGGGAGTGGATGCACTTGAACAGTCTTGCATTCCAAATTTTTTCAGCAAGTTTCTGGTGTACTTAGATTGACAAATAAAAGTTCCTTCTTCACTCTGCTTGACTTGAAGGCCCAGAAAATAACTAAGTTCTCCCATCATACTCATCTGATATCTTGACTGCATTAGGTTGGCAAACTTTTTGCAAAGTTTGTCATTTGGAGACCCAAAAATAATATCATCAACATAAATTTGGATCAGAAGTAAGTCCTTGCCATGGTTGAGATAGAACAATGTTTTGTCAATAGTTCCTCTGTTGAATCCACTTTCCAGAAGAAACTGAGCTAAAGTCTCATACCATGCTCTAGGAGCTTGCTTAAGTCCATAAAGTGCTTTATCAAGCTTGTAGACATAATCTAGATGTTTGGAATCTACAAAGCCTGGAGGTTGTTCAACATATACTTCCTCTTCCAATTCTCCATTAAGAAAAGCACTTTTCACATCCATTTGAAAGACAGTAAACTTTTTGTGAGCAGCATAAGCCATGAATATCCTTATGGCTTCTAACCTAGCAACTGGAGCAAATGTTTCATCATAGTCAATTCCCTCCTGTTGAGAATATCCTTTTGCAACCAGCCTTGCCTTGTTCCTTACAATTATGCCATCACTGTCAGTTTTGTTTCTGAATACCCACTTTGTACCAACAACCGATCTATTCTTGGGTCTTGGCACTAAGGTCCAGACTTTGTTTCTTTCAAATTCATTCAACTCTTCCTGCATTGCTTGCACCCAATCAGCATCTTGAAGAGCTTCTTCCACTTTCTTTGGCTCAGACTGAGAGAGAAAAGAATTGTAAAGACATTCATTCGAAGTACCTGTTCTAGTTCTGACACCTGCCTCAGGATTTCCAATTATTAAATCAGGTGTATGTGATTTTGTCCACTTCCTTGCAGATGGAAGATTTTCTCTAGAACTGGATGCTCCCCCATGATTCATGCTGTCTTCGGTTTCATTTTCTGATGCTCCCCCTGAAACTATGCTCTCTGAGTTGGATCCTTCAGTATTTAGATTTTCAGCACTGTCAGTACTTGGCTTATCAGAACTTGACGAATCAGAATTTGAAGAGCCAGATGTATGTTCTGATGCTTCTTGAGATGTGATAATATCTTGAGTATGCTCCCCCTGCATTGGTGCATCTTCCTTTGACGTAGTCACCACAGTTTCAATAACATCAGAGTTTAATCCATCAGAATTTACAGTATCAGGACTTAGACTGTCAGGACTTGAGATATCAGAATATGAATCTTCATTTTCAAATCTCAGCTTATCATGATCAATGCAATCTTCAAGTCCAGTGATCTTCTTGTCATCAAAAGAGACATTGATAGATTCCATGACCACTTTTGTTCTCAAATTATAGACTCTGAAGGCTTTTGTAGAAAGTGGATATCCTACAAAGATTCCCTCATCAGCTTTTAGATCAAACTTGGATAGCTGTTCAGGATGAGTCTTGAGAACAAAACACTTACATCCAAATACATGAAAGTATTTGAGATTTGGCTTCTTGTTCTTCACCATCTCATATGGTGTTTTTCCATGCTTGTTAATGAGTGTTGCATTTTGAGTAAAACAAGCAGTCTACACAGCTTCAGCCCAGAAATAGGTTGGAAGCTTTGCTTCTTCAAGCATTGTTCGTGCAGCTTCAATTAGAGTTCTATTCTTCCTTTCAACAACTCCATTTTGCTGTGGAGTTCCAGGAGCAGAAAATTCCTGCTTTATTCCATGATTTTTGCAGAACTCTTCCATTATCAAATTCTTGAATTCAGTGCCATTATCACTCCTCAAAATTTTCACAGAATCTTTGATCAATTTATCCAGATGTTTGACATGATCAATCAGGATAGATGCAGTTTCACTTTTTGTGTGCAAGAAATACACCCATGTGTATCTGGTGAACTCATCTACTATGACCAACGCATATTTCTTCTTTGCAATAGACATGACATTCACTGGACCAAATAGATCAACATGAAGTAGATAATAAGGCTCAAGAATTGATGATTCAGTCTTGCTCTTGAACGAAGATTTTCTTTGTTTAGCCTTCTGACATGAGTCACAAAGACCATCAGGAACAAACACTGATTTTGGCAGTCCTCTCACAAGATCTTTCTTGATCAGTTCATTTATCTTGTTGAAGTTTAAATGAGAGAGTTTCTTGTGCCAATTCCAGCTTTCTTCAGTTGAGGCTCTACTCACTAAACAGATTGCAGAACCATCAGTACTTGTTGAAAGCTTAGCTTCATAAATGTTACCACGCCTGAATCCCTTCAGAACAATTTTTCCTTTAGATTTACTAACTATTTCACAATGTTCTGCAAAGAAATCAACATGATAACCTCTGTCACAGATTTGACTTATACTCAGTAAGTTGTGTTTAAGTCCTGAGACCAGAGCTACATCTTTAATAATGACATTCCCAAGATTGATATTGCCTTATCCCAAAGTTTTTCCAATGTTGCCATCTCCATAAGAAACACTTGGGCCAGCTTTCTCCACAAAGTCTGATAGCAGGGCCTTATTACCAGTCATATGTCCTGAACATCCACTGTCCAGAACTAAAATATTTTTCCTGTTGCCCTGCAATCAAAAAGACCACTAATTATTAGTTTTAAGGACCCAGACTTGCTTGGATCCTTTGGCCTTTTTAGGTTTGTTAACATTAGCAGCGGATTTAACATCAGATTTTATGTTAACAGTTTTCTTATCAGAACTTATACTAGAAGGAACAACATAAACTTTCTTTAAAGAAGGTTTTATTTGATAATAATCATAGTACAAACTATGATATTCCTTACAAGTATAAATGGAATGCCATAAACTACCACAATGAAAACAAGGATTTTGTGGTTTGTATCTAACAGACTGACTCTTAACTCCTGACTTTGTAGATAAGGAGTTAATATTCTTATTCTTCCTGCAAAAAGAAGCCAGATGGTTAGAACTTCCACAGTTATAACATGCTTTCCTAGGAGCATCAGGAACAGATTTATAGTTATTGCTTTTATTCACGCCTTCCTTTCCATTCCTGTTTTTCCTAGGTGATTTTACCTTGTTTGCATTCTTAACATCTTTCAGCTTATGCTTAAGCTGCTTCTTTGTCATTAAGCCTATGTTAACTTCAGCTGTCTTTTCCTGTTTTAGTTTGTCAGAAGCTAATTCCTTTTTAACTTCTGATTTCTCATTTTCGGATTTTTCAGTTACAAACTTAACAGGTTTTAACTTCGGCTTTTGCTCATCAACAGGCTTAATTTCTACAGTTCCTTTTTTATTTTCTCCATAGCCTAAGCCCTCTTTCCAGTTTCCACTGCTTAGCAAATTTTGAGTTGTTTTGCCAGAGTTAGTCCAAGTTCTGATAATCTCTCTCTCCTTTTCTAACTCAGTTTTTAGAGATTCATTCATTTTTAGCAATTCATCCCTAACATAAAAAGCATCATCTCTATCCTTCTGAGTTTGATGAAACATGACTAACTCTTTTTCTAAGAAATCATTTCTTTTCCTAAAAGCAAGATTTTCAGAAGTTAATCTTTCACATGTTAAAGTTTGATCTCTATAACTAACAAACATGGTTTTAAGATATCTTCTCAACTCATTAATATCATCAGTATGAAAAGCATAAGTAGTCTGAGGTACCTTTGTTTCAGCAGCTTCAGAACTGCTCTCAGAATTTGATCTATCAGCATTTGCCATCAATGCATAGTTCTCCTCACTTTCAGAGTCTGAGGTGTCTGTCCAGCTTTTCTGCTTTGTAACAAGAGCTTTGCCTTTGTCATTCTTGGTCTTCTTGCAATCAGGAGATATGTGGCCTTTCTCACCATAATTATAACATTTAACATTAGCGTAATCTCCTCTGTCAGACTTTCCTCCTCTTCCTTCAGATCTTCTGAAATTCTTCTTATCAGAACTTATGCCTTTGCTGGAAAACTTCTTTCCCTTCCTGAACTTCCTGTATGCAATCTTTGTGATTCCTTTCACCATAAGAGCACACAGCTTCATCATCTCCTCATCAGCATCAGTTTCAGGCAGGCTTTCAGAATCTGAGTCATCATCACTCTCAGAACTTGATGACTCAGTATCAGATTTTATGATAAGAGCTTTACCCTTGTCTTTCTTTGAGGAAGATGGTTTGGGGGATTCCTCTTCAGCCTTGAGAGCAACCATTCTTGACTTTCCTCCTTTCCTCTTGCTTCTTTGTTCCATCTCAAGTTCATGAGTCTTGAGCATTCCATAGATTTCATCAAGAGTTGTTTCATCAAGATTGTAGTTGTCTCTTATTGTTGTTGCCTTCAAATCCCAACATTCAGGAAGAGCTAACAGGAATTTGAGGTTTGTATCTTCAAGATCATACTCCTTATTTACTAATGACAAGTCATTCAAGAGTTTGACAAATCTATCATATACATCAGTCAATGACTCATTAGTCCTAGAGTCAAAGTGTTCATACTCTTGAGTGAGTATTGTCTTCCTGTTCTTCTTAACTGTTTCAGTTCCTTGACACCTTGTCTCCAGTGCATCCCATATCTCCTTAGCAGTCTTGCAGTTGATTACCCTGTTTGACATTACATTATCAATGGCACTATGCAATAAGTGACGTACCTTGGCATCCTTAGCAATAGATGCTATATCTTCAGCAGTGTAATCATTCTTTTCCTTTGGTACGGTCATTGCTGCTTCACCTGGAACTACAACAGCGAGCTTGGTAGGTTTGTGAGGCCCTTCCCTGATTCTATCAAGGTATTCTGGATCTGTTGCTTCCAGAAACATGGTCATCCTTACCTTCCATATGGGATATTCAGATGGTCTCAATATGGGAACTCTGATAGTCTCATATCGACTCTGAGTTGATGTCTTTGATGATTCCTCAGTTTTGGTAGGCTTAGTTGGAGTTTCTGTGTCAGACATGATTGTGTTTGGATCTTTAACTGTATGTGTGTTAACAGATAGCTCTGATACCACTTGTTAGGTCACACTTTCACTGTAGAGGGGGTGAATACAGTGTTTATTACAATCAAATCAAACTTCAAGAACTTATGTAACAGAAAACAAACTTTATTTAAACAATAAACTCTGTTACAATCTGGAACTGTTATCTCTCAGTGATGAACAAAATATCACGAGAGCTACTAGAGTTATATTAAATAATATTCTCGATAATGATAACACTTCTAGTGTAAACTCTATTTCTGTGTTTATATACTACACAGTTACAAGATATTCACTAATTGATATGGAATATAATTCTGCTTCCTAAAATATATCAATCAGATATCTTCTATTCCAAGTATTCCATTCTTCACAGAATTCCTTCTTCATGCATATCTCTTCTTATGTTTATCTTGATCTTCTTAACTTTAATCAGCTACTGTCCTTATCTGATCGTCCTTCAGCACTTAAGTTCTGATATCTATCTCCTGATAACATAAGTACTGATATCCCTTAAGTTCTGACTTCCAGTATAAGTACTGATCAGTTAAGTACTGATTTGTTCTGTTCAAATAAGATCTGAAATCTAAACATAAAACATATTAGCCATGACATTATCAAATATATCTAACAGACTCCTGTACAGTTCCCATATGGAAGTCAGTTTTTTGCTTGCATCTTTGAGGATAAATTTTCTTACAGAAGTCCTTGATTTGAGAAACTTCTGTATGAACATTGGCAGCAGCAGCTTCATGCCATTCTTGAGTGAGCATTGAGGCAAGAGGCTCTATTTCTTCAATATCTGTTGCACTACTTTAAATTGCGGGTTCTTGTGGGACAGGATCATTACTTGCAGTAGTTGTGGTATCCCTTTGAGATACAGGTTCTTGTGTGCTAGATCCAAAAAATAATCATTGCTTCTATAGCCTCTTGACAGACTGCTCTACTTTCTCATGAGTGATCTCCCTCACTCTTTTCCTTTTTATTAGAGATTCAGTAATTATCACAGGTGCATCGATATTTGACTGTTGCTGAGCATCAGTATATATCATTGGTGGAATGAATGCACCATGTGTATCCTCAACTATTTCTTTCTTGATGTTCCTCATATTTTGAGCAATGTAGGCTTTGACCAACTTCCTTTTCCTTTGCCTTGGGCTTAAATCAGTTTGAACAACATCACCAGTTTAAACAGCATCACCAGTGGTTGTGCCCTCATCAGTTGATAACACAACTGGTCTTGAAGTAGAATAAGCTTTTAAATTCTTGAATTTTGATGATAAATGAGCATTGTCTTCATCACTTGATTCTAAATCAGCTAGTACAAGCTTTCTCTTAACAGATTCTGAAGGTTTAGAAGAATGAGAAGCTTGTACAGAATCCCTTTCCTGTGCTACATCAGTATTTGCAGCACTTGCTCTCTGACTAGATGACCTAGTAGACTGGCCAATTATGTCATGTAGATTTTCAATTGAAACAATAACCCTAGCAGCCAGCTCTGCTTATTTCTTTCTTTTTATAATAGGTGTCTTTTGAGAGGAACTTGAGGTGGATTGTGTTTATGGAAGTGTTTGGGTTGCAGTGTTGGGGTGAGCTACATGTGGGTTTCCAACTGTTATTTCCTGCAGCTTAGCACTCTGTTGGTTTTGCAGACTATAATTCTCAGGAATTCTTGCAATTAGCAAGTTCCTGGCAATCAGCGGTAACCTCAAAGGTGCAAGAATAACCTATTCTGCATCTTTAGAAATTAGATTAGAAAAAGCTCTCTTGGTGAGCTTAAAAACTGACATAATTTGATTAGCAGGGATTTGGGTATCAAGGAAACAAACATTAAAAATCAACTGACAAAATCTAGCGTAATATACTATATTCCTATCACCTTTTAGTCTATCCACTATAAAATATAAAACTACTCTACCCAAATAATAATTTGTACCATGAATTAGAGAGTACCCAGTTTGCTATGTCATGATCGGAAGGGCATCAAAATTTGTACATTTGTTGTTGAAATCCCTTGTGATGCAATCAAAGAAGAAGTTTCACTCCTTCCTTAGCCCATTCCTTTTCAGTTGGCCCAGATTATTCATATCTTTATCATAGCCAATTTTATTGAAGAATCTTCTTATTTCAGCATCTCCCACAAATGCAGAGTAAGATATATAATTAGGAAGTTAAAGAGCATCTCTCACTATTTGAGGAGTGACAACCCTAGATTTGTTGTCAAATTCAAACATAATGCTTGGAGTCCCAGAAGCTCCACCATAATCATACACACCAGTTCTCCATAAAGCGAGAACTTGGTTTTCAGAAATAGTTGTTGGAGCTGTGAGAGCATACCCAACTTCACTTGACCTTAAAAAATCTTGAAAAATGTGAAAATAAAGATTTATTCCATTGTTGTCCAGAATCGCAGCATAATTATTTGTGATAAATTTGGCACCGCCATGAGTGAAGGGTTTAGAAACACCAGGTGAAGTCATGATTTTTATGTAAGTAAGAAGCTTAACGGCTGGTTAGGGTTTCAGAGTTTAAGCCCGAGAGAAGAAAATAGAGTAAGAGAGTAAGAAGATAATCATAAACTAATAAAGTGATAATTAGAAATCAAAAATTGATTTTGTTTAACAATCCACTCTAATACTCAGAAACAATTCATCTTAGTGGGACACGTGGCATAAGTTTATTAACTGAAATGTAATCATGAAAACATGTAATTATGACAGTTAATACGTGCACAATTACCCAAAGTAGATTACTCAATCGTTTTTCCTATCCTCGCGCCATCAATTAATAGCTGTAAGCACTTAAATTTACCCACTAATTAACTACTTCAATACTATAATTAAAATACTGACCAAAAACATATTTTGAATAAATTCAAAATATTATCAGAACATAAATAGTCAATCAGGATTTGACCATTACCAGTATTTAATTAACTATTGTTAGGACTTATTAGTCAACACAAGTTTGACCAATATTAGAGTTTATTCAAATAATCAGTGTTTATCATGTAGCAACTGGATGAGATTAAATATCCAAATTTAAACTCAGGTCAACTTATACATATAAATTAACATGATTCCATGACATCAGAGTTTAACACTATTATCAGATTTAACAAATACTGATACATAAGATAAAGATACCACACTCTAATTATCAATTACAGATCACAACATTTCATCAGAATTGTCCTGAGATCATTCCCAATTCATTCACCAATCTGGTAAAGGTTGCTTCACATAGTAGTTTGGTGAAGATGTTTGCTAATTACTGATCTGTTGGAACAAAATGCAATTCCACATTACCTTCCATTACATGTTCCCTTATGAAATGATACCTTATACTGATGTGTTTAGTCACTGAATGTTGTACTGATTTCCCGTCATTGCAATAGCACTTTGATTATCACAATGTATAAGAAATTTAGAATAATCTAACCCATAATACAGTAACTGATTCTTCATCCAAAGTATTTGAGCACAACAGCTTCCTGCAACAATGTACTCAGCTTCAACAGTTGATGTGGAAATTGACTTTTATTTCTTACTAAACCAAGAAACCAATCTGCCACCAAGAAATTGGCAGCTTCCTGAGGTTCTTTTCTTGTCTATTTTGTATCCTTCAAAATCAGCATCTAAATATCCAATTAGCTTAAAATCTGAATCTCTAGGATACTACAAACCAAGATTCATGGTGCCTTTGAGATATCTAAAATTTATTTTCACTTCTAATAAATGTGTTCCTTTGGATCAGCTTGGAACCTTGCATACAGACAAGTGGCATACATGATCAATAATCCATTAGGTATAAATTCATATATCAAGTCTACTAGCAGTCAAATACAGGAGTGAACCAATCATACCTTTGTAGCTAGTTATATCTACTGATGTACCAGTATTTAAATATAACTTGGTTGCAATGGCCATGGGAGTTACAGTTGAACTGTCTTGCATCCCAAATCTTTTGACCAAATTCCTGGTATATTTTGCTTGATTTATGAAGATTCCTTCATCTGTCTGCTTTACTTGTAAACTCAGAAAATAAAACAATTCTCTCATCATACTTATTTGATATCTAGACTGCATTAGCTTTGCAAACCTCTCACAGAGTTTATCATTAGTAGAACCACAAATGATATAATCAACATATATCTGTACTAACAACAAGTCCTTACCATGGTACTTATAAAAATAGAGTTTTATCAATTGTACCTCTTTTGAAACCACTTTCTAACATAAATTGAGCAAGTATTTCATACAAAGCTCTTGGAGCTTACTTTAGTCCATAGAGTGCTTTATCCATCTTATAGACATGATCTGGATATTTTGGATCAATAAACTCTGAAGGTTGTTCAATATAAACTTCCTCTTCAAGTTCACCATTTAGAAATGCACTCTTCACATCCATTTGGAACATTTCAAACTTTATGTGAACAGCATAAGCTAAAAATATTCTGATTGCCTCAAACCTTGCAACTGGAGCAAAAGTCTCATCATAATCAATGCATTCTTGCTGTGAATAGCCCTTTGCAACCAGCCTTGGTTTATTCCTTGTAATAATGCCCCCACTGTTAGTCTTGTTTCTGAAAACCCACTTTGTACCAACTACTGATCTATTTTCTGGTATTGGAACCAATATCCAGACTTTGTTCCTTTCAAATTTATTAAGCTCCTCTTACATTGCTATGATCCAATTAGCATCTTAAAAAGCTTCTTCCACTTTCTTAAGTTCAGTTTGAGATAGAAAAGAATCATAGAGACATTCATCCTGAGTGGCTTTCCTGGTCTTTACACCACTATAAAAATTTATAATGATTAAGTTAGGTGTATGTGACTTAGTCCATTTTCTTGCAGAAGGAAGTTGACTTCTTGAAGTAGATCCTCCCCTTGATCCATAAAGTTTCTAGACTCACTTTGTCTTGTACAATTATTATTTCTTGAAGGTCCCCCTGAATCAGTATTTCCAGTGCTATCAATATTTGCTTTATCAGTATTTTAGGAATCAGAGTCTGATGGAGTATCTACTAATGTTCCTTGATTTAAATCACTTGACTTTTGATGTAAATCATGTTGCTTCCCCTCAACATAAGCTTCAGTTCTTGCAGAGTTGCCACTGACATGTGGCTCATCATAGTTTAGAGTGATGTCATGATTTGTTGTATCAGGATTTGTCAGATTATCAGGACATGACTGACTATCAGGATTTGTCAGATTATCAGAATCTGACTGACTATCAGGATTTAACTGTTCAACATATGGTACTTCATTTTCAAAATGGTCTTCTGCATCCTCTAGACCTGTAATATTCTTATCATCAAAAGACACATGAATAAATTCAATGACCACCATTGTTCTCAAAATATAAACTCTGAAAGTTTTTGTTGACAGTAGATATCCAACAAAAATGCCTTCATCATCTTTTAGATTAAATTTTGTAAGCTGTTCAGGATGAGTTTTGAGAACAAAACATTTGCAACCAAAAAACTGAAAGTACTTCAAATTTGGATTCTCTTATTACCATCTCAAATGATGTTTTGCCATGCTTGTTGATCAATGTTGCATTTTGTGTGAAGCAAGCAGTTTGCACAGCCTCAGCCCAGAAGTAGGTTGGAAATTTTGCTTCATCAAGCATGGTTCTTGTAGCTTCTATGAGAGTTCTATTCTTTCTTTCAACAACTCCCTTTTGTTGTGGAGTTCCAGGGGCAGAAAATTCTTATTTGATCCCCTTGTACTTGCAAAATTCTTCCATAGTGTTATTCTTGAATTCAGTTCCATTATCACTTCTAATGATCTTGAGTTTGTGATTTGATCCTTTTTCCAGCTCTCTTACATGATCAAGAAGAATGGATGGTGTCTCATCCTTGGTGTGCAGAAAATACACCCATGTGTATCTTCTATACTCATCAACAATAACAAGTGCATACCTCTTCTTTGAAATAGACATTACATTGAATAGACCAAAAAGATCAATATGAAGCAAGTTATATGGTTCAAGAGTTGAGGATTCAGTTTTACTCTTGAAAAAATGATTTCCTTAACTTGGCTTTCTGTCATGAGTCACATAAGCCATCGAGAGTAAATACTGCATTCGGCAATCCTCTCACAAGATCTTTCTTTACAAGTTCATTGATGTTATTAAAATTGAGGCGAGTAAGCCTTTTATGCCAGTTCCAACTGTCTTCCACAGACGCTCTACTAAGTAGATATAATTTATAATTATCAGTATTTATGGAGACCCTGGCTTCATATAAGTTACCATGTCTGACACCAGTCATTGCAACCTTGCCATCTTATTTACTGATAATTTCACAGTATTCCTCATAAAAATTCACATGGTAACCTCTGTCATAGATTTGACTCACACTGATCAGATTATGCTTGAGTCCTGCAACTAGAGCTACTTTATCAATGATGACATTTCCAAGCTTAATCTTGCCATATCCCAAAGTCTTTCCTAAGTTGCAATCTCCATAAGAAATATTTGGGCCACCTTCCTCCTTAAACTTTGATAGTAGGGATTTATTTCCAGTCATATGTCCTGAGCATTCACTGTCCAAGACTAAAGAATTTTTATGTTACCCTGCAATCAGTTTTAACAATTAATTAGTGTTTTTAAGGACCCGGACTTGCTTGGATCCTTTTACATTTTTAAGTTTGTTAACATTTGCAGTAAAAGACTTTGAATCAGAGTTTATGCTAACATTATTAATATCAGAGTTTATACATGCAGAAATAGCTTTAGATTTATTTAAAGAGGATTTCAGTTCATAATAATCATAGTACAAACTGTGATACTCTTTACATGTATAAATAGAATGCCAAACACTACCACAATGAAAACAAGGATTCTGTGGCTTATATCTAACTGTTCTATTCCTAAACTCGATTTAGGAGGAACAATATTTTTCCCTTTATTCTTCCCACATGCAACAACAAGATGATTAGTACTACCACAGTTCAAACATTTTTTTCAAGGTGCATTGGGAATGGGTTTGTACTTACCATCCTTGTTAACATCTACTTTGCCATTTCTGTTCTTTCTAGGTTTTTTTTCTTATTTTTTATATTTATCTCCTTCGATTTTTCTTAAGCTGTTTCTGAGTCATTAAACCAATATTTACTGATTTAGTGTGAACATGTTCACTTTTATCAGTATTTAAGCTTGACTTAGGTGCTGAGATTGAACCCTCCTCATAAACTGACTTAATAGAATCAACACTTAAGTTAAACTTAACAGGTATTAACTGAGACTTATTCAATTTTACCTTCTTATTAGTATTTACTGGTTTAACTTTCTCAGTTTCCTTCTTGTTACACTAATCAGAATTAGTTTTATCAGCATATTCTTATCCTGATCTCCAACAGCCATTTTCTATTAAACCCTAAGTTGTTTTCCCTAAATTAGTCCAAAGTTTAATCACTTCCCTTTCTTTAGCTAGTTCCTTTTCAAGGTAATCATGCTTTTCTAACAGTTTTTCTTTAACATACAAGGCATCATCTCTTTCCTTATGAGTTTCTAGCATGAAAATTAACTCAGATTCTAGGTGATCATTCATTTTCTTAATATCAAGGTTTTTATTCTTAATCCTAGCATTTTCAAGAGTTTGATCCCTATACCTAACATGCAGAGATTTAAGAAACAACCTTAGTTTACAAATATCATCAGTATTAAAGGCAAGTGTGGTTTGAGGTACCTTTAATTTAGCAGTGTCAGCCTCAATATCAGCATTTGCCATAAGAGCATAGTTAACTTCATCATCCGATTCTGATGTATCATTCCGGTTTTTCTTCTTGGTAATCAATGTTTTTTTATTCTCAGCCGTTGGCTTCCTGCATTCAGCTGCGAAGTGTCCTACTCCATCACAATTTAGCACTTTCCCTTTGACTTGTCATATTTCCCAGATTTTGACTCCTTATCATCAGAGTTTCTCCTATAGTTCCTCCTATCAGAGTTTGAGCAAGTGGATCCTTTTCTGGAAAACTTCTTATTCTTGTTCTTGAATTTCTTATAGGCTATTTTCTTGAAGCTTTTAACCAAAAGAGCAGCCATCTGCTCAATATCTTCATTGTTATCATGATCATCTTCAATGTCCGATTCACTTTCAGAGTTTGAGTCATCATCAGAGTTTGATGACTCAGTATCAGACTTTGCAATTATAGCCTTTCCTTTGGAGTGGCTTTTTCTTATAGCTTTCTCTCTTGATTTCTCTTCAACCTTAAGGGAAACCTGTCTTGCTCTTGGTCCTTTCCTCTTGCTCCTTTGTTTCATCTCCATTTCATGAGTCTTTAACATTCTATAGATCTTATCTAGAGATGTATCATCAATATCATAATTGTCCCTTATTGTTATGACTTTCAAGTCTCACTTTTCAGGGAGTGCAAGAAAAAACTTCAAGTTAGAATCTTCTAGATCATATTCTTTATCAACTAGTGACAAGTCATTCATCAGCTTTTGAAACCTATAATAGATTTCAGTCAAGGACTCATCAGACTTTAAATCAAAGTGTTCATATTCATGAGTTAGTATTGTTCTTCTGTTCTTCTTGATATCAGTGGTGCCTTGACACTTTACCTCCAAAGTGTCTTAAATTTCTTTGGAAGTTTTGCATCCAATTACTCTATTCGACATGACATTTTCAAGACTGCTATGCAAAACATGTCTTATTTTTTCATCTTTCATAATAGATGTAAGATCCTCAGGAGAACATTCCTTCTTATCTTTATCAACCATCTTCTCTTCTTGGCCAACAACAACTACTACTAATTTTATTGGCCTGTGAGGACCATCATAAATCCTGTTCAGATATTTAGGATCTGTTGCTTCCAGACACATAGCCATCTTTACATTTCAAATTGGATATTCATGAATCTTCAGAATTGGAACCTTGATAGCCTCATATATGCTTATATTGTGATTTATAGGTTGATTGGATGGTGGTGGAGGTGGGGGATTTTGTTGAGGTTATTTGCCTGTCATTATAAATTGATTTTAGATCTTAAACTTTTTTTATATCAACAGCAAGCTCTGACACCAATTATTAGGTCCTTAATACAACTGTAGAGGGGGGGGGGGTGAATACAGTTTATGCAAACAAATCGAATTAAGTAGTATTGACTGACAAAAACTGATAACAAAACTACTCTCTCCAAGGATGAACAATAATCCTTGAGAGCTGCTAGATTACATAAAAGATGTATCAATTCGTGACACATATAGTGTAAACCTAATATGTTCTTATATACTGCACAACTTCACAATCAATAAAGAATTCTATTTTATTACAATAAGGAATCCTAAAACATATCCATGTATTGATTGCTATAAAAAGTAAAGTCCCACACCGACATGTATTATAGCAAATCTCTCCTTCTTCGATATCCCCTGACTTTCAGCTGAAGTGACCAAATGCTGATGTCAAATGCTGATCAGCAAATTAAATACTGATAAATAAACTCTGATAGTTTATATGTTGATATCATCAATTTCTTCTAACAAAATAGTTATAATTAAATCTTAATTATAAAAGTGTAACATCATGTATTATATTGTTATTTACTAACAATCAACTTAGTTTAATTTGTAGAACGGGGTTGAATACAAATTAATTTTTTTAATTTAATTCGTATTTAGGAGATGAAATCTGAACACATATGTTTTTAAATTTTCAGGTGGTTTATTTTTTGACTTGCCACATGAGGTTTATTTGAAGAAATAATCCGTTACAATTACAAATATAATCTCACAACTGTTGTTTACAGTATTTCACTCAGAGAAAGATATCTCTCTCTAAAGCTCTCTGAGAATGTAAAACCTATTTCTTGAGTGAAACATTTGCTTCTACTTGGTTTATATATCACCAAGTTATAATACTTACTATACAATACATAACACAGTATTCGAGGTCCAACAAGGTTGCTTCTTCATTCTATTTCTCGTGACGTTTGACAAATGAGGCAGGATGGTATCTTGATATATTGCATTGAATATCCCTCCAATCTGTCTTGCATGAAAATGGAATGTTTCTTCTTCTTCTTCAGCATCCAAGATCACATATAAAGTTTGTCTTGGCTTCTCATTTTCTTTTCTGAGATTTCTATCAACCCATGTGTTGTGACAGTCCTAGGTTTTAACCACTGTCACATTATTATCAGTAGCTGTGTATATTCTTAGCCATTGATAGTCACTAGCTACCGAATTCCTTAGCCATTGGAAGTCACTTGCTGCGACTTTTCCTAGCCATTGATAGTTACATGCTTAGCAGTTGATGTGCAGATCTCGATCGATAGCAGTTGATGCTATTTCCTCATTTAACAGTTTAAAACTCACTTCACTTAATCTGAATTCCATGGCATTAACTATTTACACTTAACCACCCTATTCTAGATTAGCCATTAAGTCAACATGACTTCTGAATGAATAACTGCATTGTTATCTGGTTTACAAGATTCTCATAGAAAATGATACATAATCCTTAATAATTGATGGGTTACTCCTTCAATGACTACCCCTTAGGATGATTAGTCATAGTAGGTTACAAATTGCCTTAACATAATTATGTAATGTGATTTATTTATCATCAGGATTTAGGATTGATTCGCAACAATCTCCCCCATTTAATGACTGATAGAATAATAACCATAAATTAAAGCCTTGATGATAACAAAACACATTCTTACACATTGACATTAAAACTGCATAACTGTGTTATGTTAAGCTACTGACAAATGTGGTGTACAAGGAAATAATTTTGAGGAAAAGATATTACTCTGAAAGTAGCTCCTTCATTCTGAGCATGTAAGAGAATGATTTCTTCCAGATTCTTTTGCTATTTGATATTTCCATCTGTCCTTTTATAAAATATTCCTTCATCCTTCACCTGGACAATTTAGTCTCTTCAGAGAAATATTGAATCTTCATTAATTCTATGAAGTGTTAGACTTCTGACAATTTCCAGCAATTTTTGAGTATGAACATGTCTTCATGTCAAGGGTATATATCCTTCTTTTCTTGAGGTCAAACGTTGGCTTTATAGACAATTTTGAGATGGAGTGTAATTTTATAACTTCATGGATATTGTTTGGATGAAGTTTGTTTATGAGAATGCTCATCTATGTTGGCTGAATGCATAGTTGAGTTATTTTCCTCAGCCTCCTTCTCAGAATTAAAAGATTTGATTTCTTGAAGGCTGATTTGTTTGAATCTTTCTTATTTTTGATGGCCTTCAAGTTCCTTTATGAAAAGAAGATTATTGCTAACTTTTCTTAGGATTGACAGACTCTTCATTGGACATACTTGAATCCTCATTAGATTCAGTAGTTTCTGTAATCGTACAAACTAAATTTATTTTTTTCCTTGTAGTTGTGCTTGTTCTCTTTCCCTTGGACTTCTTGACCACTTCTCAGCTTTCAGTTGTAACTCTAGATATGTAGCTAGCTTCAATGATTGGTTTGAGACAGAATTGTCACCAACTCAATAATTTTATTGGTCTTCAGCCTAAGCCAGTTCATAACCTCCAAGTTTTGGAAAGATGTTTGAGTTCTTGCTCCCCTTTTATTGATGCCCTATTTTCCTTCTAGTGATTTCTTTCTATGCCTCTTGTTCTTCCCTAACTTTAACTAGATAGATCTGCAACTACTTTTGCTCCCCCTCAGCTAGATTTATCAAGTCATCAATACTTCTAACCCTTTTTGTCAGCATCAAGAGCATTGTGTTCACTTTGAGGATCTGAGAAGCTGTACTTCTCCAATAGAGATGAGATAGTATGCAGCTAGAGTGTGAAATAATGGGATGAAATTTGCAACATCCTTTCTGAAGTCATCACTAAGAATATTCATGAGGCATCCATCTGTACTTGTATTCTCTCATGTTATCTATTTTCTTGCATCAGTGGATCCCATTGGCTTCTAAAGTGGAAATCTTTGTCTTACTTGCAAAATTGAAAGAATTAGACTGCCTCTCGTTCATACTTCTCTGTCGTTGACTGCTACTAGAGCAGTTCCTTACTCTTAGAGTGTTCACTCCTTTCCCTCAGACCTATGAGTGTTAGAGTAATTGTTTGATCATGTGTAGATGTAATACAACATGTACCTTTATCAATTGCTGTGAAGTAACAGTTGATGGAATTATTTGAATTATCAATGGTTATGTTATTGGAACAGCCATTGATGGACTAACACTTATCAATGGTTGATAGATAGCAACAAATGAGGTGAATAAAAGATGTCACTTTAGTTAAAGTCTTGAAGATTGATTAAAGATTTAAGAGCACGGTTTTAGCTACATGTGATTTAAATGAGATATTGATGATCATTAGCTTCAATGCAAGACTTCACCATGAATTCAAGAGTTATAAAATTGCCTTGAGGTATTGGTATTTAACCAACATTCATGAGATGAGTCGGTGAGCTTTTTGGGTGATTATGTGAGTTTGATTTCAAGATTGATTTGCATGATTTTGGGTTGTGACTCTACAGACACAGGGGGAATCATATCAATCTGAATTTAAGAATGACATTGTCTCAGTAAGTGAGATGCCTCATATTCTGAAATGAACTGTTGAACTCACAAAATGAATAATTTCGAAATAAATCATTCATGTGCTAATATGGATGTGTTCTTCACTTTCACGAAGCTCTAGTACATTAGAGGGGATTTGAATGTATCTTCCATACATATAACAAACTCAAACCCTTGAAGAATCTTGGCTTCTTTACTCTAATGTTAGAGAACTTTCTTTCCAGGTAGGCCATTGATTGATCTAGCTCATCAAGTTCATCCAAGGTGTAGAATTCATCTTCTTCCAATTCCAGTATGACTTGTTCATGTGAATCATTGTTTCTTTGCTCACTTGTTGAGGCAACTGGAGTCTGGAATCTTGGCTCATCATTAGAGGTCTGGCTTTCATTGACAATTAGGACCCTTGAACCATCATGCCCATGACCAGCTCTTAATGATTTTTTTTGAATCATTTCTAGTTCATAAGTTTTTAAGATTCCATAAAGAACTTCCAGAGTTATTTTGCTCAAGTCTCTCCCTTCTCTGATTGCTGAGATTTTTTGTTCCAAATGATCAGGAAGAGTGAGCAAAAACTTCAAGTTCACTTCTTCAGCTTCATAATATTTATCATGAAGCTGCAAGTCATTAATCAGCTTGTTAAACATTTTAAACACATCAGTAATGCTTTCCTTTGGCTTAGTCATAAAACCCTCATACTGTGAAATCAGTATCCTTCTTTGATTTGACCTAACTTCCTTAGTTCCTTCACAAAATATTTCTATTTTTTCCCAGATCTGTTTTACAGTGTCACAATTGATAATGTTGTTGTACATCACATTATCTAGTGACTCTATTAAGACTAACTACAAGCCACTATCTAGGGAGACTTTTTCTTTTTCAGGCTCAGTGTATTCTAAAGGATCCTTAGTAGCATAATGAGCTGGGATAACCATGTCTCCATTTGTAGATTCCTCAACTCTAACCATAAGAGTGAAGGGCCCATTTTTGAGGATCTGAATGTATAGTGGATTGTCCATCCTGACAAACAACATCATTTTCTTCTTCCATAGAGTGTAGTTAGCTTTATCAAAAAGCAGGGATTTTGATGCTACTGATTTTCTGTGTATTCATTCTTCCAAGATCTTGAATCTGTTTACTTTCAGATTTTGCTCTGATACTACTTGTTAGGTAATTAATAACACACAGAGGGGGGGGGGGGGTGAATGTGTTTTTGGTATTTTTATGCTTTTTTTGATTTATGAATGGTGGTGAACAAAGTAAAATAAATCTTGTAGTGAAATGTGTTAGTATTGAAAGTAAGCAGTTAACAATAAAGAACACAGATCTTCAAAACTCACTTAATTTTATATTAAAATTAAGAATGTCTTGCTACAAAATTTTCTAGGCTCTTTGATAAAGAGCGTAGCTGCTTCCTTGAGAGAATACAAATTTTCTGATCTAAATTGTTACTTCTAACAAAGGACCAGTGTTAACTTTATATGATAGTTAACTACTGGTTTACACAGTGTGTAATAAGAGATGCTATTCACTTTAGTAAGTTATCACGAATCATTCCATTTTAGGAAAAGTATATCTTCCATTTCTGGCTTAGCATATCTTTGCATACTGTGTTAACTTTGATCTTCCTTTGTCAGTAAATATTTACCCTTGATTTTGCATTCTTCAAGCTGCTTTTTGTAGACTTATCAATCCAACTTGATTAGATTATTTGTTGCTTGATAATCTTGAATATTGACCTGGTCTGCAATTTGAACTTTGAGATTTTACCTCGAAATCTCCAGTTAGGCATATAGAGAACTTGACATCTTGATAAGTATATTGGCTTATCGAGATCTCTAATACTCCATAGTTGTTTTGACTTGTAGAGATCTCTGAGATCTCTATAAGAGACTTTAGCTTGTCGAGATCTCTCAGCTTCATGTCTTCACTTGACTTGTCGATATCTCTAAGATCTCTAGTGATATTTTGACTTGTAGATATCTCAGAGATCTCTAGTGATATTTAACTTGTCGATATCTCAGAGATCTCTAATGATATTTTGACTTGTCGATATCTCTGGAGTTCTCTAGTGAAGAATTGACTTGTCGATATCTCCAATCTATATGTCTTCAATTTGGCTTGTCGATATCTCTGAGTTCTCTAGTAGCTTTCCTAAATTCTCGATAAGTCATTTGGAGTTCTCGAATGACTTCTCTATAATACTAAATCTGTGACTTATAGATAGGGCTGTCAAAAAAATTTGAAAAATCCGATATTCGTCCGAAAAATCCGCATTCGTATCCGAAATAAAGCGAATATTATCCGTATTCGAAACAAAGCTGATATTATCTATATTCGAATCCGGCGATTGCGGATACGGATACGGATATAGGCATATTTGTATTCGATAATATCCGAATCTGAATAAATATATTATATTTAAATATATATATATAATTTAAAATTTATTATATTAAATTTATAGTGTGTATATGTGTATATAAATATATATACACACACACACACACATATATATATTTAAATATTATTTTTATACAAATTTTATATAATTGTAAAAACAGTACTGACATATATAAAAAAATCAGTTGATTTCAACAATTTAAAGATAACAAATATATTGAAAAGATAAATAAAAATTAATTTTAAAATAAATTAAATAGAATTAAATCTCTTTAACTCTTATTTAAATTTTTAAAAATGAAATTTTAACTTTTACTGTAATTTTTTTCAATTTTTAATATAAAAATAAAAAATCTGATGGAAAAATCGGATTCGGATCCGGATATTATCCGTATCCGGATAGTATCCGGCGGATCCGGATTCAGATATTATTCTTTAAATATTTCCGAATTCGAATACGGATACAGATACGAATTTTTGGATTCGGATCCGGATACGGATATAGGGAGATCCGTATCCGAATTATCCGTTTGACAACCCTACTTATAGAGATCTTGACTTAGAAAATTTTTCTCAAAACAGATTTATTCAACTCCGAGCTTCTTCATAATTCTTCTGAGACATGATCTTCTCTCAGATAGAATTTTTAGGATTGATACTATTTAAAGAAAAAGACTTCAGTCTGCTCTTTGACATTTTTACAGACCTTAAATGTTATAATACTAAATGCAAACTAAGATTACAATACAACTTACTTAGGGTTGTCAATTTGACTTAGTCTTGTTAATGTACAGGCATGTCTTGCACAACAATCTCCCTCAATTTGTGAGAAGATTGCTTAACACAAATTTATGCTTGTTAACAAGACTAACCCCAAGCTAAAATGGAAAATGAAACTAATATATAAAAATTGACACAATTTCATTCATTTATACATTTAGGTAAAGACAGTTTTTGCTTCTGCTTCTTCTCTAATGAGATCCTTTAAGTACACAAGAATTTTAATTCTTCTATGATTGGAGTCCCACTTAGAGCTTCCACAAGCTTGAGTCTGTCTGGCTTTGGATAGCCATCTAGTATATCAATCTTAAACCTTATGAATTTGCCAGCTTTTACATTCAACATTTTTCCATCCTTTGAAATTCTACTTATTCCTTTTGCCTTCAGTTCTTATGATTTTTTTATGAACATTTCAATCTCCTCATCATACTTCCTTTTTCTTTCTTCATATTCAGCCTAATTTCTTTTTCTTCTTTCCTCCCTTACAATCAACCACTCAGCCAAAATTGATCTCCATGCTCTTGTGGCAGTATCCTTATCTTTTAGCAAGCTTATCACTCTCTTGATTTCTGTGGGAAATAGAGATTCCATTAAAGTACAGCCAAGAAATGTGAAGGACCCATCTTCATAGTAAATTCTAACTTCCCTTAGAGATACAACCCAGACTCTAACTATTTCCTCAACTAGTTATTGAAAATAGTCTTCATCTGAGATGCACCAATTTAAAGGTAGAAAGTCACTTTGCTTGAAACAGTTCCAGATGGCCCTTTCAGTAACTTGACCCTTTTCAGCATCCTTAGCCTTCTTAGGTTTCCTCCCAACAGTTTTATAGTGAATTTTGAGTGAAGGTTTGTCATAAGGTAAGTTTGTGATTTTCTTGAGAGATATTTGGTTTGAGGTTATTGGTGTTTTTAGGAAGGTGTTTGCAGTTTATTTGTATAGAAATTTTGGCTTAGAGGTTCGAGGTAATTTGATAATTGAGGTTGTTGGCATTGAAGGTTGAGCTAGATTTGTTTGGATATTTAGGGTTTTTTGTGGTTCTGAGCCATCATGTCTTTGTTTGCTCCTCCATTCTCCTCTACTTTTACTTTCACCATCCTTCTTCTCATCCTCCTTCTTCTCTCCTTGACTCTTGTCCTTGCTGTCAGTTGCTTTAGAAGCATGACTTGGATTCGAGCCAGAAGCCTTTTGTTTGTCATCCTTCTGCTCATCATCATCCTTGTCTTTTCTTAAATTGTATTGAGTATTTGGCAGCATGGTGTCACGATTTACAAGATATCTATCCAAGATCTTTATCATCTCCACATCCTCATGCTTCTTGTTCCTTTTGTGCTTTAGATCAGATTGTAGAGTCATGATCAGCCTCATATTTCATTTGACACAGTGTTTAGGAACAAGAAAATGTTTGGCTTGCTTGGTTAATGGACAGACATAAACTACTTCTTTGTTTGGATATAGATAGGCTTCAGGAAAAGCAGCTATATGTGCCTTTTTGAGCTCTTGGAGAAGTTAAGGGTCTTCTGAATAACTGGATTCACTCTGTCAATCATTACATCCACTTCAGATGCTCTTAAAGTTTGGAGATTTGTAAGAGTCACCTGAAGACACCTGTCCACACCTCCATCATTGATGTTTATGACAATCGTTTTCTCCAAAAAGTTATCAATTTTCACCACCACTGCCCTTATAAAGTTGATGTTCTTGGACAAAGCTTTCTTGCAGGTGACATAGTTGTTTTGAAGAGACACTCTTAGTGCTCCAAGAAGGTTACTAAATTCCTGATCTTGATTGGGTCCTTCTGCAGCCGTTAGAAGTCTTTCTTTTCCAACATCAACTTGAGAAGAACTTTGACCTAGATTGTTTAATACTAGCCTCAATCTCCCCCTTAGTCTTGGTGACAGGCATGAGTAGGGGAGTTGGAATTTCTGGCCTTATTTGTTCAGTAAGTGATGATAGTGGTATGTTGAGCTTCCCCATGATGGCTCCCAAAGCAACATAATTTTGCATTTGGAGATGCTTGTGAGAGTCCACCAGAGTCTGGATATTTGATTGTTGACTTTTGACTAGAGAAGTTAAGGCTTGAACTTGAGCATTTAGAGAGACATTTGAGGTTTGCAAGTCTGAGACTTGTTGTTGAAGAGATTAGATTTGAATATTTGTAGAGGTTGAGCTGGTAGATGTTGAGGAGCCAAAAGTTGCTTCCACGACTTGTTTGATGCCATTCATAAGTAATGCAGAAGGCTCATATCTGGTATGATGAAGCTGGTCTAACTTGACCTTTAAGTCATTTGCATTTGTCACACCCCAACTTTAACAAAAGACATTATACAAATAATTACAATAGTTAACAAAAGGAAATATATACATTGAAACCAAGATCTTATAGTTTAGGGTTTGGAACAGCCCAATACTATTAACTATTATAACCTGATTTGAAAATCGAGTCCTCACTCAAAACGATCATTAATCTACCTGAGCTCGAACATACGAATCGGCATCACAAGTCTTACGTGCTGTCTGCTTGAATCTTACCATATCTGCTAGCTGAAATATCAGGGTGAAAGCAAGTAGTGAGCCAAATGCTCAACAAGTGCTATAATATACATAAACAAAATAAAATAACAATGGAAATGAAAGATTCAACCATATAGTAACAAGGGATAAACTTTCAGGGTGATGGCATCTTTTATTTGTAACTAAACAATTATAAACCATTTCTTTATCAAAACCATTTTATGACGCTACGGATTACAGCCGGTGATCAGCTGCGAAGTAATCCCGAACCTCGCTGGGTTCTAGAACATTAATGGGTTCCCTAGGCAACCTTTAAGCCTATAATTTAAAAGCGGAAAGGACTTTCGTCTCAGTCCAGACCCACTATCTAAAGAAAACATTTGTCCCCCTTTGGGACTGAAAATCCCCTTTTAACTTTTTATTTTAAAAACCGATGCCAAGTGACGGTTAATTTCTTAAATAGGGAACGTCTTTATCAAGGGTTCTAGATCAACTTTGAAGCACATGGAATAGGTTCAATAAATTTTAAGGCCATGATCAATTAGACTGATACCTTATCGCATGGAATTGCAAAGTTTCTATTCACAAGGGATTTGGTATTGCGATTTAATAGGGTTATTGGATAGTATAAAGGAACTAAGTCAGACTAGGTTCAATATAGTGGTTCCAGATAAGACATAGGTATTCAAATATAGAGAATGTGAGTATCAGTTCAAAGTATAATAGGGTCTCATGGTTTAAGGATAAGAATGGAGTTATCAAGCATATATGAACAACTTTGAGGAATAACTGACTTTTAGGTGTCGAGATATGGTTACCAAGTATAGCTTATATAGTGTTCAACATCACCATTACTTTGGTATACTATCATGGTATAAATTTTGAATTACTTGTATAGAAATCTCCAAATAAAGTTAAACTACTTGCAATAGATACTTGAGGGTTCATGGCATTTGCATAAAATACGAAAGATAGATTTGAAACCACTTGGGTCATGTATACATGTATATAAAGGTGAATTGGAATACTCACATCATATATAAAAGCTAGGTTAACACACACTTGCAGTGTAAACACAAAAAGATAGGTTGAAACACTTGCCTTGAGAAAGGCTTGACTTGACTGGAAGGTGGGAGCAACTAGGAGCTCTACTCAACTTTAATGGCAAGTTTACCCTCATCCTGTGATCCTACACAAAATAATAATAACCTCATTATAATATATTATCACTAACTCAACCTAATTATAAACTAAAATTAAGCACATTGGCACTTAGGCCTATATACACATACATGCTTACCATTACCTTATAAGCATAATAGTTCACATAGCCACATATGCTCACATAACACATTTAAGTACATAATAATATATCAACACACTATATTGCATCAGTAAGCTTGAATGATCTCACACCACTTACTTAAGTCACTTAGTTGTGCTAAACTAGTCAAAACTCCCAATATTGACCTCATAACTCGAAGTGCCTTTTCTAAACCATCAAGTTTCTATTGACCCTGACCTAGGCCCTACATTCTACTGACCTTATACTATATTACAACTATGATGGTCAACCTAGGCCTTACTCATAAGTGCTCTAAAACTACGCGATAAGTGAAAGTGCTCATTATAGTGATTTCAGGATGACATCATTGGTTTCTTGAGTGTAGTTGACACCCTTTCACCTCAAATTAACCTCCAAAACTTCTACACTAGACTCTTCTGATCATAAGGCAACTCTCAAACTTGGTGTGACTCAAAGGCCTAGCTTGGGCCTACCTAGGCCTAAACTTAAAGTCCAAGGTTCCCCTGTTTTCTAGACGGAAAAGTGTCCTATTTTGCACTAACTTGTGACACACGATTCTAACGCAATTCCTATGAACTATGGCTGGATAGTGAGGGCATACCCATGACATGGTCAAAACTCCTCAATTCTAGGTTGTAGCAAAACTATTCCCTGCTGGACAAATTTAGTGTTTTCACTCGTGCACCTAACCAAACAACCTACAAACCTCTAACAAACACCTAAAATCTGAAGTATACCCCTAGTACTAGCTTCTGGTGAATTGGGCCTCAAAGTGAATTACAATGACAAGGTCAAATCTCACCCTAAACCTCATGTTACCAAACTGAAAATCTGCAGAATTTAATGTACCCTTTCCACTATGATTGCTCACTTGACAAACCAAACCAAACATCAATCAAAACTCAAACTAACCCTCAACCAAGGTAACCTACTGAACTAACACTCCCACACAAAATATTGGCTTAGTGGAGATCATCCTTACCTAAGGTGCAATATAGCAAAGTAAGAGTTAAAATAATACACTAATTACAAGTCATCACAATTTTGAATATAACAACTTAAATTCTCCATATATATACGAATCAAAATCACATAACAAGGAGAAAAAATCATAATCAATATCTTAACTCAACTGAAATTAGATTTTGTTAACAAAAATCAATCCAAATGATCAAGAACTTTCGAAAATCATGAGTTGAACCTATGCATGCATGCTTTCGAACTTACAAGCCAAAAACACTATGGTTTTCATATAAATTTCATCATAAAATCAACATGCAAGCCTAGAATTAACCATAACTAATATGATCACTTAGCATGCAAAAAGTTTTATCAAGTTTTTATTTCCAAGTCCATGCTTTTATCACATAAACATACAAATATCAAACAAAGCAACAAGAACACCATCCATTCGGCTCCTAACAAGTCATGGCCGAATGGATTAGGGTGAAAACAATATTTGCATGAGTGTGACACACTCATGTCTAGCCATTATCAACCCCATGATAATATATCTCATGGTGAAAGCCTTAGATTCACAAGAATCAAGGGTGTTCACTTTGAGTTTAACAAAACACTACCATGCAAGATCAAAATATAGGGTTTTCATCATAAACTCTTTGGATTATAAATGAACAATATATGGGAAGTGAGATTACTTAAATGGAGGGTGGATGTTTGAATGAAAATGAAGGAGAATGGGGGTGGGGGCTTCGGCCGGGAGAGGCCAAGAGTGAGGGAGGAGGGAGGTGAGAGTGGAGTGGAGTGAAGTGAGGTGAGAATTATGACAACTTTTCCTTAGTTCTATGGTTTTAATTTGATTAAAATGTGAGTGGAATTGAGAATTGACAAAAATGACCTTCTAGCAAGCTTGTGATAATTTGCATATAAGGACAAAGAAGTAACTTAGTTAGTGAAGTAGTAGTTAGTGGGGTTGGAATTTCCAAATTTGCCCTTATCTTTTGTTGGGAGTAAAATGCATGCATGGGCAACTAAGTAATTTTTAAATTAAAAATCAAGTAATATATATAAATCAATTTCTATAAATATAAATACACTTTCATAAATCACAAAAAAATATTATAATATAGTTTATGATTTTAGAAATTTAATGATATAAGATTTGAAAATTTGTTGTTAAAAGACTTTAAAAATCGATTTTTCATATAGAATGAAATAATTTTGATTATCATTTAAAAATACTAAATAATACGATTTTCCTTTCAAAAGTTTTTATATAAACTAATACATTAAACACTTAATTAATAGGCACTCAGCATATAGATCACCCACATTTATAATTTCACACAATTTAAATCTCAATTATAAACACACAATTATATATAGATAAAGTTTAGAAATACCGGTCGTAACAACATTGGTGATTTATTGTTGGACCACTTCATGAAGAGCAATGAAGGACTGTTTCAGACTCTTGACTTCCTTTTCCATAGTGGTTAAATCTAATCTTTTCATTTGATCAGCAAAGTGTTGAAACTTTGAGGTGATCTTGACCTGAGAAGGTATAATTTCAGCCATCTTCTCATTTACCAGCTTTCTGATCCTGTCTTCATGACCAGTCAGTTTTACTTCTAGAGCTTTACCAAAAAGGTTAAAAGCTTTAAGCTAGGCTTTGTAAACTTCTGTAACTGCATCATAAACATCTTGTGGAGTCAAGGCCTTGGTATTTCTTCCCAGAATAGTGACATATTCTTCCCTAAACCTAGCCAGGACTTGATCAATTTCCAACACAAAATCCTCAGATAGCCATGCATCTATATTTCCATCTTATTCTGCATCATTTACAATTTTCTCCTTTTGTTTTTTAACTTCTTCATGGTATGTTAGCATGATGGCTTGATAATCCTGATTGCTCATATCTGAAGTAAGTAGATGCTGTGAAATATTTGCTAATCCGGAAATCTGCTCAACAAGAAGATCATCCATGGATGTAGGTTGAGAGTCAGATGCTTGCAGCCATTGAGAGAGAAGATGTGGTTGTTGAGGTTGTGAGGTTGATGGTTGTGTTGTTGAGTCGGAACCACCTATGACAGAAGCCATAGTTTTACTCACAGATTGATATGTGGTTATGATAAGTTGTTCTTCTACACTAGTTGTGGGAACCTCCAATTGAATTGGAGGGGATTTGACCGGGTTACTGTCATGTGCACTAGTCTCAAACCCTCGTGCTTCTTGCAAATCATTATTACATGAATGTGATAAACTTGCCTCTCCCATAGCAGGGTCATTGGCAGTTGTACTCCTAGCATCTATTGTTAAAGCAATTTCTGCTAGGGTTTTGAGGGGAGTTGTTCCTGAAACAGGAACCTCCAATTGAATTGGAGAGGATTTAGATAGCTCCCCATTAGGAGTACTACCCTCAAACCTAACAGCCTATGAAGGCTGATTTGCACATGAAGGTGCATTTGTAACATCCATGGGCTCTTCATTAAAAATTGATGAATCCCCCATGTTTTTGATGGTGTCATCAAGGTCTACCCCAGCTAGTAGCCTCTCACCATCTGATTGAAGTATCTGGATGGTGAGAAAGGTTTCCTGAACCAAGTCACTTGATTGAGCTTGCACTTGAGAAATGGAGTCAGTGGTCAGCTCAGATTTCTTACACTTCTTTGTCCTCTTGACAAATGGTGACTCAGCTTCTGTCTGTTCCTCACCACTCTCAGTCATAACAGTTAAAGTTATCTCCTTTCTCTTCTTTTTACTCACTTCACCCTTTTGGGAGGATGAAGTGGTTGGTTTCCTAGCTACTAATGGTTGTGAAGGAATAGGCTCAACATGGGTAGGTTCCTGTGGGTGTGCCTGTGTTTGTGCTTCCATGGGCTCAGGAACCATTGTTGCACTAGGTTGACTTGCACTGGTTCTCATGTCTGGCTTAGAATAAGGGTAGGTCTTAAATCTTTCAATCATGAAAGGTGTTAACTAAAGACCCACTGGAACCTTATTCTTAGTAAGAAGTGATCCAAATAGAATTTTGGATACTTGCTTATAGTTGCCAATTAGTGACCTATTTACTCCTTCAAGCATATGTATGTCATTGACTTTATGGTTTAAAGCTGACATAATGAATCTAGGTAGAAAAATTTCCTTACCTCTTGACTCCAATGGCATTGTTAGCCTGGTGCTCAATTTCTCCAGTATGTATTGTCCTACATTTATCTGTTTGTTGTGGGCCATCGAGTAGACCAGCTTCTGGACAACACTTGATATGTTGTCAAACCCTGACTTACTGCAGGTGAATGCCCTTATCACTGAATCAAACAGAAAGGACCATGCCCTCCTTAGATGCTTCTTGTTCATACTGGCCAGGTTGATCTTCTCAGAGTAATTGATGAAGTCCATGAATTCATACAGCTCATCCTGAGTTGGAGTGTAATATCCGGGATATCGCGTGTAATTATTTTTATCAATAAATGATTATTATGTGATTATTATGTGAATTTTGGTGAATTATCTATTGATTGATAATAATATTTAGATGTATATATGTGATAAAATGTGAGTGTATTAATTTTATTATGTCCAGAATAAAATATAGGTAATTAAGGTATTTTTCTGGTAATTTGTTTTTGGGTATTATATGATTTATATTGATTTATGAATTTATTAATTATTTTCTGAATAATTACAAAATTATTTTATTAAGCAGGGAATCGTCCAACCTCAACCGTTTTTATGCTTTTACAACCCGAAACTCTTCTGAAAACTCCTTCCTAACCTAATCTGGCAATTCTGGATATTTTCCGTGTTTTAACTTTTTCAATCCGGATTACGGTTTGACCCGTACGCGTCCCGGCGTATAATTTTCGATACGATAATCATTTCGATATATCAACGAAACCCGTTCTCAAAAGACAGGATATTATTACATTATTTTCATATAAAGTGTTTTATAAAAAGCCCGGTTTGGGTAATTATCCAATACGGGTATCAAAACGGGTCATTTTTGCAGTTACTTAGCGGCTAAGCAACTAATTTAATGATCCAATACGATCCAACACGATCCAATATTCTATAAATATAATTAGCCCTTTTATTATTTCATTTTAGTCGTATAATCACAATCAGACAGTCGAAACAGAAAATTTACAGAGAAAATCCCGAAATATTGTTGCATTCTTGAAAATCAAACCTAAAAACGAAGGTGTTATCGAAACCGAAATCAAGCGTGCTATATACCGAATCGAAGCTCTTGAAATGTACTTTCTAAATCCATAATCAATTTCACTGCAGAAATTAAAGGTATTTTGATATTTAATTGTTTAATTTCAAATTTAATTATGATTAAAAGATGAATTTTTGATTTTGATGTTGTTTGACTGATTTAATTGCATAATCGTGTAGATAATTTTATCCTGCTCATTTTGGTATATTATATGTTGAATTTTGAGCTCTGCATCATGGAGAAATTGAGGTTTTAATTTTCGAATTAAGAAATTAGGGTTTATAGCTATGAATGTTCTTAATTGAAAATTAGGCGTTTCTTTGTTATGGGTTATTAGTTGAAATTGATTACACCAAGTTGTAGATCGTGGAAAGGCAAGTCGATTGGTATATACGTGATAAACAAACGATAAAGGGAAGGGGATGATCGGAAAATTGATGCTACCGGAGGCGTAACTTTCCGGTTGAATTTCCGGCTTACTCGTTGATTGTTTGATCAAACTAATGGCATAATCGTGTTCCTGGAAGCTTGTAGTTTATTCCCTGTAAATTTCACGCGTTTCCGGGTTGTTTTGGTGGTGGCCGGAAAAGCTCCGAGTGGCGGCCATGGCTGCCAGCCGCCGGAGGTGGAAGAAGGAGGAGGGAGATGGTAGAATTACCATTCTACCCTCCCAGTTTGTAAAACTTTATAAATTGGTCCCTATGTTTTTAAAAACTTATAAAATTCAGATTTCTATTTATAAAAATTCCAAAATTCAGATTTCTGTTTATATAATTACAAAAATTGTATTTTTTATATTATTTTCAGAAAATTATTTTTAATTTCCAAAAATTCCAATAATGGTTATTTTAATTCCGAAAATTTGTTTTTAATTCAAAAATAAATCTAAATATTTATTTAATTAATTTTAGTTATTAATTAATTAATTAATTAGTCAATTAATTTAAATATTAATTGATTAATTAGTTTAATTATTAATTAATTGATTTTAAATAATTATTTAATTGGATTTAATTCTTTAAAATTGATTTAAAAATTCTGAAAAATAGTTTTGAGTTTTAAAATATTATTTAAAATTATTTTCAAGGCTCGATAATTATTATAAAATTATTTTAAAGCCAGATTCGGGTATTCAAACCCTGTTATTTATTTTAAAATGATTTAGAGTCCCGTTTAAATTCTGAAAAATATTCAAAAATTCATATTAAATACCTAGAAAATCATTTTAATCCCGAATCTTCTTTGAAAAAAATATTTGGATTAAATAATTGCTGTTTAATATGACTGCATGTGCATTGTTTGATGGTTTTATTCATAACTTTCAATCCGTACGTCGGATTTGGGTGAAACGAAGGGTAGTTAGATACTTGTAACGAATAGAATGTGATGAGAAATAGTATTGATAAGTACATGTGATATGTAACAGCGGGAAGTGAGATTTAAAAAAGGAAAACAGGTGGTCAGTGAGTGGGAACCACTTGACAAGTGCTAGTAAAGTGAAAGCGAATTGATAAGGCAAGTGTTTCTTTTCCTCTTAATTATATTGCAAGTATTTTAGAACTCTCTTCATTATGTTGCAATTACTCTAAACGGTTAATATTCTATACTGCAAGTACTTTGAAGTACATAACCCAAACCCTTATTCTTATTGATCTCGAGCCATCAACCTGTTTCTTCATAAACCGTTGATTGTTGAATTCACATATACAAATCACACCTATACGATACTATTCCATAAATACATACGTACCACATACTGATTCCTGATACGAAATTGCTTATCATACCAACCCTTATATCTTGTGTAACAGAAGATCAATTCTTGAAACTCTTGAACCCTTAAGTCTTCTGCTTTCTGTTTCTTTCCTTGATTGAAACCCTTTTTGTTATTTTATGGAATTACAGATCATCCTATGTTTTAAAATAAATATTGTTTATGATTCAACTATTGAGTTACATTGCTTTTTCATATTGTGAATCTAGAATTGGATTGTTTTTTAATATGGACCAGATTCGTGGTCATAATAGGCCAATGTGTGCCTTGGATCCAGTATATAGAGCAAAGCTGGGAGCCTTACTCGGGGTTAGTGCGTGACTGATCAACAGCCTAACCTTGGTTTTTAAAATAAAATGAATATCCATTCTAATCATTGCTTATCAGTAAACTTGATTCCTTATATCATTTCGATCATTGTTAATCTCAGATACTGTCATTGTGACTTGTTGAGCTAGTTAGCTCACTCTTGCCAATCTATTTATATTCTTTTTCAGTGAAAAAGGAAACTGGTGGTAGCGAGGATCCCCAGACAAGTGTGCGATCTAGGTATCCAGGTTGAAATGGAATAGACTAGCAAATGATGTTTAGCTTGGTTATGTTGATAGTTTGTAATAAAGTTTAAACTTTAGTTGTAAGATAAATAAACTGGGATCTGGTACGTTTGTGTAATGAATAAGATTGTGGCTTGTAGACATACTTTAAACCGCGTCGATCCATGGATAATGGTAAGTAAGGTCATTTCATATATATTATTATATTCATAACAGGTTTAAAAATGGTGTGTGTGTGTTATGGGCCCCAAACTTCTGACCCGGGTTTGGAGGGCGTTACATGGAGCCTCCACCAGCTTGTCAGTAGGAATTTCCAATGCCATATTTGTTAGTGTTTGTGCCCTAGAGACAACACTATTATGTTTATATTATGAAATATTTGGATTATTAATTATGATTATATGAATTATTCTTTAGTAATTTATTATATCTTTATTTTTTGCGATAAGATGTTAGATTAATAAATGTCCTTGGAATATGATATGTAAATCTATATCTCTAAGTACGTGACTTATAAATGAGATTATGAGAATAGTATGATATTCCTAAAGGTCCCTAGTCAAGTATTATTGTTAAGTGACGATAATAAATACATTGATACTAGTGTGTTTGTTGGCTGATGATCACATTTCATTGATCATAAGTATGGTGATACCAAAGTCAAAACACAGGCACATGTATTAAATACATGGTGTTGGATTGACCCATTGTGAGATACTACATGTTTATAGTGTCATAAGTTAATCTCACAGTGATAATGATGTATTGGTCCTTTGACCTGAAATCATTATATTTCTATACGAGAATTAATATAATTTGATACTATTAAAAGTTATCCTTGACCGGGTAATAATAAATATAGACATTGGGTACACTATGAATAGTATGAGAAATATGAATGATCTAGATGAGATTTAGACCTCCTTTATTAAAGGAGTGATATTATTGGTCTCTTGATTGAGTAAGACTATACAATGCATGGCCGTGCTCAAATACTGATTTGTTTAATAGTTTACTCATTGATCAAGGAAAGAAGGATTGAACGTTAACAAAGGATGACATAATGCATGCCTCGAGTTTGATCTATAATATAAGGCTAAAGGGATTATATTATATTGTACATTATTCACGAAAGGTTTAATTGATCACCGATTTAATTATTATTACTTGGGTAACAATGATGTATTACTAGATGTCGCTCATTATTTATGATTTTAAATTAGATTTAACATTGTTACCAACGTAATAATAACCTAAAGGGTCGCACAAAGAAAGATTAGAGGATTATTTAATTTAAATTCGGACTTAAATTAAATGTAAGTAATTCGAATTATTTGTTATTAATTAAGTGTGACTTAATTAATTAAATAAATAGGAAATTAAAATTTAATATTAAATCTGAAATTAAGTTATTGAATGATTAAGTGAGACTTAATAATACAATAATTAGAATTTCGAATTTAATAATAATAATAACTCTAAAATTCAGCTTAGGGTTGGAGGCCCATTAGCTCTTGCATATATAATATCTTTTTCTAATAGAATTAGGGTTACACATTTTATTTGATAAAACATAAACCCTAGCAGCTTGAAGAGAGATAGAAAGAGCAAGAAGGCGGGCTCAAGAACGTGCTAGTACACACCCATCCTCCGGGCGATCATTCGTGTGGATACCTTCAAGGCGTAGATCATTCCAGCGACGGGCACGTGATGATCATTCAAGACCTCCATCTTTCCATTAATGTAAAGATTTTTAAGGTAAACATATTGAACTATGAATTAAATATTGTTTTTTTGCATTAATCATGCGGAGGGTTTCGATTTTTAAGATTTAAATTTACATTTTTCATTTCATTTATATGCTAAAAAACCCTTCAATAGCATCAGAGCTACTTGCGAAAAGTTTTTAATTCGTTTATGTGTTTAACCGTTTTTGATATATGAGCATGTATGTGATTCGCCATGATTTGATGTTGATATAATATGCTTGTATATGTATGGTTTTGAATATATGATATTCATGTGAGTTATATAATCATAAGATGATTATGTAATCTGTATATATACTAATATATACATAATTTATGTTTGTTCTAATTATGAGAATCGTATTAGATACGAATTCTGAATTGGCTGCTGTAGATTTGCTGAATTCTGGGTCTGGTGTCCGATTTACGCAAACGAATACCCTATTCGATAGGTAAACGAGCATCTGAACAAAACAGATAGCTAAAGCTATTATCGTCTCGTCTGTAAGGTGTTTGACGTCATTTACTACCCGTAAACAGTGATTCTTGTTTTTCTTATTTGATTCTAATTTTTCTGATTTTTGTCATATTTCTTTTATGATTAGATCATGGATAATATGATATATTAAGATCAGATTAAGTATTTTAACATGCTTTTATGTGTTGTATGAGCATGGTGGATGGTTATGGCCTTTCGACCTTAGTGTAATGGTTTTGGTTTTGGTTTTAAATACGACTTGCATGTTGCAATCTTTGTAATCATAAATCTCGAATGTAACTCGAGTTATTCTTGTAAGTTCATTAGATTAGTTTCACTTTCAATCATTTAATGTAATTGAAGACTCAAGAAGGCTATCAAATGGAGGTGATTTAAAGAAGAAGACTTATGTAATAAGTAGTTGTATTTATTTCCATCACCATATTATATTGACCTTGATCTTTATCATGAGCTTGATAAAGATCACATAGGATGGAGCCATAACCAAACATATTTACTTTATTGCACTTTACATATTGATGTATGAATGTATGTATAGAATAGTTATGATGCATGCTTTAATTAGATTAATCATGCATGAATGTATGTATTAGATACGTCACCCATGCCATGCCTAAACAAGATAAAATCTATAACGACTCAAGATTTTAAAATTTACAAATGATTATGAGATTATCGTGTTTATGAAACATGGAATGAAATACGAATCTTCTTTATTTCCGATATGGGGCGATTTTGTCAATAACTGATACATAGAACTTGTAAGGCTGTGGGTTTTAAGTGAGACCGATATGACTCCTCCACTACCTGGAAATCAAAACATTAACGAGTATTGATTTGAAGTATTTTATTCAAGGAAAAATTGGGAATCTCTTTATGATGGGATCATGATCGTTATAATACTAACAAAACCCTAATGGTTATATTAAGTTAGATGCCTTCCAATATGTCCAAGGCGTTAACCCCTTGATCGATAAAGAGTGGGTTCGCCAGAGCGAGTATTCCCATCTATCGTGGGATGGCGCGTTGAAGTATATGATACTTTTTAGACCTTTGGGTTTTAACTTAACTAACTTACCACAATAGGATTGTGAACTTAGAGGCATAGAGTTTGGTGAGATTTATTGGATAAATAAGAATAAATGTTGTTCCACAAAACTATCCAAGAGTTATATAGTTGATATAATTTTCAAATATTGTCTACCTTATTGAATCATATTTTAGGAGTAAAGCCAAAGCTGAACTAAAACATTATGAAAATTTGGATCTTGGCTCACTAGAAAGTATATAGAAGATACTCTTTCCGAATTAATAGTTAGGGCTGTTAATTTGATAAAATAGTGGGAGATATATATTTGAATATATATGAATAATCACTTGAACATAATTTAATAATCATCTGTAAACTAATTTATCTTATGCATTTTAAATATTGTAGATATCAAATGACAATCAATTCAAACCACTTCTCTGTACGATTAGTCCTTGAGAAGGACAAGTTGACAGGAACAAACTTCCTTGATTGGCAGAGGAACTTGAGGATTGTCCTCAAACAAGAGCGCAACCTCTATGTCATAGATATCCCTCGCCCTGCACCTCTCCCTGAGGGAGCATCCCGTGCTCAACATAATGTTTATCAGAAACATATCGATGATGACACGGATGTTCAATATCTGATTTAGCGACCATGAGTGCTGAACTTCAGAAATAACATGAGAATATGGATTATTATGATATGATTGAGCACCTTAAACATATGTTTGAAGGACAGACTCTTCAGGAGAGGTTTGATACTTTCAAATCGTTGCATGCATGTAAGCAGGGAGAACGTGATCCGGTTGGACCGCATGTTCTAAGGTTGATTGGGTATATTGAGTACCTTGCCAAGTTGGGTGCCCCGATTACCGTGGAGCACCAGATTGACCTAATTTTGTAATCTTTAAACAGCAGCTATTCTCAATTTATGATGAATTATAATATGAATGAGATAGATAAAAACCCCACCGAACTGTTGGCTATGTTGAAAACTGCTGAGACCAACGTTCAGAAGGCATCCCCTTCTCCCATGTTGATGGTGAATAAGGGGCAGGCCAAAGGAAAGGGTAAATGGAAAGGCAAGAGGAAGATGGGATCTAAATCGAATGCCAATCTGAAACCTGATCTGATTAAGGCTTTGAAGCCTAAAGGTGGTGTTTCAAAGGTTGGTGATTATCACTATTGCAAGAAACCAGGTCATTGGAAGAGGAACTGTCATGCTTATTTGGAGGATATGAAGAAGAAGAAGTCTGTTATTACTGCTTCTGAATATGTTATAAAAGTCAATTTTTCTACTTCTACATCTTGGGTATTAGATACTGGATGTGGTTTTCACATTTGTATAAATGTGCAGAAACTGCAGGGAAGTAGGACATTGGCGAAGGGAGAAGTTGACCTACGAGTTGGCAATGGAGCAAAGGTTACTGCTTTAGCTGTAGGGACTTATCATTTATCTTTGCCCACTGGGCTTGTTTTAGAACTAAATAACTATTTTTACGTGCCTGCGATTTGCAGAAATATTATTTCGGTTTCTTGTTTGGACAAGAAAGGTTTTTCGTTTTTGATTCAGAACAATAGTTGTTCCTTTTCATTCAATAATGTTACCTACGGGATTGCACATTTGTTTAATGGTTTATATGTTCTCGATATAGATACTCCTGTCTATAACATAAATAATGTTAATAAACATATTAAGATAAAAGACTCAAATTAAACATACCTTTGGCATTGTCGTTTAGGTCACATAAATGAGAAACGCATTTCCAAATTACATAAGGATGGTTACTTGGATAAGTTTGATTTTGAATCATACAAAGAATGCAAATCTTGTCTCATTGGCAAAATGGCTAAAGCTCCTTTTACCGTACAAGGTGAAAGGGCCACCGAATGATTAGGACTTCTACATAGTGATGTATGTGGTCCAATGCGTACGATGGCAAGAGGTGGCTTTTACTACTTCATTACTTTTACTGATGATTTCAGTAGATATGGATATGTGTATCTTTTGAAGAATAAATCCGATTCTTTTGAAAAGTTCAAAAAATACAAGGCTGAAGTGGAAAAGCAAACAGGGCAAAGTATAAAAGTTCTACGATCAGATCGTGGAGGAGAATACTTAAGCCTTGAGTTTAAAGGTTTCTTGAAGGAGTATGGTATCGTATCACAACTTACTCCTCCTGGAACGCCTCAATGGAATGAAGTTTCTGAGAGGAGAAATCGTACCTTGTTGGATATGGTATGATCGATGATGAGTTGAGCATATGTTCCAATAAGTTTCTGGGGTTATGCTCTAGAAACGGCTACATATACACTAAACTGAGTTCCAACTAAATTGGTTCAAAAGACTCCATATGATATGTGGACTGAGAAATGCCACAACATGTCTTTTATGAAAGTATGGGGATGCGAAACATTTATAAAATGCTTGGTGTCTGATTAGCTGGGACCAAAATCGGATAAATGTTATTTTGTGGGATATCCTGAAGAAACTAAAGGGTATAGTTTCTATAATCCTACCGAGAACAAAGTGTTTGTTGCTCGAACCACTGTATTTCTTGAAAGAGAGTTACTTTCAAAGAAAATTAGTGGGAGGACTATAGATCTCGATGAAGATCGAGTTGTACAAAATAATATTGAACCAGAGTTGAAAAATGGGCTGGAAATACATCAAGATGTTCCTGCTCCGGAAACACGGCTTGTTCGTAGATCTAGTAGGGCTCGTCATGAGCCAGAGAGATATTATAGATTTCTCTTGACTCAAGATGATGATGTAATGCTCATAGATAATGATGAGCCTCTTACCTACCAAGATGCTATGAACAGTCCAGACTCCGAGAGATGGCTAGAGGCCATAAAATCCGAAATGGAATCCATGTATCAAAATAAAGTATGGACTTTAGTTGATCCACCTGAAAGGGTAAAACCTATAGGATACAAGTGGGTTTTCAAGAAGAAAACTGACATGGATGGTAAAGTACAGACCTATAAAGCGCGACTGGTGGCAAAAGGTTTCAAACAAGTTCATGGTATAGACTATGATGAGACCTTTTCACCAGTTTCTATGGTCAAGTCCATCAGGATTTTGCTAACAATAGCTGCTTACTACGACTATGAGATTTGGTAAATGGATGTCAAAACCGCTTTCTTAAATGGGAGCCTTGAAGAGGATGTATACATGATACAACCTGAGGGTTTTGTCGATCCCAAGTTTGCTAAGATTGTCTGTAAGTTGCTTCGATCTATTTATGGATTGAAGCAAGCCTCAAGGAGTTGGAATCGTCATTTTGATGAAATAGTCAAAGAATTTGGCTTTATTCAAAATAAAGATGAACCATGTGTTTACAAGAAGGTTAATGGGAGCCATGTGGCATTCCTAGTACTATATGTAGATGACATATTACTAATAGGGAATGACATACCTTCTCTACAGGCTGTTAAGACTTGGTTGGGAAATAGTTTCTCGATGAAGGACTTATGTGATGCTACCTATATCTTAGGGATCAAGATCTATAGAGATAGATCAAGGAAACTAATCGGCCTAAGTCAGAGTACATACATTGACAAAGTATTGCATCATTTCGGGATGCAAGAGGTAAAAAGAAGATATGTCCCAATGTCTCATGGGATATTGATCTCAAAAGACAACTACCCTAAATCATTAGATGATAAGGGCCGTATGAGCAAAGTTCCATATGCTTCAGTAATTGGATCTATAATGTATGTGATGATATGTACTCGTCCTGATATTTCGTATGCCTTGAGCATGACGAGCAGATACCAGTCTAATCCTGGTGAGGGTCACTGGAAAGCTGTCAAGTATATTCTTAAGTACTTGAAAAGGACTAAAGATTCATTCTTGGTGTATGGAGGAGATGAGAAGCTGGTTGTAAAGGGTTACACTTACGCCAGCTTTCAGACAGACAGAGACGATTCAGTATCTCAGTCAGGTTTTGTGTTTTGCCTTAATGGTGGTATTTTAAGCTGGAAGAGTTCAAAGCAAGAGACAGTAGCTGATTCTACGATGGAAGCTGAGTATATTGCTGCTAGTGAAGCAGCCAAAGAGGTTGTTTGGATACAGAAATTTATAACGGGACTTGGTGTGGTTCCATCGATCACAGATCCAGTTGATCTTTATTGTGATAATAATGGAGCCATCGCGCAGCCTAAAGAACCAAGGTCCCATTACCGGGTAAAGCATATACTTAGGAGATATCACCTCCTTCGAGAGATTAATGAAAGAGGAGATATGCATATATGTATAGTGCATACTAATGATAATGTTGCAGACCCACTGACTAAGGATTTGTCGCAGTAAAAGCACGAAGGTCATACTAGTTCCATGGGTATTAGATACATGGGTGATTGGCTCTAGTACAAGTGGTAGATTGTTAGTGTTTGTGCCCTAGAGACAACACTATTATGTTTATATTATGAAACATTTGGATTATTAATTATGATTATATGGATTATTCTTTAGTAATTTATTATATCTTTATTTTCTACGACAAGATGTTAGATTAATAAATGTCCTTGGAATATGATATATAAATCTATATCTCTAAGTACGTGACTTAGAAATTAGATTATGAGAATAGTATTGATATTCGTAAAGGTCCCTAGTCAAGTATTATTGTTAAGGGGCGATAATAAATACATTGAGACTAGTGTGTTTGTTGGCTAATGATCACATCTCATTGATCATTGGTATGGTAATACTAAAGTCAAAACACAGGCACATGTATTAAATACATGAAGCTGGATTGACCCATTGTGAGATACTACATGTTTATAGTGTTATAAGTTAATCTCACAGTGATAATGATGTATTGGTCCTTTGACCTGAAATCATTATATTTCTATGCGAGAATTAATATACTTTGATACTATTAAAAGTTATCCTTGACCGGGTAATAATAAAAGTAGACATTGGGTACATTATGAATCGTATGAGAAATATGAATGATCTAGATGGGATTTATCCCTCCTTTATTAAAGGAGTGATATTATTGGCCTCTTGATTGAGTAAGACTATAAAATGCATGGTCGTGCTCAAATACTAATTTGTTTAATAGTTTACTCATTGATCAAGGAAAGAAGGATTGAACGTTAATAAAGGATGACACAATGCATGCCTCGAGTTTGATCTATAATATAAGGCTAAAGGGATTATATTACATTGTACATTATTCACGAAAGGTTTAATTGATCACCGATTTAATTATTATTACTAGGGTAACAATGATGTATTATTAGATGCCGCTCATTGTTTATGATTTTAAATTAGATTTAAAATTGTTGCCAACGTAATAATAACCTAAAGGGTCGCACAAAGAATGATTGGAGGATTATTTAATTTAAATTCGAATTTAAATTAAATATAAGTAATTCGAATTATTTGTTATTAATTAAGTGTAACTTAATTAATTAAATAAATAGGAAATTCGAATTTAATATTAAATCCAAAATTAAGTTATTGGATGATTAAGTGAGACTTAATAATACAATAATTAGAATTTTGAATTTAATAATAATAATAATAATAACTCTAAAATTCAGTTTAGGGTTGGAGGCCCATTAGCTCTTGCCTATATAATATCGTTTTCTAATAGAATTAGGGTTACACATTTTATTTGATAGAACATAAACCCTAACAGCTTGAAGAGAGATAGAGAGAGCAAGAAGGCGGGCTCAAGAACGTGCTAGTACACACCCATCCTCCGGGCGATCATTTGTGTGGATACCTTTAAGGCATAGATCATTCCAGCGATGGGCTTCGTGGTGATCATTCAAGACCTCCATCTTTCCATTAATGTAAAGCTTCTTAAGATAAACATACTGAACTACGAATTAAATACTGTTTTTCGCAAGGATCCTGCGGAGGGTTTTGATTTTTAAGATTTAAATTTACATTTTTCGTTACGTTTATGTGCTAAAAAACCCTTCAATATTTACATCATTCTCAGATATCTCCACATGTTGGCCCTTAATTATGCAGTTTATCATAATTGTTGCAGCCTGGTTCTCATGCACAATTGTTCTTGTTGTAGCTGTGTTCCAAAAGTCCCCTAACATATCCAAGTACCACACAGGATTAACAGTAAGAGCCCCTACAAAGTAGGTCTCAGACAAGAACTTGACAAAATATTGGAAAGTTTCAGGTGCTTGGTTTGCATCTAAGAATTCAAGGAAGTTGGTCTCCCTTGGGATGAAGAGTACAATATTGTTTGCTGCCATTGTTATGAGTATGAAGTTTAGTGGGTAAGAAAAATTAGTGAGAAAGGAGTGAAAACGAGAGAGAAATCGGTTTTGGATTAAAAAGCTAGGTCACTTGAGTTCTTGAAAGTATAAGTATGTATATGTATCGAGATGTCTGGGTATCTATAGTAAAAGCTAATGACTTATCGAGAAGTCAAAAATAAACATTTGAAATATACTTATCGAGAAGTCATTTTGAGATATGAGATACATATCGATAAGTCATCTTATTTATTCTTGTAGAGAACTAAAAAATTGACTTACTGATATGTTAAATAAATACCTAGTTTGTCCAAAATGGACTAAATTATTTCCAATTTTTATTCGAATTAATTCAAAATAAAATCAGAATAATTTTGCCAAAAGTATTTTACCAAAATAATTTATAAAATTAAATTATATTAGTTTTGAGTTATTGATAAGTCTAATAATTATACTTGTAGAGAACTCTATAAGTTAACACTTGTAAAAAACTCTACAATGACTTATCGATAATTCATAGTAAAGCTTATCGAGAAGTCACTTGAGAAGTCAGTATATTGACTTACCGAGAACTCATTCAAGAAGTCTTAAAATGACTTGTCGATAAGTCAGTTAGACTTATCGAGAACTCAGTTCTCAATCTTTTCATTTCTTTCATTCTGTCTTGTGTTTATTTTACATATTAAGGATTTAAATTAACATTTGACAGTTTTCTTAGAATTGAAAAATTCTAAGCTGAGTTTTTATTTTTGAAGAATAAATATGCAGAGATTTCTGAAATATTTATAATTCATATTTCAATTAGTTTCTAATAAAATCAAATTAATTTTGATTTACTTGAAATTAATCTGCCGCAATACAGTAGCTGAGTTCTTGCCTTAAAATGAAGAATTTAACATTCCAATTTCACCTATAAGTCTAGTGAAATTAGCTTCATCCAAAGGTTTAGTAAAAATATCAGCTAATTGCTTTTCTGTTGGAACAAAAATGAGCTCAATGGTACCATTTGCAGCATGTTCTCTAATAAAATTGTACCTTACATCAATGTGCTTTATCCTAGAGTGATTAATTGGATTAGCCACAATAGATATAGCACTAGTATTGTCACACATAATTGGAATTTTGTGTAACACTGGGCCATAGTCCATTAGCTGATTTCTAATCCAAAGCACTTTAGCACAACAACTTCCAGCAACTATGTATTCTGCTTCAGCCGTGGAAGTTGACACAGATTGTTGTTTCTTGCTATGCCAAGATACAAGTCTTTGTCCAAGAAACTGACATATCCCATTAATACTCTTTATGTCCACCCCGCATCCAGCAAAGTCTGCATCTGTGTATCCAACAACTTCAAAACCAGTTTTCTTAGGATACCATAATCCCAAGTTATGAGTCCCTTTCAAATATCTGAAAATTCTTTTAACAGCCATCAAATGTGATTATTTTGGATTGGCTTGAAATCTTGCACATATACATGTTACAAACATGATGTCTGGTCTACTTGCAGTTAAGTAAAGCAATGATCCAATCATTCCTCTATAGCTTGAAATATCTACACTCTTGCCTTTTCTATCTTCATCCAACTTTGTTGCTGTAGACATAGGTGTAGAAGCAGGTGAACAATCAACCATACCAAACTTCTTCAATAAATCCTTGACATACTTAGTTTGGCTGAAGAAGATCCCATCATTTCTTTGACTAACTTGAAGTCCAAGAAAGTAACTTAATTCCCCCATCATGCTCATTTCATATTCACTCTGCATAAGCTTAGAAAATCTTTGGCAAAGCTTTTCATTTGTAGAACCAAAGATAATGTCATCCACAAATATCTAAACTAGGATCATATCATCACCATGGTTTTTGTAGAAGAGAGTCTTGTCTATGGTACCTCTAGTAAAACCATGTTTAAGCAAGAATTCTGACAATGTATCATACCAAGCTCTAGGTACCTGCTTTAGTCCATATAGAGCCTTGAGTAACTTGTACACAAAATTTAGAAATTCTGGATCTTCAAAGCCAGGTGGCTGTTGCACATACACTTCTTCTTCTACTCACCATTTAGGAAGGCACTCTTAACATCCATTTGATACACTTTGAAATTTGAATGTGTAGCAAATGCTAGAAAAATTCTTATTGCTTCAAGTCTTGTAACTAGAGCAAAAGTTTCATAATAATCAATTCCTTCTTCCTGTGAGTAGCATTTTGCAACCAACCTTGTTTTGTTTCTGGTAACTACACCATTTTTATCCATCTTGTTCCTGAACACACATTTTGTTCCAATTACACTTCTATTCTTTGGTGCAGGAACTAGCTCCCAAACTTTGTTTCTTTTAAACTGATTAAGCTCCTCTTGCATTGCAGATATCCAAGAAGGATCCATTAGAGCTTCTTCAGTTTTCTTGGGCTCTACTTGAGACATAAAGCATGTATGTAGGCACTCATTAGCAGTTGCACTTCTAGTCCTTACACCAGCATTTGGATCACCAATAATTACATTTGGATTATGACTTCTATCCCATTTTCTGGTGTGGGTTTGATGACTAGTGCCTTCATCATTTTCTTCATTATTGGTATGATTTGTATATCCTTCTTCTCTTTCTCCCCCCTGAATTTGTGCCATCAAAATCAGGTGTTTGAAATGAGCTTCCATTTCCATGATTTTCCTATTTAGTAGACTCTGCATTCATTGTTTGTTGTGTATTGACTTCACCTTCTTAATCAGAATCACTATTAATGTTAAGATTTACAAATGTAAGGGCTTCAGCTTCATTCTCATCAAGGCATTCCAAGCCTGGACATTTATCATCATCAAAAGTCACAAATATGCTCTCCATGATTTTATTTTGATCAACTACATAAACCTTGTAGGCAGTTCTCTCCAATGAATATCCCATAAAAAATTGCTTCAAAAACCTTTGAGTCAAATTTTCCCACATATTCAGAGTTGTCTTTTAAAATGTAACACTTGCTTCCAAACACATAAAGATGCTTTACAGTAGGCTTTCTTTTAGACATGATTGAGTAGGATGATTTGCCATGTATTTTGTTGATGAGATATCTATTTTGAGTGTAGCATACAGTGTTAACAGCTTCTTCCCAAAAACTAGTTGGCAAATTTGCATCTTACAGCATTGTCCTTGCAGCTTCTACTAATGTTCTTTCTTTCTCTCAACTACACCATTTTGTTGAGGTGTTCAAGCAGCAGAAAATTCTTGAACAATGCCTTTGCCTTTGCATAATTCACTCAATATTGCATTTCTGAATTCTGTCCCATTATCACTTCTCAATCTTTTCACATATTTATGATCTTCAGCCTATTTTTCTATCTTCTTTATGTGCTCAATTATGATGTGTGGAGTTTCATCCTTAGAATGCATGAATTCTACCTAAGTATATCTTGAGAAATCATCCACCATCACAAGTGCATATTTGTTCCTTGAAATTGATAAGACATTAACTGGCCCAAATATGTCCATGTGAATAAGTTACAATAATGCACTTATGGAATTCACAGTTTTTGAATTGTGACTTTATATTTTCATTTTTCCTTTCTGACAGGTTTCACAAACTACAATTTGAGCAAACTCTAACTTTGGCATGTCTCTCACCAACTCCTTCTTGACCAGAGTGTTGATTTCCTTGTAGTTTAGATGTGAGAGTTTCTTATGCCATGATTTGTTTTGCTCTGTGGATACCTCAGTGTAGAAGCAACAAATTCCATCCTCATTTGTTGAGTCCAAGTCTGCAACAAACAAGCTTCCTTTGCTTGCTCCTTTTAGAGCAACTTCATTAGGTTTCTTGTTGATGAAGATGCATTCTTCTTTTATCAAATAGAACTTTAAAACCTTTGTCTGCAAACTGGCTGACACTAGGAAGATTAACTTCAAGACCAGCTACCAATGCTACATCATCAATGACAAAATTTCAGAAACAATCTTGCCATATCCCATTGTGAATCCTTTGCTGTTGTCTCCAAAGGTCACCAAAGGGCCAACATTCTCCTCAAATTATGATAGCAGGGCCTTATCACGTCATGTGTGTGGAGCATCCACTGTCTATAATCCATATGACTTTCTTCATTTTTCCCTGCACACGATGAGTTTTAAGTGTGTTTAGCAACCCAAGCAGTGTTGGGTACTTTCTTCTTGTTAACTAGATTTAGCAGAAGTAGAGATAGAAGTCTCATAAAGAATAGTGTTCATAGATGTTTGTGCATTCTCCCTTGCAGCTGTAGATCCAATACTAAATTCTTTAAGATCTACTCTGAGCTTGTGGCAACTCTTCATTACTTTTAAATTACAGGGAATGCAGTCAAACTTATCACAGAATGAATAGGGATCATTTGCCCTGGCTTCATTATACTTGCAGGCTCCCTCAACTGGCTTGCTAACCATCTTTTTATAAAGATAGGTTAGGTGATTTACAGAGCCACACTTTTCACATTTCTTTCTTGGAGCATCTGCAATATAAGAAAAGTTATTGCTTTTGTTTATTCCAATTTTCCCATTCCTATTCTTCTTCTCCTTCTTTGCATCTGCAATTTTTATTTCCTTGACAGGTGTCTTGGAGTCTTGATTATTCATGAGCTTCTTCTTAACTTCAGTAACAGGAGAGCTTTCTTCACTTGTCTTTGCAACATCTTCATCTGCTAGCTCCTGTTTTATTATTAACTCATTAATTTCTCCAGCCTTGAACACAGGCGACTTTAATTTTCTCAGAATTACTGGACATCTTCATTAGCAATGCTTTTATCTTTGTCATCTGTAACTTTCTTTTTTCTATTCAAGGCCTCATAATCAAATCCAATGGCTATGTTAGCACATGGTTTATTTTTCTCATGATATAATCCAACCAACTCAGATGCATTCTTGAAGGACTTTATTTATCTTCATTTTTCTCTAGCTTCTCCCTTAGCACAGCTTCAATCTCATTTGCATACTTGAGCTTATTTTTCAAGTAAGCATTTTCTTGTTTTACAGCTTCAATCTCCACATCAGCAATTCAGTTTCTTGTTTCTTATTTTCAAGCTTCTCATTTATCTTTGTCAGTCTGCTAACTTCTTCACTAGCAGCAACCATGCTTGTATGAATGTGAAACATTTTTGTGCTCATCTTTTCAACAGTTTCCTTATATTGATTCATATTTAAATCAATGGTGGTAAGATTTGGTACATGTGTTTTTAAGAGGATGACTCTCCTTGCTCCAAGGCCATTAGTGCATAATTTCCAACTTCCCCATCTTCATCATTATCAGAATCATCCCAACTTTTACCCTGTGCAATATAAGCTTTGCTTTGTTGTTTCTTTCGAAGAGCTTCATACTTTGCTTCCAATTCAAGATAAGCTTTATCTTTCTTTACTTTCTTGGGTTTCCTGCATTCGGTAGCAAAATGGTCTAACTCTTCACAATTAAAGCACCTTATCTTTGATCTGTCAACAGATCCAGTTTTGTAACCATTTTTTCTATCAGATGTGTACTTCCCTTTTCCTTTCCAGATGCTGTCTTTGTTGAATGATTGTCCTTTACCCTTGAAGAATCTTGGCTTCTTTACTCTAATGTTAGAGAACTTTCTTGCTAGGTAGGGCATTGATTGATCTAGCTCATCAAGTTCATCCAAGGTGTAGAACTCATCTTCTTCCAATTCCAGTATGACTTGTTCCTGTGAATCATTGTTTCTTTGCTCACTTGTTGAGGCAACTGAAGTCTGGAATCTTGGCTCATCATTAGAGGTCTGGCTTTCATTGACAGTTAGGGCCCTTGAACCATCTACAACATGCCCTTGACCAGCTCTTAATGATTTTCTTTGAATTATTTCTAGTTCATATGTTTTTAAGATTCCATAAAGAACTTCCAGAGTTATTCAGCTCAAGTCTCTCCCTTCTCTTATTGCTGAGATTTTCTGTTCCAAATGATCAGGAAGAGTGAGCAAAAACTTCAAGTTCACTTCTTCAGCTTTATAATATTTATCATGAAGCTGTAAGTCATTAATCAGCTTGTTAAACATTTCAAACATATCAGTAATGCTTTCCTTTGGCTTAGTCATAAAACCCTCATATTGTAAAATCAGTATCCTTCTTTGATTTGACCTAACTTCCTCAGTTCCTTCACACAATATTTCTATCTTTTCCCAGATATGTTTTGCAGTGTCATAATTGACAATGTTGTTGTACATCACATTATCTAGTGACTCTATTAAGATTAACAGCAAGCCACTATCTAGGGAGACTTTTTCTTTCTTAGGCTCAATGTATTCTGAAGGATCCTTAGGAGCATAATGAGGTGGGATAACCATGTCTCCATCTGTAGATTCCTCAACTCTAACCATAGCAGTGAAGGGCCCATTTTTGAAGATCTGAATGTATAGTAGAATTGCCATCCTGACAAACAACATCATTTTCTTCTTCCATAGAGTGTAGTTAGCTTTATCAAAAGTAGGGATTTTGATGCTACTAATTTTCTATGTATTCATTCTTCCAAGATCTTGGATCTATTTACTTTCAGATTTTGTTCTGATACCACTTGTTAGGTAAAAAATAACATACAGAGGGGGGAGGGGTGAATATGTTTTTGGTATTTTATGCTTTTCTTTATATATGAATGGTGGTGAACAAAGTAAAATAAATCTTGTAGTGAAATGTGTTAGTATTGAAAGTAAGCAGTTAACAATAAAGAATACAGATCTTCAAATCTCACTTAATTTTATATTAAAATTAAGAATGTCTTGCTACAAAATTTCTAGGCTCTTTGATAAAGAGCTTAGCTGCTTCCTTGAGAGAATACAAAATTTCTGATCCAAATTGTTACTTCTAATAAAGGACCAGTGTTAACTTTATATGATAGTTAACTACTGGTTTACACAGTGTGTAATAAGAGATGATATTCACTTTAGTAAGCTGTCACGAATTATTCCAATTTAGGAAAAGTATATCTTCCATTTCTGGCTTAGCATATCTTTGCATACTGTGTTAACTTTGATCTTCTTTTGTCAGTTAATCTTCACCCTTGATTTTGCACTCTTCAAGGTGCTTTTTGTGGAGTTGTCAATCCAACTTGATTAGATTGTTTGTTGCTTAATAATCTTGAATATTGAACTGGTCTGCAATTTGTACTTTGAGATTTTACCTCGAGATCTCCGGTTAGGCATATAGAGAACTTGACATCTCGATAAGTATATTGGATTATCGAGATCTCTAATACTCCATAGTTATTTTGACTTGTAGATCTCTGATTTCTCTAGAAGACACTTTAGCTTGTCGAGATCTCTCAGCTTCATGTCTTCACTTGACTTGTCGATATCTCTGAGATCTCTAGTGATATTTTAACTCGTAGATATCTCAGATATCTCTAGTGATATTTGACTTGTCAATATCTCAGAGATCTCTAATGATATTTTGACTTGTCGATATCTCTGGAGTTCTCTAGTGAAGAATTGACTTGTCGATATCTCCAATCTTTATATCTTCAATTTGGCTTGTCCATATCTCTGATTTCTCTAGTAGCTTTCCTGACTTCTTGATAAGTCATTTGGAGTTCTCGAATGACTTCTCTATAACACTAAATCTGTGACTTGTAGAGATCTTGACTTAAAACATTTTTCTCAAAACAGATTTATTCAACTCCAAGTTTCTTCATAATTCTTCCAAGGCATGATCTTCTTGATCTTTTTTCAGATAGAATTCTTAGGCTTGATACTGTTTAAAGAAAAAGAATCCAGTCTGCTCTTTGACATTTTTACATACCTTAAATGTTATAATACAAAATGCAAACTAAGATTACAATACAACTTACTTAGGGTTGTCAATTTGACTTAGTCTTGTTAATGTACAGGCATGTCTTGCACAACGCTTTGTAATCTTATCACTTATGTTTAGAGAGTTTAAGATATAAGGTGGTTAATAACTTGTGGGTTTCATTAAAGTTCCTTTTAAGGTCAAATTATTTACTTCTGGTAACATAGTGATAATGCTTTTGTTCATTTTAATTTTCATTTTTTCATCAAACTAGTCAGCTGCAAACGGCTATCCACTGTTGACTGACAAAGATTATAAGCCTAAAGATTTTTCAGGTAAGTAGTCTCATTAACTTGTTATGTGAATTTTGAGAGGATTCAAGTCCTAACAAACTCATAATAACAATGAGAAAAGAAAATAATCAATGAAAGATTCATGGAATAACATGCAGATAATCATAAATTTTATTCATAAAGAATGATTTACAGTAAAAAGTTCTTCTAAAATAAATATTCCCAACTCTAGTAAATCCTAGAATCTAGAAATCTAGATTATGTTGTTGGAAGAGGAGAAAGCACTGCCTTGATTTCCACTTCCATTGCCATTCTTTCGAGTGTTGGAACGAGTAGAAGCAAGAGCAGCAGCTGCTATAGCAACTTCCCTGGCTTGCTTTTCTAAGAGTGCTGCCTGGATGCGAGCCAGGATAGCAGGCATTTCTTCTTCTGAGGTAGGAGTGTCAAATATTATGCCATCAACAATGACGTTGTTGATATCGTGAAGAAAGATGATTGCCAGTTTTGAAGGGAAGTGAAAATTTTAAAGTAGATTATGGAAGAAAAAGTGACGAGACAGCCATGTATTTAAAGGCCAAGAAAATGTATGAACAAATATCAAAAGTCAGAAGTGCCTTAAATACTTTATTGATACTAGAAGTGTTCATTAAACATCATGAAAAATATAAAAGAGAAGTGAATAAAATTTGAATTGAAGGGCTATAAATCTAGACATTAATGATAACCATGTAAAATCCAGAATGCTGAGAAATGTATGACTTATTCATAAAAGAAAGTAAGTCGGTAGACTCAATATCATAATACTAGTGCATATTATTCGAAACAACATGCAAGTACACTCATCTAGACAAACAATTTAAATTTAGCATCACAATAAAGCAATATGTGCAAAGAGAAGCTTATATGATCAAGATCTTAAATCTTCTATCAGCCTTTTTAAGAGAAACTCTCTTTTGATAAGACTTGTTCGCTTTTATTTTCTTGAGCTTGGTGTTATTTTCAGTCCTATAATATTTGTTAGAGCAGTCTTCTAAACAATTATTAGTGATGTTCATTTTAAAGTCAATGATAAACCGAAGAAAGACTACTCAATAAAATTTACTTTTATTTATTGAAGACAAATATATTTTCATTGAAATTGTCTTAAATAAATAATTTAAATAATTTTTAAAATTATAGTTTATTTATAATAACAAAGAATTTGAATACTATTGTTCATTGGAGTGGTTTATCATACACTTTTTCAATATAGAGTACTTTGCATTAAAGTCAATTATATTATAAAGTCTTAATATTTCATACCATAATCTCGAAAAAGATAAACTCGAGATGTTAAAAATCAACTTTCGGCAATTCTTTGATTAACAGACATAAATTATGTGTTCACATATTTATTGCTGAATAAGGATATCAAGACATACTTTAAGTAAAAAAACTAATTTTGACTATTTATCTCAAACAGCTTTTCTTGTTAACTTTATAATATAGAAAAATATTATGACCTTCCAATAGTTAACAAGTGATTGATGCCTTGCTACTTAATTCCTCAGCTGAAATTTCCAACCTTCCATTAGCTGTGTAGTAAGATAGTTCAACATAGAAATTCTAAAAACTTGCTCTAAATTTATGACATTGATTCTTAGAAAAGAAACAACCACATACAAGTTCAACTAGAGTTTACTTCTAGAATATGAGCAGATTCATGAGTGAAATCTTTAAGGCTATCGATAAAATTTTCTAATAAAATGGTTTAAGTTAAGTATAAAAATTGAGTAACAGATCATGAGCATCAGTCTATGAAAGTATTCTTTATATATAACTTAATCCTTGTCAGAAATTTATCACACCATAAAACCTAGTCATAAGACTCAGTATCAGTATTTACTGGTTTCACCTAAATATTGATATATCAATGGTCAGTTTTATCAGTATTTATCAGTTTTTAAATAACTAATAAATCTTGATAAATGATTATTGCTACAAATAAAAATGTTACAACTGACTTTCAAAACACAGAGTTTGGTGAAGACTATGAATCTTCGAAGTCCCGTTGTGTAGTCTACTCATAGCCAATGATGAACAATTATATCGATGGCTAAGAACTAGCAGATATTATATATATATGATATATCTATCCATTGTTAGATAACACATGTATTTTGACTGTCAATGGCTAAAGTTATCCATTGATGAGGTTAAAGCAGATTTTAATTAGACTCATAATTCTCTTACCTGAAACTGTATATTGGATAGGAATCTCATTTGAACACTCGGCTACTGATTAACATGCAACACGATTTCACCCATTAGTATAAATCATCAGATTTCATGACTTTTATAAGCTTTTATAGCTAAAATCCAGATTATGCCCTATGACTACTAAACAATTAAGCATAAGCTGATTTTGAAAATCTACAAGCATTAAAATGATTGAAGAATAGATTTTTATCAAAATTCATAGTATATAATTTGGCTACGTATAGCATGTATATGATAAGGATTAAAGAAAGTTTTGACATACCTAGCTGTTAGGAATATATTGTAGTCTTGATGATAACTCACCAAAACACCTTAAGTAGAATTGTTAAGTGTCATTTAATAGCCTTCAACGGATAACCACAGCCTGTCTATCCGTTGAAGGAGTAGCTTATATAATAATTATGTAGAACATTTTGTACACTATGCTAGCTGAGGGATATGGGAGTTTTAGTGATTTCTAAGTCATGTTGACTACTAGCAAGATAAACAAAATAGGTGGGTTAAGTGTAGATATAAAATGCCTCGTAATTTTGTATAAGCGAAAGAGTATCAACTACTAAGGAAACATCTTCAACTGCTAAACTACAAGCTTAACAGATGACTCAATATATCTTCAACTGATATCAGATAAAGCTTCAACAGATGCTAACAAGAAAGTTTCAACGGATGACACTAGTATAGTGTCAATGGATGACAACAATAAAGCTTCAACGGATAACATCAATGAAGCTTCAACGGATGATCAACAAGATAGTAGTTGATAGTGACTTGATAAAGGCTGACAGAGTCACTTAGTTGATGTGCACAAAAGTAATGTGGCAGCCTGCTTACAGGTTTTATAAGTGTAAGAACCCAAATTTTTGACATCGGTAAAAGACCTTTATGAATGGTAATATAATAACTTGAATTTTTGAGACCTTGTAAAACGTTTAATGAATAGTAACCCTGACAGACGGGAAAAACTTTTGAGCCCACACTGTGTAGTGCATGAAAATGAGTTTCCGAGTTGATATTATGATTATACGTACTAAATGAGTGTATGTAAACGCTATTAGTTTTCGAAGAAAATGAACTTTGAAAAACGACCGTATTTACGACTCATCGAGGATTACGGGAATCACAGTATAATTACGAAATTAAAACCCTACGGATTTATATTCAAGTATGATAATTAAAAATATAAGGAATAAATACGAAAGGAATTACGTCGCGAACCATTTACGAGTAAGTATTACGGAAACGTTTAAGCAACCGAGCGAACACGTAAACGATTAAATAAATGTAATGCACTAACTAAACCATGGTAAGAAAGTAACCATGGTTACTTTATCAAATAGTAAGCTAACCATAGGATTATCAAGCAAGCTATCCAAATAATGTGCTAAGGAAGCTAACATAAGTAGTTTCTAGGAAGCTACCAAAGATTTGTCCTTAAGATTTGCAACAAGAATAAACCTAGAATGCTATGCTAGGAAGATTATCAAATCAAGTGGATGATCTCCCACCCCATTTCCTAGAAGAAACCTAGCAAAGCAACCAATCTAAGAAACCAAGGGAAGCAAGTATAAATACCCCCCACCCCATCAAGCTTCCATTCGGCCCCTTGAAGAAAAAGGGGAGAATTCAATTTCAAATCTCAAGATCTAGCCATGGTAAAATCATCCCATTAATTCTCAAGCTTCCTAGAAATTAAAATAAGGTAAGAAAATTCTTTCATCTCTTTTTATCAAGGTTTTATGGGTAAAATAAATTCAAAAAACTCACTAGTGAATAGTATGAATAGTAACCTCTCTTTGGTTTCTTGATTTCAATGGTGGTTCTAGGCTCCAAAAATCATACCAAGCACTTCCAAGCCTCCACCATCCTCAAGAACACATATCAAGCTTTCAAGAAAGGTAAAAATAGTTGGCCCAACTTTATTTAAGATTCATTTTTAAGATCCATTTAGTATGTGGTAGAAAACTTAGTTTAAGAAGTGGTATTGTTGAGATCTTGAAGTTTAAGTTGAGTAGATTTAAGGTTGATTGTTATTGCCTCAAGAACATGATGTTATTGAGAGGATTTTATGTGTTTATGATGAAATGATGATTGTTGGTGGTTGTGTTAAGAGTTAGGGCGTAAACGAAACCCCGGTCGTAAACGTAACCCCGTTAAAACCAACGAATCGTAACTTTAAAGTTTCTGCAGAAAGTCCCGGAGTTTTAAACTGTAGTTTCTTGAAAACTAACCCTTGATTATGATATGAAATGTTATAAGGATCGTTTAGGCACTTGAATCGTTTGATTCCGATTTACGGAACAAAAGTTATGGTCGTTTTAGTAAAAGTGATTTACGCGACAAAAACTGCTACAAATCACGAACTTTGAAAATATAAAGGATCGACTTAAAATTATTCATAAATCATTAAATTTTTACAGAGAGTAACATATTGAGTTTCCTAACTGCCACAAAAATTTCAAGTAAAAATAATGATTTCTCAATTTTATAAAAATATCGGAGCCGAGACCGCGCGATTAGAAACCGTAAGAATCCATAAGCGGAGCCGACGACGATAAATAGAATGAACCTAAGATACATAGAATAATGAAGCGACCATGATGTGAATAAGGACTAAAGGAATAATAAGGGTAGTATAAGTTAAGAGGGTGTATTATAAGTAGCGCATGAGTGTGAGTCGCCGTAAATTAGAACGGGACCTAACGAAATGAATTGTGTTTATTAGATTTCTGAGCGGAACCTAGAGCATCCTCCACCTCGAGATACCCGGGAAAGTTTTCAAACCCTACCTTTTAAGAACTATTGTGGTGTGAATATTTTACAAAACTGTGATATATGCATGAGATTGCTTTAAACTGTTTTACGAAGTTTGAGATGTATTACATTACTCAATTGTTGATAATTTCTAGTATATGTTCATACCGAGTTCGAAATATTATATTTAGACTGAGAGTCGGTCAGTGTAAGCCTATAAAAACCCGAAAGTATCCCGCAGGAGTTTATAATTGAGAATGTTGACGCTAGCGAGTAGCGTGGCGTGTATATATTTTAGACTGAGGATCGGTTAGTAAAAATTGATGAAAACCCGGAAGTATTCCGGAGGTGTTTTAATTATGAATATTAATGCTATAGTAGAGCGGGATGTATAAGTCGTAAGACCGAGAGTCGGTCAGTTTTGTTTTATAAAGATAAAACCCGGGAATCATTCCGGAGATATTATGGGATGGTTATAAGTCCATAGTAGTACGTTTTAAAAGGGGCTCATCGTCCACTTACGAAATATTAAAACACCTCGAAATTTTATTAAAACGATTTACAAACGATCATATTCCCTCAACTATATTTTATTGTTCGAATAACAAATATTATATACTTATTCCTTTATTATGGGAGTAGTATACTCCAACGTTTATTTATTTCAAACTCGATTAATCATTATAGATTATTAATTATGTAGACACAAACTAGTTGAGAAATATTATTTTAAATATTTATTTAGAAAGTAAACTCATTCGAGGTTTGATTATTATCAATCATCATTTAATTATTTATTAAAGGGTTTATTATTGACTTAAAAATCATGGATCCTGATTTAAAATATACTTTCTGATTTCAGAATATCATTCGAATAATTTCAGATCGTCGGTTCGTATTATCCCGACATATTTAATATGTTGAATATAGTTTCGAGAAGAAACTTTTCCCACTTATTAATTATCTGTTGACAACGGTCAACTCATATCCTTAGTACTTCCTCCGAAATTCTCGGAAGTACGTATATACATATATATACACTTATATCTTAGAGAGATAAGCTATTTCTATCAACAAGCAAAACGCTTGGGGAACTTCGATGTGGTTCGAGTTCTCGAGATTGATAGAATTTTTTTAAAGGACAAGGGAGGGGTAGACTCTTGTACTATGTGTGCTAGATGGACTACCAAAGGTACCGTAGGAGAAGGTACTCAGTGTACTCAGGAACTTATGAAGTATGTGTATACCCGAAAATGGGACACGTAGCCCAAATGCGGCAAGGGTAATACCCGAGAGATGACGGTTTCATCCTTCTACTAGTAGAAAAGGTTACTTTATCGTAGTACGACTGATCATCGTATGCGGTGGCTCCAACGAATGTCCTATTCTTCCAATTGGAATTGTGATGCAATACCGTAACCCAAGCCTAGGTGTTGGGTTTACTATTAAGGTATTCGCAGGTTAATAAAATCCACTAAAGGATTGTTTTCATAAAGAGGTGTGTATCACCAAGGAAAACTATTTTTGAAGAAAACGTATTTATCAAATATGATATTTTACGTGAGTTTATCACACAATCATTTTCATACTGTACATTATTATACTGGACATTATAGATCACTCTTGTTTTCTTTAAATGACATAACACAACAGATAAACAGTATGTCGGTGTGGGACTTAATCACTTGCAGTCATGGGGAGGATCCATGGCAACTTTGTCTCAGGTATGCTAGAATATCACATAGATATAAGATATCGGTCATAATTATTGTAACTTCATGTAGAGGTTATAAATAATTGTTTGAGATCCTGTAAAGTACATTTGACTGTAATAAAAGAAGATTACATTTTGTACGTCGTTTCTTAGGCTATAACTTGTGTGTGCGAGTATGAGATTGGGGTCTATTGGATTATTGAATCAATACCAGGTTACACATGAGTGAAGGATGGCGTGACGATCCAAATTCCTGACCCCGAATTTGGGGGCGTTACAATAATAAAATGAAGCATTTCCATTTCCATGCAAAGCAATGATGTTCAAAGATGCTATATCTTTCTTGGATTGCATTGGACAGAGAAATAAAAAAAGCATGTGGTTGGACCTAGCTATTAGGAATATTATTCTTGTTTTATTGCACATGTAAACTTGGTTCAATATAGGTTAAGTGTAGCAAGTATTTATAAAAGAAGTAAGAACTCAAGAGTTTAGCAAGCTGTATCATTAGAAAATACTCTCAAGTTCAAAGTTGTAAGGAAATACTTGTAAGCAGCTGTGTGCAATTTATATCACAAAGATTTCTTCAAATATACATCTCTAGTGGAAAGACAAATCCACCAGAAAGTTTTTAAACATTGTGTTTATTTACTTTGTGTGAATAGAATACTTCAAAAGATTTATCCGCATTCTTGCTTATTTAAAAACATAATTGTATATTTTATAAAGAGTTTTTCAGAAAATAAAAAGAAACCAGAATTCCACTCAACCCCCTTCAGTAATTCTGTTGTATTGTGAGGAAATAATAATTGGTATCAGAGCAAGCTTTTAACTTACAAAGAGTTTAAAGATCAAAGCAATCAAATAACATGAGTAAGAAGGATATTGTAGTGAAGATTCCAATTCTGGACAAAGACAACTGTCATCACTGGAAAGTGAAGATGCACCTCCATCTACTCTCTCAAGATGACAGTAGTGTCAACTGCGTATAAAATGGACCTCGTACTCCTCTTAGGATTGCAACAGATGTTGTTGATGCTACTGGAAATGAGCAAACTATTCCAAAGCCTAAAGCAAAATGGACTGATGAAGATATTGAAGAAGTCCATAAAGACAAAAATCCCATGAACATATTATTCAATGGTCTTGATCAAGACATGTTTGACATTGTCATAAGTTGCAAAACTGCTAAGGATATTTGGGACACAATTCAAATACCGTGTGAGGGAACTGAGCAAGTCAGAGAAAACAAAATGCAACTTCTCATACAATAATATGAATACTTCCATTTTGAAGATGGTGAGTCCTTGAATGATACTTTCAGTAGATTTTAAAAGCTATTGAATGGACTAAAATTGTATGGAAGAGTCTGTTAGTGTTTGTGCCCTAGAGACAACTGTTAGGGCGGAAACACGCGCTAAAAATACACGCAAGTATACGCGTTCGCAAGTAATATAGAATACTTTCTAGTTCGTTCCCATAGAGACTCAGACTAATTATTGTTTAATTAACTCACACACCAATGTATGATTACTTCTCAATGTTTAGACACTAACACTTAGAATTGTTGACTAAATATTAACTATAATTAATTACTTAGTTTATCACTTAAATAACACTTCAATTAACAATATTAAGACACTCATGAGATCACAACTTCATTACTACTTCCTTCAATAATTATTGTTATTACCCTTAGCATGCAACAGTGATGATATTAATCGAATAATACGAAACTGATAAAAGCCAACTTTCATTGTACTAATACCATTCTACCAATAATCCCCAATTAAGATAGAAGTTGAATAGGCATCAATTATGTTGAGTTCCTATATGTCTACAGAAATTGACAACATAACGATTTAAGCACAAGTTATTCCTTTTGATTACACAGGGCAAATAAAACTGTTAGAGTTACCCACTAATCATGTAACATCATACATGAACCTATGCTAGCATGGCAAGTTCTAAATCTCAAGATCCACCGTCGCTTCATAAGAGATTAACACCCTATCTTATATGTTCGCGACGCACATAAGACGAATACGCACAACCAATACTAGATATCATACAATCATCACACACTAAGGCATTAAACAATTAACTAAAGAATTCCATAGTAAATCCGTTGCGACCCCATGATCACGATTAGCCCAAAATAGCACTTATCGTCATCATGGGTTCATATGAAATCATGATAAACAAACACAAGAAAATAATAACTAAACTAATTATATTAAATCGGAGTACGTCACAAGAGTAATTAAGTTCAAAGTAAGAAAACTAGCATCCAACGTTATAACGAAATAAGAATCACAAGAAAGTATGCTTCCTCTTCGTTGATGTGTGCTAAAACGGTCTTCTTCCTTATCTCCTATGCTCCTTGCTTAATACAACGATCCAACCTCATGAAAACGTCTCCAAATCTACTTATATAATAGTCCCATAAAACTCAGATTATATAGAAGTTGGAAGCCAAACAGAAGTAGAAGCCTAAAATATTTTATCTTTTTTCCCGACCCTGCGCGACCGCTCAGCTATGGCTCAGCTTTCTGCGCGGCCGCTTAGCATAGCTGAGCGGGCGCTCAGGACCCTACTGAAAAAATCTTGAGTTTGCTCCGTTTCTTCGCCGTAAACTGCCCCTTTCTTTCCTCTCGCAATGGTGAACACATGCCAAGGCTTATTCTTGATGATTACTCCTCCGAAATGCAACTAATACCCTGAAATGCATAAACACTAGAAAAACGCATCAAATACACAAAATACTTGATTTCAAGGCACCAATTTAAGCCATTTTAAGATGTTCTAAGTGGTATAAAATGCCACTTATCACTCCCCCAAACTTAAATTGATGCTTGTCCTCAAGCGTCACAGACTCAAAAACAAATAAAAACATGCATGAATGCGATCTATATGAAAATGCAGCGATCCCCCTTACTACGAACAAACCAACCAAATTGTAACATCTCAACAAATGCAGTTAGGCGACTAAAGATCAATAAATTCATGCAAACGAACATACAGCCAGAAACGTGGTGGGTGCAGATGCTTAACAGATATGCTTCGGAACTAGACCAGTTATTATGACTCAACTATCATCAAGGCAATCACATGCTTATACAAAGAATAAAAATTCTAGGCACAAAGTAACATATAACACTACAAGAATTCTGGAGCTTATTACGGAATCATGCTTTTATTCACAACAATAATGCTTATTTGACCGTGCAATGAGTGAGATCCACAAAAGACTTATACAATGGCATCCATGTAGCGAGCGTTAGGTTAGCAGATCCCAGACTCTAAAAGCCTTAGGTCACTAGGCACAAAGTCCCCTAAGAACTTAATAACTCGAATACCAAAGAGCCCACTCGTGATCAATTATGTTTTTTCTTTCTTTTTTTTTCTTTATTTTTTTAAAATTTTTGAGCAAGTGTGTTTCGCTCCGTCTTGCTCAACCCTAGACTACTCGCATAACATGCGAGCCGACTACTAGCCATTTGACGCCTAGCCACAACTAACAACAAATTCCTTTTTTACTCCATTTTTTTTTCTTTTTCATGCCTTTATCACTAAGAACCTATTATCAGATTCTAAGCATAATAAATAGATTATCGTTGAATACAATCAGATCATAACAACAATCTAGCCCTTAAGCATTCTCTAAGACTTAGTGAAAATACAAGTGCTTCTAGCATGCATATCAACCTACACGACTCAATATCACTTTAATGCTATCACTACACTCGTATCAATATCACAAATCAGTCGATAAATCATCGCAAAAGGGATCATGGTATATGCATGAGCTATATGACATGATAAACAACTAAAGCTATAAATAATAAAAAATAATAAAAAAACTATATGGCAAAAATTATGCAACTATATGAACTAAACTATCATGAATATGCAACTATATGACACACACAAAATATTCCTTAACTACCACCCCCAAACTTAAAATCTTCACTGTCCCCAGTGAGGGTAGTAGAAAGGAACACAGGGTATACCTACTCGGAGTCATCATCATCATCACCCTCAGTGGGTGGAGTATCAGGCGGCGGGTATGCAGAGTCCTCACCAAAAACTGGCCACTGGATATCAGCTCCAAGGCCCCGAAAAGCAGTCCCTAACGCAAGGGTGAGCTCCTGAGCAAACCTGCTCTGTGTCTCGTACATGGCATCCATCCGTCGTGAAAGCCTCCTATACTGGGCATCAGCCATCCCAGCACCCTCCTGAGCTCTCGAAGAACCAGCCTCATCACGCCTAGGCCTAGCCATAGTAGCACCTCGTGCTGGACGCCCTCCTGGAAGATGATAACCCAGCCCAAGCTCCTCGGGCTCACCACATGTCCACTCCTGTATCCCATTCAGAGTCCCAGAATCAATCAGAGCGGCCGGCAACTGCAACTGCTCATGAGACGGCCAATTCACTCCCACTACTCGGCAAAGCTTCGTGACCGTGGATGCATAAGGGATGTTCATGTGCTTAGCTCCCCTCAAAAACTTCAGAATTCCTTGGTAGATAAACTCACCAAGGTCCATATAGTACTCCTCATTAAGAATTCTCCACAACAACTGTGCTCTCTCAACTGTGACCTCATGTGCATGTGAAGAAGGCAGAATATTAGCACAAATAAACGCATTCCATGCACGGGCATACCTGTTCATAGCGATCGTCGGGAAGTGACGATACTCATTAGTGCCGGTCTTGAAGGTCCAACCTGTGCCCGACCTACAGAGAGTAGCACAAATCAAATCCAATTCGAAATCCTCAGCAGTCTTCTCATTCCAGTTCTCCTCCTCGGGCTTCCTCTCTCGCTGCCCAATCACACGGTGAATCGCCGCTGGGTGATAATCAACCGTCAGCCCTCGGACCACAGAAAACCCATTCTTCTCGGCCTTCGTGTTCGTATAGAACTCGCGAACCACACTCATCGGCACTGCTTCGGGCGACTCACAAAAAGCTATCCACCCCTTCTCTGCAATCATAGGTAGCAACTCACCATCCCTCCCTGATGGCAAAAACCCTCTCTCCTTCAGAATTGGCTTCCCCAAAAGCCTAGTGTACTCCTCCTCCACAACTCTGTCATTCAACCGAGGCCTCGCAGCAGTACCCCTCGATGAATCAGCAGTAGGGACTGTGCTGCTGCTATCAATAGTTCGTGCTCTCTTGGGTGCCATTGAATCTTGAATAAAAGTGTTTAAGAACTGAGTATTTGTGTTTGGGAGAGAGTTTGAGTGTAGAAAGTTTGTGGGGGATATGTAGGATAGGTGTATATATATATAGGATGTGAATTAGGTTAAAACTAGATTAGGAGTGGGGTTGAGGGATAAAATGATGGGGTAGTAGGAAAAAATCGTGGGTTTATGGGCTAAAATTGGTTTTTTTATTTTTCTGATTTTTTTCTGAACTTAAAAATATTTTCTAGCAGTCGACCCTTGAGCGGGCGCTCAGGGGGTCACTGGAAAAAAAAATTTCAGTCCCGTTTTTCTGATTTTTTTGTGTTTTTGGATAGGTTATTAACTTCTAAGGGTTTCTGTAACAACAAAACATGGGTTGCCTCCCACGCAGCGCTTCTTTTTCATCATTAGCTTGACGTTGCGTACCTTTCTCAAGTAGTCAATAAAATGGCACTAACCACTTCTCGGTTTGCCATGTCCTCATAGTAGTGCTTCAAACGCTGACCATTAACCTTGAATGCTTGGTTCGGATCATTCTCAAAAATTTCCACCGCTCCATGTGGAAACACAGTTTTGACAATAAAAGGTCCAGACCACCTTGATTTCAACTTCCCAGGAAAAAGTCGGAGACGAGAGTTGAATAAGAGAACTTGTTGCCCCGACATGAATAACTTAGGAGGTAGCTTCCTATCGTGCCACCTCTTCACCTTTTCCTTGTACATTTTGTTATTCTCATACGCTTGAAGTCGGAATTTATCAAGTTCATTAAGCTGAAGCATTCTTTTCTTACCAGCTGTATCTAAATCTAGGTTCAACTTTTTTAACGCCCAGTAGGCCTTATGCTCAAGCTCCGCAGGTAAATGACATCCCTTACCGTACACCAACTGAAACGGGGACATACCAAGTGGAGTTTTGTATGCTGTTCTGTAAGCCCAAACAGCTTCATCGAGCTTTAAGGACCAATCTTTCCTTGACGGACAAACAACCTTCTCTAGAATGTGCTTGATCTCTCTGTTAGACACTTTCGCTTGACCATTTGTTTGCGGATGATAGGCAGTAGCAACTCGATGATTCACATTATAACGCTGCATCATAGAAGTGAACTTACGGTTGCAGAAATGCGACCCTTCATCACTTATGATTACCCGAGGTGTTCCAAACCTTGTGAAAATCTGCTTATGAAGAAAATTCAGCACTGCCTTTGCATCATTTGTCGGTAGAGCTTTGACTTCTACCCATTTTGAGATATAATCGACTGCCAGTAAGATGTACTGATTATTGCAGGACGAGACAAAAGGCCCCATGAAATCGATTCCCTAAACATCAAAGACCTCAACTTCAAGCATCACATTTAACGGCATCTCATCCTTTCTCGTCAAATTTCCCACTCTTTGGCAACGATCACACCTTAAAACAAACTGATGAGCATCCTTAAACAAAGTAGGCCAGAAAAAACCTGATTGCAGAATACGAGCTGCCGTCTTCTCACCACCATAGTGTCCACCACAAACTGTGGAGTGGCAGTCTTGTAATATCCCCTCCGTCTCACAGAACGGGATACATCTCCTGATGATCTGGTCAGCTCTCTGTCTAAACAAATATGGTTCATCCCACATATACTACTTCACCTCATGCAGAAACTTCTTTTTTTGAGCTGAGGTCAAATTAGGAGGCATTATATTGCTGACAAGATAGTTTACAATATCTGCAAACCATGGCTCTTCCTCCTGAACTGTGAACAACTGCTCATCCGGAAAAGATTCATTGATTAATGTCTTATCTTGTGAAGTAGACTCGGGATTCTCTAACCTAGAGAGATGGTCAGCTACTTGATTCTCAGTACCTTTTCGATCCTTGATCTCTAACTCAAATTCCTGAAGTAAGAGCACCCAACGAATGAGTCGCGGCTTCGAATCCTTCTTGGAAACCAAATAGCGAATGGCCGCATGATCAGTGAATACTGTCACTTTAGTCCCAAGCAGATAAGATTGAAATTTCTCAAAACCAAAGAATATAGCCAAGAGCTCCTTCTCCGTAGTGGTGTAGTTCATTTGGGCCCCATTTAAGGTCTTACTCGCATAGTAGACCACATGAAAGAGATTATTCTTGCGCTGCCCCAGAAATGCACCTACCGCATAATCACTCGCATCACACATCATCTCAAACGGCTCTGTCCAATCTGGTGCTGTAATAACTGGTGCAGTGATCAAACTCTTCTTGAGAGTCTCGAATGCCGCCAAACATTCATCATCAAATTTGAAAGGCATATCTTTCTCAAGCAAATTGCACAACGGCTTAGATATCTTCGAAAAGTCCTTGATGAACCGCCGATAAAAACCCGCATGACCAAGAAAACTACGGATTCCTTTCACAGAAATAGGTGGTGGAAGATTTTCAATGACTCCCACCTTGGCCTTGTCCACCTCCAGACCCTTGCTAGAGACCTTATGCCCAAGAATAATGCCTTCACGCACCATAAAATGACATTTCTCCCAATTGAGCACCAAATTAGTTTCCACGCACCTTTTGAGTACGGCACGAAGATTATTCAATCATTCATCATACGAATGTCCAAAGACGGAGAAGTCGTCCATGAACACCTCGACATTATTTCCAATCATGTCAGAGAATATAGCCATCATACATCTCTGAAAAGTGGCCGGGGTGCCACATAATCCAAACGAAACTCTGCGAAAAGCAAATGTGCCAAATGGACAAGTGAAGGTAGTCTTTTCCTGATCCTCTGGTGTAATACAAATCTGATTATACCCTGAATAGCCATCCAGAAGACAATAATACTCATGACCAGCCAACTTGTCAAGCATCTGATCAATGAATGGAAGAGGGAAGTGATCCTTCCTCGTGGCTTTGTTCAACTTTCGATAATCCATGCATACTCTCCATCCTGTAACTGTTCGAGTGGGGATGAGCTCATTCTTCTCATTTGCTACCACAGTAATACCTCCTTTCTTAGGAACACATTGTACGGGGCTCACCCAAGAACTGTCAGAAATAGGATAAATGATGCCTGCATCCAGCCATTTCAGAATTTCTTTCTTCACCACCTCCTTCATGATAGGATTAAGTCTGCGCTGCTACTCAACAGTTGGCTTACTACCTTCCTCTAGCAGAATTTTATGCATACAATATGAAGGGTTGATCCCTTTGATGTCTGCTATGGTCCATCCAATAGCTGATTTGAATTCTCTCAAAATCCTTAAGAGCTTGTCTTCCTCACTACCTGAAAGGTCAGATGCAATAATAACAGGTAAAGTAGATGCATCACCTAAAAAAGCATACCTCAAGTGTTCAGGTAATGGCTTGAGATCCAAGGTAGGTGCTTCCTCTATTGATGGTTTGAGCTTTCCTTCAACATTCTTGAGGTCAGAAGTACCAAGAGATTCAAACGGCATGTCCAGCTTTCGCTTCCAGGGAGAAGCATTCAGATATTGTAATTGCTCGTTGCCATCTTCATCATCACTGTCAAAATCCCCCACTAAGGCATTTTCCAATGCATTAGACATTAGCATGTGATCGAGTTCTGAAGTAACCGCAGAATCAATCACATCCACTTTTAAGCACTCCTCGTCTTCTGTAGGGAATTTCATTGCCTTGAACACGTTGAAGGTCACATCCTGATCTTGTACCCACATAGTAAGTTCACCTTTCTGCACATCTATCAAGGTACGGCCAGTAGCCAAGAAAGGTCTTCCCAAGATTATGGGAATCTTCTTATCTTCCTCAAAATCCAGAATAACAAAATCTGCAGGAAAGAAGAGGTTATCCACCTTGACTAGCACATCCTCCACTATGCCCCTTGGGTAAGTAATAGAACGATCAGCCAATTGCAGAGACATGTATGTGGGTTTTGGATCAGACAAATCTAACTTTTTGAAGATCGACAACGGCATCAGATTGATGCTTGCTCCCAAATCACAAAGGCACTTGTCAAAAGTCAACTTACCAATGGTGCAAGGAATGGTGAAGCTACCTGGATCTTTAAGCTTTGGAGGTAACTTTTGCTGCAGAACAGCGCTGCATTCTTCCGTTAGAGCAACGGTCTCAAGGTCATCCAGTTTCACCTTCCTTGAAAGAATACTCTTCATAAACTTTGCATAACTAGGAATTTGCTCCAGAGCCTCAGCGAAAGGTATATTGATGTGAAGTTTCTTGAACACCTCCAGAAACTTACCGAACTGTTTATCCAGCTTTTGCTGCTACAATCTCTTAGGGAAAGGTGGTGGAGGAGAGTGCTGTTTCTCCCTTGTATTACCCTCAGGCAGAGTGTGTTCAATAGTAGTCTTCCTTGGTTCCGCCGCTTTCTCCTTTTGCTTAGCTTCTTCATCTCTAACTTCAGCTTCTCCTTCTTTTGCATTTTCAGCATCAGCAACTTTCCCAGACCTTAAGGTAATAGCCTTGACTTGCTCTTTAGCTTCCTTCCTGCCTGGTACTTTCGTGTCACTGGGAAGTGTGCCAGGTTGACGATTGAGCACTGCATTGGCTATTTGACCGATTTGATTTTCCAAGGTCTTGATAGAAACCGCCTGACTCTTGCATAACAGCTTAAGTTCCTAAAAATCAGCACTAGTAGGTGCAGCTGCACTTCCCTGTTGAGGATATGATTGCCTTTGAGCATACTGCTGTGGCTGCTGGAATCCAGGTGGATTAAACTGTTTACTCACACCTTGCTGATATGGTAGCTGAATAGCATTCTGATTATTACCCCAGCTGAAATTGGGATGATTTCTGTTGTTAGGATGAAACTTCACCAGAAACTTTTGCGCAAGATCTTGCCAAGTAGTGATGGACCCAGCTGGTTCAGAATGTAACCAGACCTTAGCTTTGTCCCTCAGTGAGAATGGGAAAAGCCTCAGCTTGATAGCCTCATCAGTCACTCCATTATACTTGAAAGTGCTGCAGATCTCGACAAAATTCCTTATGTGCATGTTGGGGTCTTCAGTTGCAGCTCCTCCAAAAGAAACAGAATTCTGCACCATCTGAATAGTGCCCGGCTTGATTTCAAAGGTGTTAGCTTGAATAGCCGGATGAAGAATGCTTGACTGAATGTCATCAATTTTAGGCCGAGAAAAGTCCATAAGAGCTGGATCAGCCTGAACAATATGATCACCCATGTTTACTGGTTCTTTCTGCTCAGTTCCCGAATCCGAATCTTCAAAATCTATCTTCTCCGGAATATCAAGAACTTCGTCTGTCTCCTCAGCTGTATCTAAACTCCTCTTGCGAGTACGAGAACAAGTTTGCATAAACGCTCGCGTAAGTACCTGAACCACAACCAGAAACAATAAGTAACAACTACGTCCTAATCACTGAGTCCTAATGACCAATGATGGTAAGTACATAAACTAAACATATACGCCGAGTCCCCGGCAGCGGCGCCAAAAACTTGTTAGGGCGGAAACACGCGCTAAAAATACACGCAAGTATACACGTTCGCAAGTAATATCGAATACTTTCTAGTTCGTTCCCACAGAGACTCAGACTAATTATTGTTTAATTAACTCACGCACCAATGTATGATTACTTCTCAATGTTAAGACACTAACACTTAGAATTGTTGACTAAATATTAACTACAATTAATTACTTAGTTTATCACTTAAATAACACTTCAATTAACAATATTAAGACACTCATGAGATCACAACTTCATTACTACTTCCTTCAATAATTATTGTTATTACCCTTAGCATGCAACAGTGATGATATTAATCGAATAACACGAAACTGATAAAAGCCAACTTTCATTGTACTAATACCATTCTACCAAGCATCCAAAATTAAGATAGAAGTTGAATAGGCATCAATTATGTTGAGTTCCTATATGTCTACAGAAATTGACAACATAACGATTTAAGCACAAGTTATTCCTTTTGATTACACAGGGCAAATAAAACTGTTAGAGTTACCCACTAATCATGTAACATCATACATGAACCTATGCTAGCATGGCAAGTTCTAAATCTCAAGATCCACCGTCGCTTCACAAGAGATTAACACCCTATCTTATATGTTCGCGACGCACATAAGACGAATACGCACAACCAATACTAGATATCATACAATCATCACACACTAAGGCATTAAACAATTAACTAAAGAATTCCATAGTAAATCCGTTGCGACCCCATGATCACGATTAGCCCATAATAGCACTTATCGTCATCATGGGTTCATATGAAATCATGATAAACAAACACAAGAAAATAATAACTAACCTAATTATATTAAATCGGAGTACGTCACAAGAGTAATTAAGTTTAAAGTAAGAAAACTAGCATCCAACGTTACAACGAAATAAGAATCACAAGAAAGTATGTTTCCTCTTCGTTGCTGTATGTTAAAACGGTCTTCTTCCTTATCTCCTACGCTCCTTGCTTAATACAACGATCCAACCTCGTGAAAACGTCTCCAAATCTACTTATATAATAGTCCCATAAAACTCAGATTACATAGAAGTTGGAAGCCAAACAGAAGTAGAAGTCTAAAATATTTTATCTTTTTTCCCGACCCTGCGCGGCTGCTCAGCATAGCTGAGCGGGTGCTCAGCTTTCTGCGCGGCCGCTCAGCATAGCTGAGCGGGCGCTCAGGACCCTACTGGAAAAATCCTGAGTTTGCTCCATTTTTTCGCCGTAATCTGCCCCTTTCTTTCCTCTCGCAATGGTGAACACATGCCAAGGCTTATTCTTGATGATTACTCCTCCGAAATGCAACTAATACCCTGAAATGCATAAACACTAGAAAAATGCATCAAATACACAAAATACTTGATTTCAAGGCATCAATTTAAGCCATTTTAAGATGTTCTAAGTGGTATAAAATGCCACTTATCAACAACACTATTATATTATGTTTATGACATTTGGATTATTAATGTTTATGTTCTATCAATTATTCTTTTAATAATTTATTAAGTCTTAATTTACTGTGACTTTAATATTAGATTAGTAAATGTCCTTGGAATATGATATGAATTATATATCTACGTGACTTAGAGATGAGATTATGTAAATGGTATCGATATTCCCAAATATCCCTAACCGAGTATTATTATTAAGGGACAATAATAATGCATTAAGACTGGTGTGTTTGTTGACTGATGATTACATCTCATTGATTATAGGTATAGTGATACTAAAGTCGAAAATATATGCAAGTGTAAATATACATGGTGTTGGATAGACCCAATGTGAGATTCTACATGTCTGTTGTGTCATAAGTAGTTCTCACAGTGATAATGATGTAATGGTCCTTTAATTTAAAATTATTATATTTCTATATGATTGTGACGCCCTCCAAATCCGGGGTCTAGATTTGGGAGTCATTAACCGATAAACCACAATATAATAGGCACTGCGGAATAAAATAATAAATATGACCCCTTGTATACAACTAGATCGATCACAGGTATGAAACAGGCACTAATACAAACCAAATGTTATTACAAGTCATAAGTCTATCGAGTTTTACAAATTATTCATATTTTATTACAAACCTCTAAACTAATCAAACGTCCCAAAATAGTCTACCTGGAAACACACCAAACTATTTACAAGTACACCTCTCCTGGTGAAACCTGGACCTCAAGCCTGATCTGGCTTAGCTGAAAGATCAGAATAATAAACAAGTATGAGCGAAAAAATGTTGAGCAAGCAGCATATAGCTTATAATTGAACAACAACAATATCTAAATCTTGTTCATGGCTCATTACTTCTTCCTGACATCTTCTTATTTTCTCCAAAAATTCTGGTTGAAAAGACATTGTATACAACATATCTGTAGACATACTTGGAATACTGACCTCTATCTCAAGCTTCTCAAATTCCTTGATCAATTTCTCAGATGAAGTGATCATGTTTAATCTTTATTTTTTTCTTAGAGCGTCTGCCACCACAATTGCTTTTCCTGGATGATAGTTGATGGTACAATCATTGTCCTTGATCATTCTAGCCATCTTCTCTACCTCATGATCAGCTCTTTCTGGGTGAAGATATACTTTAAACTCTTGTGGTCCATGTAGATCTCACACTTCTCTCCATAAAGATAGTGCCTCCATATCTTTAATGCAAACACTATAGCAGCCAATTCAAGATCATGAGTTGGTCACATCTCTTCATGTGGTTTCAGTTGTCTTGAAGTATAGGCTATCACCTTATCATGCTGCATCAAAACACATCACAATCCTTTATATGACGCGTCACTGTAGATCATAAAGTTTCCTTGATCATCTGGTAGACCTAGTACTGGAGAATATACTAATCTATTCTTTAATTCTTGGAAACTCTCCTCGCACTTCTCGTTCCATTCAAATTTCTGGTTCTTTCTAGTGAGCTTTGTCAATGGCATAGCTGTCTTCACAAAATCTTGCACAAATCTTCTGTAGTAACCTGCCAATCCCATGAAACTTCTTACTTCTGTTGGTATTTTTGGTCTCTCCCAGTTGATTATACCTTCAATCTTTTACGGATCCACTTCCACTCCTTTATTACTAATCATGTGCCCAAGAAATCGTACTTCTTTTAACCAAAATTCACACTTTGAAAACTTTGCGTACAATTTCTCGTGTCGCAGTGTCTCCAGAACTATTCTCAAATGCTCTACATGCTCCTCTTCCATCTTGGAATAGATTAAAATGTCATCTATGAACACAATCATAAATTTATCCAAATATTTCTTGAATACTCTATTCATCAGTTCCATGAAAGCTGCCGGTGCGTTTGTTAATCCAAATGCCATCACCAAAAACTCATAATGTCCATATTTGGTTCTGAATTATGTCTTCGGAATGTCTTCTGGCTTAATTTTTAGTTGATGATATCCAGATCTTAAATCAATTTTAGAAAACCATACAACACCTATCAGCTGGTCAAATAAATCATCAATCTTTGGCAATGGATACTTGTTCTTAATGGTTATCTTATTCAATTCTCGATAATCAATACACAGTCGTATACTCCCATTTTTCTTCTTGACGAATAAAATTGATGCGCCCCACGGGGATACACTTGGTCTTATAACTCCTTTTTCTAAAAGATCCTGTAACTGAGTTGCCAACTCTTTCATCTCCACTGGTACCATTCGATACGGAGCTTTAGAAATTGGTTCCATTCCGGGTGCTAAATCAATCGCAAATTCAATCTCTCTATCGGGAGGTAACCCTGGAAGATCATCTGGAAAGACATCTGGAAACTCATTGACAACCGGAATCGCTTCGAGCACGGGAACTTCTTTGCTGGTGTCTATCACATGGGCCAAATATGCCTCGCAATTCTGACATAATAACTTCTTTGCCTGAGCTATCATTAAGAACTTTTTTTCATGCTTACTCCCTTGAAATATCACCTTCTTCTTACTATCCAATGTCTGAAGTCTCACTTTCCTATTCTTACAATCAATCTGAGCGTTATTCTCTGACAACCAATCCATTCCTAAGATAACAGCAAACTCTCCTAACTTAAAAGGTATTAAGTTGGCATAAAAATAATGTCCTCCTATCTCAATGTCACACCTCGGGCATACTCGGTCGACAAAAACTTGATACTTATTAGCTATTTCTATCATTAATGCTTATTCTAACAATTCAACTACGCAATGCAGTTTATTGACAAAATCTTGAGAAATAAATGACCTTGTAGCTCCAGAATCAATTAAAACTTTAGCATCTACGGAGTTGACTGGAAGCGTACCTATAACCACGTCAGAACTCTAAACAGCATCCTTCATATTCATATTGAATGTCCTGGCTTTTGGCTGATTCTTTGATGGTGATCCTTCAATCCTTGGCACACCCTGAGAGGATGGTCCTGCAATCCTTGGATCATTTACACCTGGAGCTTGCTCTCTACAGTTGTTGGCATGATGTCATGTCTTCCCGCATCAGAAACATGTAACTTCTGGCATCTGATTACGGCACTCATATGCATGATGTCCTTTCATATTACGTTTGTAGCAAACAAAATTAGCTTTGCAAACCCCAAAGTGCTTTCTTCCACAAAACTTGCAATCTGGCATTGGTGGATGATTAGACCTCTACTGATTTGAATTCTGAAAACGGATACCTTGTCCCCCATTTCCTGATTGTGGTCTTCTAAATCCCACATTCTTGTTACCTTGAAACTCTAGCCTTTTGTTGAAACGGCCCTGGAAATTACCTTGTTATTGTCCTACTCCTGAGGTTTCTATTTTCCTTTTCTTTCCATCCTTTTCTCTCTGAGACATGTCACTTCTACTTTCGATCACCATTGCTTTCTGAACCACTTCCACATATGAAGTCAATTTAAATATGGCAACTCTATTCTGAATCCAAAATTTTAATCCATGCTCAAACCTTCTTGCTTTCTTTTCATCTGTATCAACCTGACCTGGCACAAACCTCGCCAATTCAGTAAACTTGGCCTCATATTCCGCTTTAATAAGATCACCCGATGTCAGATTCAAAAAATGAATCTCCATTTGGTTCTTCATATACCTCGGGAAATACTTCTCCAGAAATAGCTTTGTAAACCTTTCCCAAGTTACAAACTCACCTCCTTCCAAAGCTCGCGTGGATTCCCACTAATAGTTTGCCTTACCATTCCGAAAGTAACTGGCAAATTTGGCCTTTTGTTCAAATTCTGCTCCAACTAAGTCAAAGGCCTTCTCAATTTCTTTAAGCCATGCATTGGCTTCCACGGGGTCAGCACTTCCCTTAAACTCAGGTGGTTTCACAGCTAGAAATTGCTTAAAAGTCACCGCAGGTGGAGCTGCTGGTTGCTGCTGCTGTTGGTTCGTGAGATGCAACACTTCTTGCTGCATCTGTCCCAACATCTGGACAATCGCTGGATCTGTACGACTCTCGGTACGATCCTCTCCTGAATTATTCCTCCTCTTTGGTGACATTATTCTGGTAAGAAAATGAGTAACTTATATAATAATATGTCAAGCATAGTGTCAAATATATAGCAATCTTTTAGCATATCAAAATTCTCACGCATTATCTCTTTTCCAAAATACCATAAACTTGCTACCATATTAACACATGCGATACGATTATCACATAATCCTGCTTATTATCTCGAGAATAATAACACAAAGAAAAATTAACGAAGAATTTTTCAAACCTTCCAACTCTTGCTCAAATTTCAAATAAACCAAAAAATGGTGGATAGGGTTGCAACACAACCTTCCAACCTCTTTTATCAATTCCCACTAATAGCAAATGAATGGCACAAAAGCCTAAAGCTAATGCAAAACATGAAACCTGAACAACTTAGCTATAAACGAGCCCAATAACCTAAACTTAACTCTATAAGAGTTAAACTATACGTGCCTATCTTACGTGATCTTCCTATGACTTACTTAAGACAACACCTAAACCCGTTTCAGTGGTTATAACCTGTAGCTCTGATACCAACCTGTGACGCCCTCTAAATCTGGGGTCTAGAATTGGGAGTCACTGACTGATAAACCATAATATAATAGGCACAACGGGATAAAATAATAAATATGACCCGTTGCATGCAACTAGATCGATCACAGGTTATAGTATGAAACAGGCACTAATGTTATTACAAGTCATAAGTCTATTTAGTTTTACAAATTATTCAGATTATATTACAAACCTCTAAACTAATCACACGTCCCAAAACAGGCTACCTGGAAACACACCAAACTATTTACACGTACACCTCTCCTGGTGAGACCTGGACCTCAAGCCTGATCTGGCTTAGCTGAAAGATCAGAATAATAAACAAGTATGAGCGAAAAAATGCTCAGCAAGCAGTATATAGCTTATAATTGAACAATAACAATATTTGAGTAAAACCAGAAGCTAATATAAGCTTTAATGTTTAAGCAACATTTTTACCAAAACACAATTATGCACTATGTTGTGCCTGATGATCAATCATGAAACAGCACCGGTATCCCGCAACCATACCGTAAATATAGGTATCGGTATCCCGCAGCCATACCGTACCTATTGGATATCCACAAAAAAGCATATACTCGACTTGCAAGATATTACACTTTCGTATAATAGCTCACGCTGGACAGGTGCATCGGCCTCTTACGCTAACCAATAATTAATTCACAAAACAATTTTGATTAAAGGAGTCGTATCAATGACATCCTTATCCATTTAACTCCCCATTTCACATGGTCCGGAGTAATTGCATCAATTGATGATGAAATAACTAGGACAAATAGTTATTTTCTAATCTCATCGCAAAGTTTCACTATATAAAGTATATCTGGATAGCATAGTTATTCACTATCTATCGAATCAAAAGAATTTGTTCTAGCAAAATGATTGCTAGAATAAAAAGAATTTCAAATAATCAAATGATTGTTGGTATCTAATGCATTACCAAAATATTTATAAGCAATTCTAATATTTTGAATACGTAAAATAATAAACTATTCTGAATTTTAGGGGAGAAAACTTGCCTGGTATGCTCAATAACTTCCCACTGTAACCTTGTTTTATAACTGCTGGCTATCAATTCCGTCTAACACTTGACTACGCTCCTTGCTACTTGATTCTATAAACAGAAAGGACTATCTTAATTGACAGAACCAAACTCAATCGACGTAACTATACGTCTCGACATCTGCCCGATCATTTATAACTAATCATGGCATTTTAAAACTATAAACAGATAGCATGCATATCATATAACACATAATCATGTTATTCATATAACACGTAATCACATAATTCATGTATCATATAAGTCGGGTCGTCAGAAGATAGGACTCAGTGCTTTTAGAATTGAAATCAGTTACCAATAGTATTTATCAGTCAAATATTGACTCATAATGACTCACGAATCAAATGACCTTTCAATACAAAAGAAACTAGGTCTTGGAAGTATTTTTATTGAAAGCGGAATATTTTTCTGAGTCTATACGCGTTCATTTCGTATTAAACGGACAAACAATTTATTTATTACGAATAAAATAAGAGATAAATGGAAATAAATCAATTAATAATAATATTAAATGATTTTAAAATAACCTAATATAAATTTTAAAAGCTCAAAATAATTTTTAGGAATTATTTGAATTAATTATAAATAATTTATATTTTGTTAACTATTAACAAATAAAATTTATTGATTAAATGATTTAATCAATTAATTAAATTCATAAATAATTAATTAAAATAAATTATAAATAATTAAATCAAATTGGATTTTTGAAAATAATAAAAGAAAATAATTTTTAGAATTTAAAATAATTAATAAATAATTTTTTGAATTTAAAATAATAACTAAATAATTTTTGAAATTAAAAGAAATGATTTTTAAAAATTAAAAATTGAATTTTTGAATTATTTTTAAAGGAAAAAGGCAGAAACAAAATTAAGAAGAAGAAGAAGAAGAAGAAGAAGAAGAAGAAGAAGAAGAAGAAGAAGAAGAAGAAGAAGAAGAAGAAGAAGAAGAAGAAGAAGAAGAAGAAGAAGAAGAAGAAGAAGAAGAAGAAGAAGAAGAAGAAGAAGAAGAAGAAGAAGAAGAAGAAGAGAAGAAGAAGAAGAAGAAGAAGAAGAAGAAGAAGAAGAAGAAGAAGAAGAAGAAGAAGAAGAAGAAGAAGAAGAAGAAGAAGAAGAAGAAGAAGAAGAAGAAGAAGAAGAAGAAGAAGAAGAAGAAGAAGAAGAAGAAGAAGAAGAAGAAGAAGAAGAAGAAGAAGGCTGTTGGTGCTTCTGATTCGGGTATTTATGCTATAGAAGTTAATTTGTCTACTTCTACTTCATGGGTATTAGATACTGGATGTGGTTCTCACATTTGTATAAATGTGCAGGAACTGTGGGAAGTAGGACATTGGAAAAGGGAGAAGTTGACCTACGTGTTGGCAATTGAGCAAAGTTTGATGCTTTAGCTGTAGGGACTAATCATTTATCGTTGCGCACTAGGCTCATTTTAGAACTAGAGAATTGTTTTTATGTACCTGCGATCTGCAGAATCATTATTTCGGGATCTTGTTTAGACAAGAAAGTTTTTTCATTTTTGATTCATAACTATAATTGTTCCTTTTCATTGAATAATGTTACCTATGGGGTTGCACGTTTGTTTAATGGTTTATCTGTTCTTGATCTTGATAAGCCTGTCTACAATGTGAATAGTAATGATAACAAACGTATTAAGACGATAGACTCATATCAAACAAACATAATGTTACCTTTATTGTCAATAGAATTTATAGTATACCAAGCTGTATTTATAACTGACTTAGGAAATAGAGACAACAAGATATCATACAACAACATGGTTGGACTGGATATAATTAGTAATTTATTTATTAATTCTTTTTATTCCATATCATGTTTGTCTTTTATATTTCTTATGTGTAATGTTTCTGAATGAATTTCATGTATTCTTAATGCAATGCTTGCTTATTTTAATGCCATGAATGCATCTTTTAGTAATTGCATTAATCGTAGAAAAAACATGTTCAAGAATTACAATAGGGCAAAGACTGTTAGTCCTCCTTATATAAGGTAGGAACCACTTTTCTCCAAGCCTAGAGATAATTTTTCTAAGGATATGAAAATGGAGATAATGGCAGTCAAAGATAAGAATAAGCATGTTATGGTTGAAGCTGTTGTTATTAATATTAAAAGTAAAATCTCTAATTCATCTGGACCCAAACAAATAAGTTGGATACTGAGAACTCTTAATTCATTTATGAGTGCATGGCATAACAAGTTAATCGACTCATATGTGTTCTTGATAATTGTTACTCAAGGCATATGATCGAAGAAAGAGCCTCACAATCAAATATGATTGACAAAAGCTATTTCGTCAATAATCTTTGGAGATGACATCAAAGGTTTTCATTACAGGACAAAGCTTTGCTAAAAAGGAATATCATCATGGATTCAACAATTAATATAACTGATAACAACTAATAATTGGTATCACTGATATTAATTGGAAGCATCTTTCTTACTGGAGAATCAATGCACAAATCTTCTTATCAGACATCTCTGCAACAAAGAACAAAATGTCAAAGGTAAATTACAGGCAAAGATATGCTCATAGCTAACCTGGAATTACAGGCAAAGGTAAATTCAACGGTTTCTACTATAAAACTTCATCGGACAAGAGTTTAGCTATGACATTAGAATCTCTCACCATTGAACATCAATAAAAATAAATTCTTTTGTGAAAAGGGATTGGTGAGAGGACTTCCTCATCTGGAATTCAAGCAAGATGCAAAATGTGAGGCATGTCAGAAAGAGAAGTCAAAGAAAGCATCACGTAGAAGTAAAGACATGATTAACATTACTGAGCCACTTCTAGATATTTCGAATGGATTTCTACGGATCAGTCAATGTCATGTATACATCAAAGTATAGATATATTTTAGTGATGGTGGATGACAACTCTTAATACAAAGTTGTTGTTCGTGTGTTCTCAAGACAAGACATCACAGATGCTGATTGATCATACCAAAAAAAATCAAGCTAGAAGCAATTATAACTAAAAAGACTTTGTGGTCAGATAAAGGGACTGAATTCAAGAAGCAATTCTAAATAATATTTGCACCAACAAGAATATTTAGAGACAATATTTAGCAACAAGAAACTTTGTGTCAGAATGGAGTTGTACAAAGAAAGAACTGGAACTTGATTAAAGTTGCAATGAAAATGTTAAGCAAATCAAGACTTTTTAAGTAACTAAGAGCTTTAAGTCAATACCGTTTGCTAGAGGTAAGATCTGTCCTTGATCAGGATGTATACGTAACGACCAGTAATGAGTTAATGGCCAACATTATCAAACACTGAATAACTTTTAAGTGTCCGGAAGAGAATATTTTGTAGAAGCAAATAATGAAATGTTTTATTCGTTTGAAAATCTTGGCGTTTGCGCTAAGGCTCGTGAGGATATTTTCCATGACTACTCAGTGGAGTCTACAACCTATAGGGTGTTTGTGCTTGATCAATATAAGATGATTGAAAGTTTAGAGTGCATAGTTTAACAACACGATGCTCCAAGCTGTTAGAGGTGAAAATAATGGCAGTGGTGATTGTTCGCACAAAAACACACGCGATAATACACGTAAGCGTACACGATCATAAGTAGTATAAGATATAAGTCAAGTTCTTTCCCACAAAGACTGGTTTAGGTTAAGTTCAGATTATGCACTTATGCAACAATGTATGATTATCGTTCAAAGCTAAGACAAGTAACAAATTTGAGTTGATTAACTACTTAAGAGATTATACTAGCATGCATTAACTAAGAGTTTAAAATTGAATTACTTATATGAGAATAAAACATGGGATTCTAACTTCATCAAATATTTCATTCAAAGTTTATGTCTTTATCAATAGTATGCTATGGTAATGATAACTAATCAGATAACATGAAATTAGTATACGCTATCTTTAGATATACGTATACCCTACTACTAAACATCCACAATCAAGATAGAAGTTGATCAAACACCAATTATGCTTAGACCCTATATGTGTATAAGATTTGAAAATATAACGGTTTAAGAAGAAGTTATTTATTATTATTACATAGGGTGTGTAAGATGGTTAAAATTACGCTAATAAACATGCATGTCAATTCATACATAAACCTATGCTAGCATGGCAAGTACTAAACCTATATATTCACTGTCGCTTCAATGGAGATTAACAAACAATCTTAGATGTTAGCTACGCATCAAAGATGAATAAGCACAACCAAACTAGGAAATCGTATATCACCACACACGAAAGATTTAAAACAATCAACTATTGGAATCCATAAATAAATCCGCTAGAACCCCATGACAACGATTAGTTCATGATCGAACACATCGTCACCATGGGTTCCAATGAAAACATGGTAAGAAATAAGTTCAAAATACTACTCAAGAATATATAAAGTACTAGGGTTTAGAACAAGAACAAAACAAGCATCCAAAAGTATCGCCTAAATCGAATAATACAAAAGAATGAACTAATTCTTCTTCTTTTTAGTCATCTCGTGTGCTCTAGGTCTTCTTAATGTTCTCCCTGGCTTCCTTCTTCTCAAAAATGTCTTCTTTTTTCTTATTTATAGGCCCCTGATTGACCTGGACTCTTCCAATCACCAAATTAGAGTAGAAACAGGATTCTGGAGCTTTTGTCAGGCATGGACGCGCTCCTTCCTAGTGCGGGCGCGCTTCTTCTCTGGACACATGGGCGCGGGCGTGCCTGCTCTTTGGAATTTTCTGTAGTTTCTTGTTTTGGCACTCCATTCTTCGTGCGATTTTCCGCAACTCTATTCCTGATCTCTTATTAGCATAAAATCATTGTAAAGCTCCTTTCTTCCTCCGACTAATGCCCTATAATGACTCAACAGAAAACACATCAAAAATACCAAATACTTGAGTCCAAAATATCAACTTAAGCCGATAAGAAGCGTTCCAAGTGGATATACATTCCACTTATCACACTCCCAAACTTAAATCGATGCTTGTCATCAAGCATAAACAGACTCAACACTAAAAACACAACTAATGCATGAATGCAACTAATATGAATATGCAACAATCCCCCGGAATAACCATAACCAATCAACAAGCAAATATCGCGAAGAATGTAATTACTCGAAATAGAGTTCAACTAAATCCCATAAACCAACTTATAAACCAGAAATGTGCATGTATGCGATGCTTAACAGATATATTCTCCACACTAGATCAATAATCGTATCCTATTTTTCTCCAAAATAATCACAAGTTTATAAATAGAATAGACGTTAAACGCATAATGACTCACAACATCTCAATTTTACTAGAGTTATACAAGGATTCATGCTATAATACTGAAACATAAACACCAAAATGCTTATTTGACCGTGCAATGAATGAGGTCCCAAAAGACTTATACAATAATACGCATGTAGCGAGCGTTAGGTTAGCGGATCCCAGACTATACAATCCTTAGGTCACTAGGCACAAAGTCCCCTAGAACTTAATTACTCCAGTATTAGAGAGCTCACCCTTGGTCAATTCTGCATAAACACATAACAACACATATATTTTTTTTCTTTCTTTATCTTTTTTTTTCTTTTTTTTTCCTTTATTCTGAATGAGTGTGTTTCGCTCCATCTCATTCAACCCTACACTACTCATAAAATATGAGCCAGCTACTGGCCATTTGACGCCTCGCTTTATTCATAATTAGCAATGAAATCCATGTTTTCCCCTAGTTTAAAAATCAGTGTTCCTACGTCATTACGAGAATAGCAAAAATTATAAATATAACCAAGTGATTAAATTTTCAAGAAACAAACAAGTATGATCATGATCTAGTTCAAAAGCAACATGTAAGACTTGTGAAAAAAACTTTGTTTCTGGGCATGCGAATCAATTCATTAGGACTTAATCATCCCTTTATTCGACATCACTACACTCAAATCAAAATCAACCAATCAATCAGAAACAGCTCAACCTAAGGGATTATGTTATATGCATGCAAATGCAACTACATGGACTCACATAATGACATTAGCAAATATGACCTATATGAACAATCATGCAAAAATAATGAACGAACTACAACTAAACATGCAATATGAATCTATATGAACACGACACACAACTAATCCTTACATTATCATCCCTCACCTCCAAACTTAAAATATTCAATGTCCTCATTGAAGGCAATAATAAGGATACAAGGCATACCTAGTCGTCGGCAGGATCACCCTCTTCGGGTGAAGAATCAGGAACATTACTCGCAAGATAATTCACAATATCTGCAAACCATGATTCTTCTTCTTGCACCCTAAAAAGTTGTTCATCAGGAAAAGTTTCATTGATTAACGTGTTATCTTGTGAAGCTTTACCTTGATCTTCCAAACATGATAGATGATCTGCTACCTGGTTTTTTGTACATTTCATGTCTTTGATTTCCAACTCGAATTCCTGAAGCAAGAGAATCCATCAAATCAATCGAGGTTTTGAATCTTTCTTCAAGACGAGGTATCGAATAGCAGCATGATCAGTAAAAACTGTCACTTTTGTCCCAAGTAAGTAAGATCGAAATTTCTCAAAACCGTAGACAATTACCAAAAGCTCCTTCTCTGTAGTAGTGTAGTTCAGCTGTGCACCATTAAGGGTTTTACTAGAATAGTAAAGCACATGGAATATGTTCTTCTTTCTCTGGCCAAGAACAGCTCCAACTGTAAAATCACTAGCATGACACATCATCTCGAAGGTCTCATTCCAATCAGGTGCAGTAATAACAGGTGTTATAGTCAAACTCTTCTTCAAGCTCTCAAACACAGCCAAACATTCTCCATCAAATTTGAAGGGAACATCCTTCTCCAACAGATTGCACAAGGGTTTAGAGATTTTGGAGAAGTCTTTGATGTATCGTCGATAAAAACCCGCATGACCGAGAAAAATGCGGATTCCTTTGACTGAGATTGGTGGAGGAAGATTTTCAATAACCTCCACCTTGGCCTTATCCACTTCCAGACCCTTACTAGATACCTTGTGCCCAAGAATGATACCTTGTTATACCATGAAGTGACATTTTTCCCAGTTGAGCACCGGATTGGTCTCAACACATTCTTTCAGCACCAAACCAAGATTATGCAAGCACTCGTCATACAAAGTCCCGAACACAGAGAAGTCATCCATGAACACCTCCATATTAGTGCCAATCATATCATAGAATATGGCCATCATGTATCTCTGAAAAGTAGCAGGTGCACCACAAAGTCCAAAAGAAACTCGATGGAAAGCGAAAGTGCCAAAAGGAAAAGTAAAGATGGTCTTTTCCTGATCTTTCGAGGAAATACAAATCTGATTATAGCCCGAGTACCCATCCAGAAGACAATAATACTCATGGCCAGCCAACCTGCCAAGCATTTGATCAATGAATGGAAGAGGGAAGTGATCCTTCCGGGTGGCTTTATTCAGTTTCTGATAATCCATGCATACTCTCCATTGTGACTATCCGAGTAGGAATGAGCTCATTCTTCTCATTAGCAATAATTGTAATGCCTCCTTTCTTAGGCACACACTGTACCGGGCTCACCCATGAACTATCAGAAATCGGATAGATGATCCCTGCATCCAGCCATTTAAGAATTTTCTTCTTCACAACCTCTTTCATGATAGGATTGAGTCTTATGTATTGTTCAACTTTTGGCTTACTTCCTTCCTCAAGCAGAATTTTATGCATACAGTAAGAAGGGATGATTCCTTTGATATCTGCTATAGTCCATCAAATCTATGATTTAAACTCTCTCAGAATTCTCAAGAGCTTGTCCTTGTCACTACCTGAAAGGTCAGATGTAATAATAACAGGAAAAGTAGATGCATCACCTAAAAAAGCATACCTCAAGTGATCAGGATGTGGTTTGAGGTCAAGTGTGGGAGCTTCCTTAATAGATGGTTTGAGACGCTCCTGAGAATTCTTTAGCTCTGCTAATCCAAGAGACTCGAATGGCAAATCCAATCTCTTTTTCCATGGAGAAGCATTCAAATACTGCAGCTTCTCTGCCCCCTCTTCATCTTCACTATCAGATTCCCCTGTTAAGGCTCTCTCTAAGGCATCGGTCCTTAGCATTTTATCAAGCTCCGAAGTCACTACAGAGTCGACCAACTCTACTTTAAAGCACTCCTCTTCATCAGTAGGGAATTTTATTGCATTGAAGACATTAAAAGTCACGTCATGATCCTGAACCATCATAGTAAGCTCACCCTTCTGTACATCGATCAAAGTTTGACCTGTAGCTAAGAATGGTCTCCCCAAGATAATGGGAATCTTCTTATCTTCCTCGAAGTCTAGAATGACAAAATTAGAAGGGAAGATGAGTTTATCCACCTTAACCAAGATATCCCCCACTAGTCCTCGCGGATAAGTGATGGAACGGTCAGCCAGTTGCAAGGAAATGTTTACATGTTTTGGATCAGGTAGACTAGGTTTCTTGAAAACAGAAAAGGGCATCAGATTGATGCTAGCTCCCAAGTCACACAAACACTTGTCGAAAGATAGATTTCCAATGGTACACGGTATCGTGAAGCTTCCTGGATCTTTAAGCTTAGGAGGAAGTTTCTGTTGCAGCACAGCACTGCATTCTTCCGTTAGAGCAACAGTTTCCAACTCTTCAAGTTTTAGCTTCCGAGATAGAATACCCTTCATGAACTTAGCATAGCTCAGCATTTGTTTTAGAGCTTCCACAAAAGGTATGTTAATGTGCAACTTCTTGAAAACCTCCAAAAACTTCACAAACTGCTTGTCGAACTTCTACTTCTAAAGTCTTTTAGGATATGGATGTGGAGGATATTCTTGTTTATCCCCTGTATTATCCTTATGAGTATTATTTTCAACAGCATTCTTCTTCGATTCCACCTTGTCATCCTTTTGCGAAGCCGTTTCAGCAGAATTTTCATTTTCTGGAAAAGGGCAGGGCGCGGGCGTGCTTGGTATGGGCGCAGGCCTGCCTGCCTTCGAGAATAAATTTTCAGAATTTGCGTTTTGATGATTTTGGGGGCTCGCGACCTTTCCAGACCTCAGGGTAATTACCTTAAGCTGTTCTTTGACTTCCCTCTTGCCTAGATTAGCTTCTATATCACTCTGAAGAGTTCCTTATGGTCGGTTCAATAAGGCGTTAGCAGTTTGCCCTATTTGATTTTCCAGAGTTTTGATTGAAACCGCTTGGCTTTTGCACATAAGCCTCAACTTCTCCAATTCAGATTTTCCATTCGAAGATTAACCGACACCTCCATGAGATTTTTGTTGCATTTCCTGTGGCTGAAATTTCTGCCTTGGTGCATACTGTTGCTGAAAACCAGGAGGATTGAATTGCTTATTTCCAAACTGTTGGTATGGTTGTTATGGCTGTTGCATACCACCCTGATTATTGCTCCAGCTGAAGTTAAGATGGTTGCAGTTGTTAGGATGATAAGTAGCAGGAACAGGTTATTGCGACCTCGGAAAGTTGCTCACAAACTGAGCTGATTCACTAGATATAGCACATTGCTCCATCGCATGCGAACCTGCACAAAGCTCACAAACACTAGTTATCTGATGAACATCATAGTTGGTCAGAGAATCGACCTTCGTAGTCAACGCCATTAGCTGAGTAGCGATAGCCATAGCTGTATCCACCTCCAGAATTCCTGCTACCTTGCCTTGTGGTAGTCTCTGAGTTAGATTCTGATATTCATTCACAACCATCATCTTAATCAGCTCATAATCTTCCTCATAGCTTTTAGCCCAGAAAGCTCCACCTGATGCTACATCGAGCATAGGTCTTGACTGTGCTCCCAAACAATTATAAAAGCAATTCATCACCATTCAGTCAGGCATTCCATGATGAGGACACTTCCTAAGCATCTCCTTGTAGCGCTCTCAGGCTTCACATAGAGATTCTCCCGACTGTTGCGCGAACTGAGTAAGAGCATTCCTGATTGCAGTTGTCTTTTCCATAGGGAAGAATTTAGTAAGAAATTTCTGAGCAAGGTCCTCCCATGTTGCAATAGAACCTGGTGGTAGAGAGTGCAACCAGCTCTTAGCTTTATCCCTCAGAGAGAATAGGAAAAGTCTTAGCTTTACAGAATCTTCAGACATATTATTGAACTTGAAGGTGTACCAGATCTCAATGAAATCCCTCGTGTGCATATTGGGATCTTCCGTTGGAGCACCCCCAAACTGGACTGAATTCTGTACCATCTGAATTGTGTCGGGATTGATCTCAAAGGTATTAGCTGCGATATATGGCCTGACAATGCTAGATTGAATGTCATTGATCTTCGGTTGAGAATAATCCATCAACGCTTTCGTTTCTGCTACTAGTTCTCTCATTTCAATGATTACTTCTTCTTCAACTTTTTCAACTTCTTCAAGAACTTCTTTGACCTTTTCTTCAACTTCTTCTAGTGTTTCCTTACGAGATTGAGAACGTGTTCGCATACACGCTCTCTAGAGTACCTGAAACACACAAACAAATAAATCTTGTAAGATAAAGAATCCGAGTCAGTGAACTTCAATGACCACTGATGTTATGCACATAAACTAAAAATTAACACCGATACCCAGCAGCAATGCCATAAACTTGTTCGCACAAAAACACACGCAAAAATACACGCAAGCGTATAAGATATAAATCAAGTTCATTCCCACAAAGACTGGTTTAGGTTAAGTTAAGATTATGCACTTATGCAACAATGTATGATTATCGTTCACAGCTAAGACAAGTAACAAATTTGAGTTGATTAACTACTTAAGAGATTATACTAGCATGCATTAACTAAGAGATTAAAAGTGAATTACTTATATGAGAATAAAACATGGGATTCTAACTTCATCAAATATTTCATTCAAAGTTAATGTCTTTATCAATAGTATGCTATGGTGATGATAACTAATCAGATAACACGAAATTAGTATACGCTATCTTTCGATATACGTATACCCTACTACTAAACATCCACAATTAAGATAGAAGTTGAGTAGACACCAATTATACTTAGACTTAGACCCTATATGTCTATAAGATTTGAAAACATAACGGTTTAAGAACAAGTTATCTATTATTATTACATAGGGTGTGAAAGAAGGTTAAAATTATGCTAATAAACATGCATGCCAATTCATACATAAACCTAAGCTAGCATGGCAAGTACTAAACCTATATACTCACTGTCGCTTCAATAGAGATTAACAAACAATCTTAGATGTTAGCTACACATCAAAGATGAATAAGCACAACCAAACTAGAAAATCATATATCACCACACACTAAAGATTTAAAACAATCAACTATTGGAATCCATAAATAAATCCGCTAGAACCCCATGACAACGATTAGTTCATGATCGAACACATCATCACCATGGGTTCCAATGAAAACATGGTAATAAATAAGTTCAAAATACTACTCAAGAATATAAAAAGTACTAGGGTTTAGAACAAGAACAAAACAAGCATCCAAAAGTATCGCATAAATCGAAGAATACAAAAGAATGAACTAATTCTTCCTCTCCGTAGTCGTCTCGTGTGCTCTAGGTCTTCTTAATGTTCTCCCTGGCTTCCTTCTTCTCAAAAATGTCTTCTTTTTTTCTTATTTATAGGCCCTTGGTTGACCTGGACTCTTCAAATCACCAAATTATAGTAGAAACAGGATTCTGGAGCTTTTGTCAGGCGTGGGCATGCTCCTTCCTGGCACGGGCGCGCTTCTTCTCTGGACACATGGGTGCGGGCACGCTCCTTCAGGCGCGGGCGCGCCTGCTCTCTGGAATTTTCTACAGCTTCTTGTTTTGGCACTCCATTCTTCGTGCTATTTTCCGCAACTCCATTCCTGACCTCTTATTAGCATAAAATCATTGTAAAGCTCCTTTCTTCCTCCGACTAATGCCCTGTAATGACTCAATATAAAACACATCAAAAATACCAAATACTGGAGTCCAAAACATCAACTTAAGCTGATAAGAAGCGTTCCAAGTGGATATACATTCCACTTATCAATGATTCATATCCAAGAAGTGGGTAGTAAAACTACACAACGTAGTACTTCAACGAACCCACTCACCAAGGATAAGGATTTTCAGAAAATCCCAGCAACAGCTTAGGGAGACCAAAAGAAGGATCAATTAATTAAACTCAACACCATATTATAAATCAACAGGACACAACAAGAACATATCTGCTGAGACAAAGGGTTTGATGTCAAAACCATTTCCAGAGTCTAGTTTTTAAGTGAACCAGATGGTGGAGTATGATTAGAAGGGCTACTGAGCATGAATGATTATTTTTCTACTTTTCTATCTGAAGAAGAAACTAAAAAAGTTACAGGAGCTCTGATAGATCCAAATTGGGTGATTGCAGAGCAAGATGAACTCAATCAGTCAGAAAGCAGATTATAGGAAAGCTGGTATCCAAACCAAATAACAATATTGCAATTGGTACAAGGATAACCAGAAGTCAAACTGGATGACAATGGCATTGTTAAGAGGGACAAGGCCAAACTAGATGCTAGGTTATTATCTGGAAGTAGTTTCTAACAGAATTCACCAGTGATGAAACTTGAGGATATTATGACATATTTGGCAACTTGTACATTCAAACTTAAATATTTTACAGGTGAATATGAACAAGCGCACTTCTGGTTGGTGAGTCAAAAGAGGAAGTCAATGTACAACAGTTCCTGGAATTTGTAATTACAAATTAACTAGACTTTATATATCTCTTATTCACAAGCTCACTTCAGGTTGGAATGGACTAGTATCTTACTCAAGCAATCGTCAAGGACATGGTATGGCACTCTAACTGAATTTAAAATTGAACATGAACCAGTAAAGTCGTCATACAATTATCTCTCAATATCATTAGGCACAAACATGATGTTATATATGTGTAGTGAAATCATGATAATATTATATGTTGGTATACTAACAAAAACTTGTGCAAGTTATTTGCTAAGTAATTGCAGAGTAGGTATGGAGGAGCGTGTTGAAAAAGTTGCAATTTTTTTGGAATTACTTCGAGCAAGCCAGTAAAATAATTCTTTTAGGAGCTCAAGCAAGCCAAAAGAAAAACTCTTTTAGTAATAGAAGTAAACCAAAAGAATGATGGTAATACAAGTAAGTCAAGGATCTTTTGGAAGATTTCGAACATGCCAAGACTACCTACCAACAATATCCATTAACGCTTGATCAGTGCAACTCAGGTATAATAACAAGTAATAGAGGTATGACCAATCACTGATTTTCTCAAATGCAAATAGATAACATATAATGTTCTCAAGATTCCAATGTGCAATGTCATTTACATTGTGATTATAATATCATTTACATTTATGGTAATTAAGTCTACTAGCATAAAGTTTGAACATTATTTCTATTTATTTAAATTATGATGGTAGACAATTCCATGTCATAATCAATCTCATAATTTAAATTAAAGTAAAATAATATGCAACATAGTTATTTGTATCATTTACAAATAATTGTAACACTTTTAGTATTAGTGAATATTATATTCTTAGGAAGTATTTCTAAAATTAAGTATTATTTGGAAAATGATTGCCATGTGTATAAATCATATATTTTATTGGCAATTATTCAAGAATAATTATAAATATTTAAGTGCTAATATCTAACTAGTGGATATTAATATTTATTTATTATTTATTTTCTATTTTTTGGATTATGAAAAATGAAGCAATTCAATGATTTTAGTTGCTCCATTATTCAAATTAACTTAAGATAAATAAGCAGCATGATTCATTACAACTAAAACTGTTAATCATTAATATCTAGTATATTGATTGTAACTAAATTATTATTAATTAATTATGAGAGCTTCGTTTTAGTGAGTTTAGCAATGTTATATCTCCAGAATTAATTGAAAACGGAATCATGATTGTAGCATGACTAGTTGCATTCAAATTTTTGACTTATATCAGTTAAAGATATTTAGTTAAGATTTGAACTACAAACTAATTGTGAAGTATTTGTATATGTGAAGTTACTTAGAACTCCTCTAAGTAAGCAATGCTTTATCTTCAACTCACTGATACTAATATATTAAGTGTGAAATTTTTTTTAAGTACAACTATGGTTAATATGTTTAATGTTTTATTAAAAGTATCCATACATTGTGTTATGCCCGCTTTCGGTCATGGGCCCTAAACAGGTCCCCATGGGAACATTGAATAGTTGGGCTCTCATGTGTGGGCTAGAATCGTGGATTAATCTGACTTGGGCCAGCACATGCGAGCTGGGCTCGTGACATGTGAGCCAGTAGGCTCTCACATGAGAATTGGGCTCACACTTGTAATCTGGGCTCTCATATGCGGGCTGGGCTCAGGTGCCCACACGCGGGCTGGGCTCAGGTTCCCACACACACGAGCTGGGCTCAGGTGCCCATACATGAGCTGGGCTCAGGTGCTCACACATGAGCTGGAATCAGGTGCCCACATGCGGGCTGGGCCCATGAGCCCACATCTTATGAAAATGAAGGAAACACTGTATTTATTAATTGAAAAGGAAGGCGGTGCGGTCCGAGGCGACCAGGTCGGCCCGCATTATAGGACTTTGTGTGCAGCATGGAAAGTGACTCATAGATGATTGAGTTGCTCGTAGATTTTGGGGCCGACACGGGTTGTTCCTATAATTATGGGAAGAAATGCGAAGATGCCGCGAGATTGTAGGAAGCGTGTGGAGCCGGTCGAGATTTACTTGACTAATTGGATTAAGGTCTGACTTTTATCATGGGCTTGGGCTGCACGGGTTGAAGAACCCTAACCATAGCCTACGTGACTTTTTCCCCAAGACCTACGTAAGGCTTGATCCCTATAAATAGGGTACGTACACAAACCCTATTCTTTCTTAAAGAGTCAACATACAAGCTCAACCACCACCATAAAACAACCTTCCTCCGCCTTCAAATATCGTCCTTGACCCTTGTTCTGACCATCAACCTCCATAACATTATTATACGAAATTCTCCCTATAACATTTGGCGCTAGAAGGAGGGGTTTTCATCTTAGGGAGAAGAGATGACCAAAGAAGGCAAACAAGCGGTGACACCAGGAAACGGGGGCAAGAAGAAGGACCAGAACGAGGTCGAGCACACGCCCCAAGAGAATCAGGCGCCACCTCCACCAATAGCAACCGTGGACAGGCAGGAAATCATGACATATCTTGAAGACCTGGCCGATCAGATGAACGAGATCAACGTCCGGATGTCAAGGGTAGAGAAAAGCTCAGTTCGGAACGCCAAGCGCAAGGCTCGCCGCTTCAAGCTCTCTCAACATAGCTGAAAGGGAAAGGTTCCCCAAAAGAGGCTGATTCACGAGTTTGATGACGCAACAATCGAGACTAAGCAGAAGAAAGAGGCATCACTAGAAGAGGAAGAGATACCTCGTGATTGGGTTATGCGGGGCAGCCAGATCTCTAAGAGATCGGAGCAGAAGACATCTACGTCTGAGGCAAGGTCGACTAGTGTGCTAGACCGCGTGGGTAAGAAGCTAAGTGAGCATGACTTCAGGATAAAATTGGAGAATATCAAAAAAGAGAGAGAAGAGAAGGAGCCCAAAGATCAGAAAACCCTAAAAAGAGGGCGTGCAGTGACTCCTCCAAAAATACGACAGTGCACCCCACCCAAGAGGGAGGGATGACGTAGGCGCAGAGATAATCATGAAGAGAAGTCGCATGTACAAGATGGAGAAAGGGGACGCCACGAGCGACCTCAGGGTTCTCACCACTCTAGTAATGCAAATGGTGACAGAGTCGTTAGAATGGGTGACCTAAGGAGAATCTTAGATCAGAAGGAACAGGAGAAGAGGGGACCCCCGCCCTCAACGGCCCCTTCTCCGTTCACGGCTGCCATTCGATCATCTTCCTTGTCTCGAGTATTCAGGCACAACCCCGATCTTCTGTTCAACAGAGAAGCCGACCCAGCGGAAACACAGAGATGGAGGTCTATTAGGTGCCAGAGCCAACCCACTGCAGACTTTTTGCAGCATCACTCTGAGGGAGTGCCCAACAATAGTTCTCCAAGTTAGGACCGACTAGCATAAGGACGTGGCGGCATTTGGAAGACCTATTTATTTGACAATTTCAATCCACCTTCCACTACTCCTCCTATGGCCACGCTAGCCAACATTAAACAAAGGGAGGGGGAGCCTCTGGTGGAATACTTTCGCCGGTTCAATAATGAAGTTCCTAGGATGAGAGGTTCTAGTGAAGAGACCATCAAGAACTTTCTGATAGCGGGGTTGAAAGAAGGGTCAAAATTTTGGAAAAGCCTCCAAGCTAGCGAGCCAAGGACCTTGGCAGAATTCTATGAGTAAGCTGAACCCTTTAAGAGGGTAGAGAAGTCAATGAGGGAGATGAAAATCAGCGAGAACTATCGAGACAAGAGAGACCGGTCCTCGAGCCCTGATGAGAGGAGGAAGATGTATCAGCGTAGTTCAAGCCCCAAGAAGTCTGCCAGGGGAAAAGAGACGAACAAAGATTCGGGGAGGCCCTATACAAGAAAATGGCAGACACATACCCCTCCGGTAGCCTCCATCGACCACATATATGCTACATATGCTGGAAAAGGGGTGTTTAGGAAAGCAGCCCCTCTCACAGACTACAACAAGAGGGATACTTCGAAGTATTATGCATACCACGAGGCCATGTGGCATGATACAGCTGATTGCAGACAATTGAAATATGAAATCAAGAAGCTGATAAGACAAGGAAAGCTTACAGAGTGGATTGTCAAGGAGGTTCGAAAACACAGGGTTGATTATTATATCGTCCCTTCTCCACCCCTAGAAGATAAAGAGAGGATACTGTTAGTCCCTTAACATTGCAACAAGAATTACAGAAGGGGGGTTGAATGGAATTCTTGAAACTTTTTCACAAATAAAATTGTTCTAACTTAAATATATATATCAGTGTGAATTGATTTGCAGAGTGCGGAATAATAACTTGAAATGAATCAAAATACAAGTAATTAAAAACACAAGTCTTTAAAAATTTTCTGGTGGATTTGAATGTATTCACCAGAGATATATAATATATATCGAGAGAACTCTATGTAACAAAAAGCTCACAGCTGCTTACAAATGTTGAACAACTAAGAATACAGAGAAATACTGAGAATACAGCTTACAAATGTTTCTCCCTTGGTTGCTTAGTTTTTGTTAGTTGTTCTATTTTCTGCTTCTTGGTTTATATATCACCAAGATTACAAAGCAATAAGACAAGATAATAAAACAAAAACTATCGAGTCTAATACTATGCTACTTCATTACTCTATTCCAGCATCTTTGAATATCTTCATAATAGCATGGAAATGGTAATGCTTCTTTGTTCTCGAAAACCTAGTTGAATAGGCTACCACATTCCATTTGCATACACTCGACGCATGTGACTATGTTGTCACTATCAACAGATGTTTGAATTCTTTATCCGTCGGGTTCATGATCATCCGTCGGGTTCAGGATCATCCGTCGAGTTCATGATCATCCGTCGGGTTGTCTAGTTGATCATCCGTCGAATGGCATTGTTGTTCATCCGTCGGGTAGCAATCTGGCACTTGACTTCATTTCATTTATGCAGGATTACAAGACATCATCTATGTATAATTAATCAACCTATTCTACATATCTAGCTAAAATCAACATGACTTGAGTACTACTTACAGAATATAAACAATGTGTATGTAGAAATGTACTACAGACTTATTGTTACATAAGCTACTCACCCGATGGATAATAAATCATCATCCGTCGGGACTACATTGAGTCATCCGTCGGGACTATTATCCTTATTCGTCGAGTGCTACATTTTTCACTAAGTAAAATCTACCAAGGTGTTTTGTTAATGAAATCATCAAGTTCATAATATATACACAACAATCTCCCCCAATTTATGTCTACTGGAATTGTAGCCATAAATTAACAGAAACTTGATGATAACAAAATACCCTAAAAAATACAACTTTGAAAGTAGATAGAAAAAACTGTAAAGTTCTTCAATTAACAAAATGTACAAAGTTTAGCTCATAGTCTTTCTCAAGGTGCTCCTCTAGCCTGAGCAGATTTATCTAGTTCCTTGAAGGTCTGGATCTCTTTCCAAGCTTTCTGTTGTTTTCATCTATCTGATTTTGGAGCTGTCTGTGGAATTCCAGTTCATCAGATTCTGAGAGATTTAGCTTTTCTTGCATCTCCAAGAGAGTCTCACTGCTAGAGATGCTCAATTGGTCTTCTAATCTGAAAAATATTCTAACCCCTTTGTCATCCATGAACTCCATCAACCAGTAGGGCCTTAGATGCACTTTTTTTCCTGTGAAAGGAATAATTAGAGTCTTTGGGAGTGCATCTTTAGCTCTAAAAATCCTCAGTTCTTCAATCTTCTTTAGAACCAATGCTCTTGCAGTTACATTGAACCCAAAGTTCTTCTTGAAAGATGAATAAACCTTAATCAGTACAGCTTCACTTTCTTGAAGGATCCTGTGAAGTGGCCATTGAATCTTCTTTCCTCTCTTGTACTTGAAAACTAACCTTTCAGGTAGGTTTCTATATGCATCAATCCCTCTCACTTCTTCTAGTTCATCTAGATAGAGATTTAGATCAGAGAATTCCTTGATGTCACATAAGTACATGCAATCCCCCTTATTGACTTTAGATTGAGCTTTGACAAGAGATTTGGATTTGAGAGGTGACAACTTCACTTTCTTGACTGCTCTTGACTTTGTTCTTTTTGGCTTGCTAAGGATTGGCAAATTGAAGTCAGGAATTGGTAGGCTCTCCCAGTCTATTGGTTCATCCTTAGACACAATGGGTTCACCATGAATGTTCCTGTAAGGATCCACCACCTTGATGTCTTCACATACCACAGAGGGTTTTGATACTTGAGTTGTAGTTGAAGTGGATTCCTTAGAAAACTGATCATCCAATTATTATTAACAAAATCCAGTTTCCTTTTGGTTCTTTTGGCCAATTCCTTGTATCTTGGAGATTACTTCTGTTCTGATTCAGCTTGCTTCTTTGGATCTTGAGATTTAGTGATTCCAGATGGCTGAGAAGGAATATGTTGTGTTGGTTTCACAGCTTGTAGCTTGGCCAAGATAGCAGCTTGCTCTTTCTTTTGCTTAGCCTTTTTGGCATCTAGAATAGCTTGCTTCTTTTCCAGCTTCAATCTTGCCTTTTCTTCTCTTTTTGCCTGAGCAAATTGAGGATGTCCAGCCACCACACAAATTTCTTTCCCATTCCTGAAAACTTTAGCAATTCTTCTTTTTAAAGCTGAATCGGCTGGATCCTTGTAGAAGGCAATTGACCTTGACAGAAGCTTCTTCTCATCAGGTTTAGGTGTCTCATACACTGTATCCAAAGGGTTCTTTAATGATGATTTTGGATAGTTCACCCTCGGCTTCAGAATAATTTCAGCCTTTGGAGATTTGATGCAGGATGGTTGTCCTCTTTCCAGATAGTTCATGCTTATTTCTTTCACAGAGATCTGTTTGACTTCAGAGTGATAAATGGCTGACTTTACTAGCTCCTTTACTAGCCCAAACTTCCTTTGTATGTCCTCATCAATTTTCTCCCAGTTGATTGGCTTCAACTGCTCCTTTTCAGCTTCTCTTAAATTAGCTGCTGCTGTATTGATCAGATCTATTCTATTTGTTACTGGTGGCTTGGAGAAAGTAATTATGGGCACAAGTACTTTACTGGTTTGGATTTGAATCTTCTCCCCCTCACTTGGTCCTTTCTCCCCCTTTTTGTTATCATCAAATTGAGTAGAGGAGGAGGTTTGAGCAGCCACCAGTTTCTGAAGTAAATCTGTCTGTTGGGCTTGATGAAGATGAATGGCTGTTAGAGATGCTTCCATAGCTGACATTCTTGTATCCAAAGCATCTATCTTTGTGGTAAGATCATAATTTTTCCTTAGTTGCCTTTTGATGTCAAGCATTGTAGCTTCTGGAAGCTTAGAATCCATTTTGTCTGAAATGGCCTTCTTCATCTCATAAATATCACCCTTGATGGTGTTAACATCTCTAGCATGTTGGAAGCCTTGAATCTGTTATAGTTGCAGAGAAGCAAGATGTGCTTGAAGGAGCTTCTTGGTGTTGGCATTTGTAGTGGTTTGAAGAGCAGTATTTGTCTGATTGATTAGTTGAATCAGGGTTGTCTTGAAGTAGTGCTCATCACAGTGCTTTAAAAATGCCCATGATGGCATTCCTGATCTTGAACTAGAACCTACTTCTCCCCCTATGTCCAATGCCTCTTCTTCACTATCTCCACCTTCATCACCAAAGAAATCTATTGAACCACCAGTCTCATAATCCACATCACCGGCTGTAGAAGGCAAAGCTGTGATGGCATCCTTAGCTCTTAGCATTGACTGAGTGGTATGCACCAAATTGAGCATCTTTTCTGCATTGTCATTTCCTTGTTCAGCTAGAAGTTGATAAGCTGGAACAGGGTGAGTAAATGCCTCAGCATCAAGGGAGGTGTTAGATATATTTGATAATGTCATGGCTAATGTGATTTATGTTTAATTTTCAGATCTTACTTAAACAGGATAAATCAGTACTTACTGGAAGTCAGGACTTAAGGATATCAGTACTTATATTATCAGAAGATGGATATCAGAACTTAAGTATTGAAGGACGTTCAGATAAGGAAGGCAGCTGGTTAAAGGAAAGAAGATCGAGACAAACATAAGAAGAGATATGCATGAAGAAGGAATTTTATGAAGAATAGAATACTTGGAAGAAAAGATATCTGATTGATATATTTTAGGAAGCAGAATTATATTCCATATCAATTAGCAATTATCTTGTAACTGTGTAGTATATAAACACAGACATAGGGTTTACACTATAAGTGTTATCACAATCGAGAAGATTATTTATTATAACCCTAGATGCTCTCGTGATATTTGTTCATCACTGAGAGAGAACAGTTCCATACTGTAACAGAGTTTATTGTTTCAATAAAGTTTGTTTTCTGTTACTTGAGTTATTAAAGTTCGATTTGATTGTACTATACACTGTATTCACCCCCTCTACGGTGTGTGTGACCTAACAAATGGTATCAGAGCCTATCTGTTAACGCACAAACAGTTTAAGATCCAAACACAATCATGTCTGAAACAGAAACTCCAACTAAGCCCACCAAAATTGAAGAACCTCCAAAGACACAAATTCAAAGCCGATATGAGACTATCAGAGTTCCCATATTGAGACCATCTGAATATGCCATATGGAAGGTGAGGATGACCATGTTTCTGGAAGCTACAGATCCAGAATATCTTGATAGAATCAAGGAAGGGCCTCACAAACCAACCAAGCTCGCTGTTACAGTTGCAGGTGAAGCAGCAAAGTCTGTACCAAAGGAGAAAAGTGATTACACTGCTGAAGATATCGAATCAATTGCTAAGGATGCTAAGGTACGACACTTACTGCATAGTGCTATTGATAATGTAATGTCAAACAGGGTAATAAAATGCAAGACTGCAAAGGAGATATGGGATGCTTTGGAAATAAGATGTCAGGGAACGGATACGATCAAGAAGAACAGGAAGACAATACTCACTCAAGAGTATGAACACTTTGACTCAAAGGCTAATGAGTCATTGACTAATTTATATGATAGATTAGTCAAACTCTTGAATGATTTGTCACTGGTTAATAAGGAGTATGATCTTGAAGATTCAAACCTTAAATTCCTGTTAGCTCTTCCTGAATGCTGGGATTTGAAGGTAACAACAATAAGAGACAACTATAATCTTGATGAAACAACTCTTGATGAAATTTATGGAATGCTCAAGACTCATGAACTTGAGATGGAACAAAGAAGCAAGAGGAAAGGAGGAAAGTCAAGGACAGTTGCTCTTAAGGCTGAAGAAGAATCCCCCAAGGCAGCTACCTCAAGGAAAGATAAGAGTAAAGCTCTCTTCATAAAGTCTGATACTGAGTCATCAAGTTCTGAGAGTAATGATGACTCAGAATCTGAAAGCTTGCCTGAGACGGATGCTGATGAAGAGATGATGAAGCTGTGTGCTCTTATGGTGAAAGGGATCACAAAGATTGCATATAGGAAGTTCAGGAAGGGAAAGAAGTTTTCCAGGAAAGGCACAAGTTCTGATAAGAAGAATTTCAGAAAATCTGAGGGAAGATGAGGAAATTCTGACAGAGGAGATTATACAAATATCAAATGCTACAACTGTCGTGAGAAAGGCCACATATCTCCTGATTGCAAGAAAGTGAAGAGTGACAAAGGCAAGGCTCTTGTCACAAAGAAGAAAAGCAGGACAGACACCTCAGATTCTGAAAGTGAGGAGAATTATGCCTTGATGGAAAATGCTGATAAGGCAAGTGTTGAAAGCAGTTCTGAAGCTGCTGAATTAAAGGTACCTCAAACTACTTATGCTTTTCATACTGATGATATTAATGAGTTGAGAAGATATCTTAAAACCATGTTCATTAGTTATAGAGATCAAACTTTAACATGTGAAAGATTAACTTCTGAAAATCTTGCTTGCAAAAAGAGGAATGATTATTTAGAAAAAGAGTTAGTCATGTTCCATCAAACTTAGAAAGATAGAGATGATGCTTTCTATGTTAGGAATGAAGTGCTTAAAATGAATGAATCTCTAAAAGCTGAGTTAGAAAAGGAAAGAGAGATTATCAGGACTTGGACTAACTCTGGCAGAACAACTCAGAATCTGTTAAGTAGTGAAAACTGGAAAGAGGGCTTAGGTTATGGAGAGGATAAGAATGATAAAGGAACTGTAGATATTAAGCCTGTAGTTGTTAAAAAAAGCCAAAGTTAAAACCTGTTAAGTTTATAGCTGTAAATTCTGATAATGAGAAATCAAAAGTTAAAAAGGAATTAACTTTTGACAAACTAAAACAGGAAAAGACAACTGAAGTAAACGTAGGCTTAATGACTAAGAAGTAGCTTAAGCATAAGCTGAAAGATGTTAAGAATGCAAACAAGGTAAAATCACCTAGGAAAAATAGGAATGGAAAGGAAGGTGTGAATAAAAGTAATGATTATAAGCCAGTTCCTAATGCTCCTAGGAAAACGTGTCATAACTGTGGAAGTTCTAACCATCTGGCATCCTTTTGCAGGAAGAATAAGAACATAAAATCCTTACCTTCAAAGTCAGGAGTTAAGAGTCAGTTTGTTAGATATAAGCCACAAAATCCTTGTTTTCATTGTGGTAGTTTATGGCATTCCATTTATACTTGTAAGGAATATCATAGTTTGTACTATGATTATTATCAAATAAAACCTTCTTTAAAGAAAGTTACCATTGTTCCTTCTAGTGTAAGTTCTGATTCAAAGTCTGATAGTGTAAATTCTGATAAGAAAATTGTTAACATAAACTCTGATGCTAAATCCGCTGCATATATTAACAGACTTAATAAGGCCAAAGGATCCAAACATGTGTGGGTCCTTAAAACTAATCATTAGTGGTCTTTGTGATTGCAGGGCAACAGGAAAAACATCATAGTTCCTGACAGTGGATGTTCAGGACATATGACTGGAAATAAAGCCCTGCTATCAGACTTTGTGGAGAAGGCTGGCCCAAGTGTTTCTCTTGGAGATGGCAACATTGGAAAAACATTGGGATATGGCAATATCAATCTTGGGAATGTCATCATTAAAGAAGTAGCTCTGGTCTCAGGACTCAAACACAATCTGCTGAGTGTTATTCAAATCTGTGACAGAGGTTATCATGTGGATTTCTTTGAAGAACACTGTGAAGTTGTAAGTAAATCTACAGGCAAAGTTGTTCTGAAAGGATACAGGCGTGGTAACATCTAGGAAGCCAAGCTTTCAACAAGTACTGATGGTTCTGCAATCTGTCTGATGAGTAGAGCATCAATTGAAGAAAGCTGGAATTGGCACAAGAAACTCTCTCATTTAAATTTCAACAATATAAATGAGTTAGTCAAGAAAGATCTTGTGAGAGGACTGCCAAAGTCAGTATTTGCTCCTGATGGCCTTTGTGATTCTTATCAGAAGTCCAAACAACGGAAATCTTCATTCAAGAGCAAGACTGAATCATCAATTCTTGAGCCTTATCACCTACTACATGTTGATCTATTTGGTCCAGTAAATGTCATGTCTATTGCAAAGAAGAAATATGCTATGGTCATAGTGGATGAGTTCACCAGATACACATGGGTGTATTTCTTGCACACTAAAGGTGAAACTGCATCTATCTTGATTGATCATGTCAGGCAACTGGATAAATTGGTCAAAGATTCTGTGAAAATAATAAGGAGTGATAATGGTACTGAGTTCAAGAATTTGATGATGGAAGAGTTCTGCAAAAACCATGGAATCAAGCAAGAATTTTCTGCTCCTGGAACTCCACGGCAAAATGGAGTTGTTGAAAGAAAGAATAGAACTCTCATTGAAGCTGCACGTACAATGCTTGATGAAGCAAAGCTTCCAACCTATTTCTGGGCTGAAGCTGTGCAGACTGCTTGTTTTACTCAAAATGCAACACTCATTAACAAGCAAGGAAAGACACCATATGAGATGGTGAAGAAAAAGAAGCCAAATCTGAAGTATTTTCATGTATTTGGATGCAAGTGTTTTGTTCTTAAGACTCATCCTGAACAGCTATCCAAATTTGATCTAAAAGCTGATAAAGGAATCTTTGTTGGATATCCACTTTCCACAAAAGCCTTCAGAGTCTATAACTTGAGAACAAGAGTGGTCATGGAATCTATCAATGTCTCTTTTGATGATAAGAAGATTACTGGACTTGAAGATTTTAACGATCATGATCAGCTGAGATTCGAAAATGAAGACTCAAATTCTGATACTGAAAACCCTGACAATCTAAATCCTGATACTGCAAACTCTGATGGATTAAACTCTGATGTTATTGAAACTGTGGTGACTACACCAAAGGAAGATGCACCTATGCAGGGGGAGCATACTCCAGATATAACCACATCTCAAGAAGCATCAGAACATACATCTGGCTCTTCAAGTTCTGATTCGTCAAGTTCTGATAAGCCAAGTTCTGATAGTTCTGAAAATCTAAATTCTGAAGAATCCAACTCAGAGAGCATAGTTTCAGGGGGAGCGTCAAAAAATGTTAATGAAGACAGCATGGATCATGGGGGAGCATCCAGTTCTAGAGAAAATCTTCCATCTGCAAGGAAGTGGACTAAATCACATACACCTGATTTGATAATTGGAAATCCTGATGCAGGTATCAGAACTAGAACAGCTACTTCAAGTGAATGTCTTTACAATTCTTTTCTTTCTCAGACTGAGCCAAAGAAAGTGGAAGAAGCTCTTCAAGATGCTGATTGGGTGCAAGCAATGCAGGAAGAGTTAAATGAATTTAAAAGAAACAAAGTCTGGACCCTAGTGCCAAGACCAAAGAACAGATCTGTTGTTGGTACAAAATGGGTATTCAGAAATAAAACTGATAGTGATGGCATAATTACAAGGAATAAGGCAAGGCTGGTTGCAAAAGGATATTCTCAACAGGAGGGAATTGATTATGATGAAACATTTGTACCAGTTGCTAGATTGCAAGTCATAAGGATATTTTTGGCTTATCTTGCTCACAAAAAGTTTACTGTCTTTCAAATGGATGTGAAAAGTGCTTTTCTCAATGGAGAATTGGAGGAAGAAGTATATGTTGAACAACCTCTAGGCTTTGTAGATTCCAAATATCCAGATTATGTCTACAGGCTTGATAAAGCACTTTATGGACTTAAGCAAGCTCCAAGAGCATGGTATGAGACTTTAGCTCAGTTTCTTCTGGAAAGTAGATTTAACAGAGGAACAATAGACAAAACATTGTTCTACCTCAACCATGGAAAGGACTTACTTCTGGTCCAGATTTATGTTGATGATGTCATTTTTGGTTCTACAAATGACAGACTTTGCAAAAAGTTTGCCAAACTGATGCAGTCAAGATATCAAATGAGTATGATGAGGGAAATTAGCTATTTTCTGGGCCTTCAAGTCAAGCAGAATGAAGAAGGCACTTTTATTTGTCAAACTAAGTACACCAGAAATTTGCTGAAGAAATTTGGAATGCAAGATTGTTCAAGTGCATCCACTCACATGGCCACTGTAACAAAACTGGACAAGGATACTGGTAAATCAGTAGATATTACTGATTACAGAGGTCTGATTGGCTCACTACTCTATCTAACTGCTAGTAGACCTGATATCATGTATGCTACCTGTCTTTGTGCAAGATTTCAAGCAGATCCAAGAGAACCTCACTTAACAGCTGTGAAAAGAATTTTCAAGTATCTTAAGGGAACAGCTGATCTGGGATTGTGGTATCCCAGAGAATCAGATTTTAAACTAATAGGTTACTCAGTATTTACAGAAATTACTCTCTTTGTGTATTCTGTGCTTGAAAATTGCTTAAGTACTGACTGTTGACTGATGTGACTTTCTAAACTCTGATAGTGATATGTCTGTTTTTGTAACTATTCTATCCTATGAGGACATATATGCTAGATGCTGACCTAGTAGTCTTCAATACACTAGAGATCCCATGTTAGAAGTAATTATTTCTGTGGAAATCTATTGACACAAGCAAATTCTGATATTGAGCTTAGTTGAGTTTACTTTGTCTATCTTATTACTAAGTCACAAACTAGAATAATGCTTCTCATCTGTTAAGTTCTGATGCTAGTACATCTGTTGAATGTACTAAGTGCTGATAAACCTCACTTATCAAAAGAAAAAGAAAAAGAATCAAGGAATTAAAATTAGGTACTCCTTTGAGATCTAGAGTAAAAATGTGGAAGGGACGACCCAAGTGCATTGCTGGTATTAAGTAATATGCATCAAAAAAGTAAAATATTTTCTTGGTAACTTTTCACACTCTATGATTACTGGAGAAGTACTCTGATAATAGCATAAATTCTGATAAGCAGTCGTGACTCACTTACACTGAGAAGCCACTGTAAAATGGAATTTAAAAAGATGCACAAAATTAGCACAAAACAGTTGAGGTGGACTCAAGCATGAACTCATTCAATAGTAGGCTTCAGAATAATGACAGATTTTTAGTAAAGTTTTAGTTATGCCTTATTTCTAAGATGTACTGAAGTGAATCAGACTTTACTCTTTGTCTGATATTTAGCTTAATGCACACACTAAACACTCCATATGAATGATGAAAATTACTGTGGTGGTCTATGTTATTTTAGATGAACAGTTTATGTGTCACATTGCATAAATTCTGAGGACAAGTTCTGTTGAACGTTCTGATGATTAAGTTCTGAAGAATCTATATCAAAATTTGTGTGAAGAATTACAAAAAGAGGCATTCATTTTTTGAGTCAAGAAATCATGTTCTGATAACTGTTAAGTTCTGATATAAGTCTAAGTTCTGATATTAAATTATGATCCTTTCCTTGACTTATTTGTGGATAAAATCTAAAAACAGTCTCATTTTAAATCAGAATATGTTGGGGAGGAATATTAACAGTCAATATAATTAGGGATCGTGGTACACGTACATGCACAGTAATTCTTACTTGTTTCTTGTGCGCATTAAACCTTGTTTTACCTTTCCAATGACTGTTTTTCTTCTTCATAGTTTAGGGAGACGAGGTAGAATTAATTCTACCTGTCAGCATTAAATTTCCTTGCGTCTCCTGGCATTCTCTTGCCTATATAAACCAACACTTCACATCAGCCTCTACATCAATTCTTTCCTCAAACACTTACTCTATTTTCCCTCATATACACAACATCATGGTTAACTACAATATGTTTTTAAACTATGAGACCTTCAACATGGAGTTAAGCTGTGAGGGATGGCAGCAGGAATGGCACGTCACTTCCATTCCTGATGAGATTTGGGACTCGGTTCCCCAGGAGGTTCTCACCCACCTCCTGTTCTTTTACCTAGACTACCATCGCCATCTGGAGCGATTGGAGGAGGAAAGGATGGAAGCTCTCCGCCAGCAAGAGCGAATCATCAGACTAGCTATTCTTTTTGTCAAGAGTAGGAAGAAGAAATAACTTATTTTCTTCTTCCTGTTTTTCTTCATCGTCAGCCTTGCCCTGCTTCTTGAGCTAGGACTAAGGCTATTGATGCTAGGTTTAGAAGCTTAGGACAATCTTGTAAAGTTCTGATGTAATTTAAATTTCATGAATGTATTCTCTTAATATATTAATGGAATTTCTACTTTTTGCAAGTTTTTGTCTCTGAGTTGTTTGTAATTTAAATGCACTGATAAATCCTGATATATCCATATTCTGATGACCATTTCCATTTTGATTTAAATTAAGTTCTGATCTTACAATATCAGTACTTATTTACTTGATTTAATTTTGGTCATTCTCATACTTGAATTTCTTCTCAGAATATTGGTGTTGCAGTGAAAAATAATTGAATAAGTGGGAACAGTTTCAATTTTGAATTAAAACTAATTTACCTCGATTAATGGGATTACTGGGTAAGTGGAACGGTTTTTCCTTGAAAAACTGCAAGTGGGTAAGTAATGATTACTGTTTTCCCGTGCCCATTAACTATTCATTATTACTGCATGTTTGACAGGTGTCCAACGGTTATATTTTTTTTCCATGTATAAGTAAGACAGAGAGAAGATTTTCCAATCTTTTATTTACTTTTACACTTTATCTCTCTTTCTTTTCTTTTACTCTCTTTCATCTCCTGACGTTGGTTTTTCATACAGACATTTTCTCAAACACCTAACAGGCAACTCTTAATTTTCGATATTTCTCATGGCACCTAAGGATTTGATCATTGATGGAGCTAAGTTCGTTCCAAATAACTATGCTGCAATTCTCGATCATGCTAAAGCTCCGTCTGAGTTGCATTTTGTGCAAGATCTTCTTGCACACAGTGAAATTGGGTATGCATTGACCCAGCCTTCAATCTTTTCAAGCCAACAAGTTCTGACGTTTTGGCGGACTGGGCACTTTGATAATGGTGGTACATATGGTACTCCTAGTATTGTTTTCGAAGTGGATGATTCTACATATGTGGTAACTCCTGGTATAATTCACAAGGCCTTACATTTACCAGAAGGCTGTACTTTTTCAACCCCGAAGGAATCAGCTCTACAAGAGTTAATGGCCAGTTTGGGGTATGAGCAGAGTTTGGCTAAGCTTAGGCAGTTGAAACGGGCTCATATCAGAAAGGAATGGAGCTTCTTCTTCGACTACATCACTAAAGCTTTTGGGAATAAGTGTTCCCACTTTGATGCCATTCCTATAATGAGTCAGCACATCGGGTATGCTATCATTAACCAAACTCATTTTGATTTTGCCAGTGCTGTGATAGGTTTCATAGGGGATAGGATGACAGAAGATAGAAATGTAGTTTATTTTGCTAGATTATGTCAGCTTATATATAACTTTTGCTGTACTGATCCCCCTCAACTAGCCAGTACCTTAACTCCACCATTCAAAATTGTAAAACGCGCCTTTAATGACCTGGTAAATGCTAACACTAAGAAAAAGGTGGTTAGACCTTTACAGATTCCTCAGTCTGTAAAACAGATCTTGGTAAATGCTGATCCTCAAACCTATAGATCTGTTTATCCTGATGTCCACCCTACCACCACCTCCCAAACACCACAGCAACCATCAGAACATACCACTCATCCATTTATCCCTCAATCATCCCTCAGAACATATCTCAAATCATATCTCTCAACTTCACAGACAGCTCAACCTTCATCCTCAGCACCTACTGTGAAGCCTTCATCTTCCAAGCCAAAGAGGACAAAGACTGTTCCTCAAATACCTCAGAAGAGAAGGAGGATTGTTTTGAGAGATGAGTCTGATAGTGAGGAACAGGTTTCTACATCAGAACCTGTTATCAAAGAAGCTGAGAAAGTTTCTTCTCAGAAGGATTCTGGGACAGGGGGCTCTAAGCTTCTCAAAAGGCTTAGAAGAATGACTTCTGCTGAAACTCCCAAAGAATCCCCATCTTCAAAGAGATACAAGAAACAGAGAGCTAAAAGGCCAGTTTCAGATGATGAGGAAGCAGCAGCTAAGGAAGGAGATCAGGAATCTCTGATCTCACCAGAACAAGAATCTGCTGAAGCCACTGCTTCTCCATTAACTCCACCTCAGGAAGCTGCTACTGAAATGGCAAACACACCATATGTGTCTCCTGTTCACAAGACTATATATCCTGTTGATCCAGGCATAAGTTGAAAGGAATATGTCCTAAGTCCAATCATGTATTAGGATTTAGGAATAACTTTTATGTAATCTGTTTTGATTTCATTGATAATAATAAAGACTTGTTTTGTTTTTATTACGGGCTTTATCTATTTAAGTGTTTAAATAAGATATACCATAGTTTAGAGTAAAGCTTTTTATGGATTATGATGAGATCATAATAGTGAGACCTAAAAAGATGATAACTCTAAACTTAAATAGTTCCTGGTCATAGGATTACTAACTGGTAATTAATAATCCGCAAAGATCGGTACATACTATGCTTGCTTCATTATGAAGGATGTCTGTTCTCATAGACATTTGTGTGGTGACACTATAGCTAGTATGTAGGTGCTTATTATAGAATAAGTTCACTGAACATGACTCGCCCAGCTGAACAACTGATGGAGTTCACTCACGTGTCAGCAATTGTTCGCTTAGTGATAGTTGTACAAGTATCCTTAGACTTGAGGTCATCATAGTCATCTTGTGTACACTGAACTATGCTTTGGTTTAGTTCTTAGTCTCCAGGGACAATTATTAGGGCTCTTCTGGGTATAGGAATTTGTACACGAAGATAGTGTATGATCAATAAAGGATCTACCCCTTCCAGTGAAGGAAGCGAATGTTCAAGGCTGATCCACTTATGCTAGTTCAGGAATCTCTGGCCAGAGTGAATGAAATTAGAAAGGAGTTTCTAATTTGCATAGAACTACGCATAGTAAATGGTAAGCAAGTGATTGAATTTGATAGGCTTGACACGAGATCCATGCCTTGTATTTAATCGGAACATTGTAGGGTAGAAGGAGTTTATTGTACGGTAACTATTCACTGACAGGTTCTTGGTATTCTAAGCAGTGAATTCATATTATCCGGATATTCGCGATATGTTGAGAAGCATCACTCACGATGTAGAATAAATGTGATTAATTAATTAATCATATTTAATAAATTAGAGAATTTATATAAATAATGATAAAATAGTTTTATTATTATTTATTTCTACTACCGGCTTAATATTGAACTTACAGGGTCACACCATAAAAAGAGAATGATTTTATGGTGGAGGAATTAATTAATAATGGCTAATAACTATTTATTTGTGAAATAAATAATTAATTATCAAATTTAATAATTGATTAAATGAGATTTAATTGATTATAAATTAATTAAGAAAAGTTCTTAATATTATTAATTAAGGATTTAATTTTTGGAAATTAAATCAAGAGAGAGAATAATTTCTAAAGTGTTTAGAAAAAGGATTAATAATTAAAAGGTGTTTTAATTATTAATGAGAATAATAAATGGGATTATAATAATAATATTTATGGGAAAATTTCAGCTGAAAATTTTGCCTATAAATACACTATTATAGACCCTATTTTATTCTAACCCCGGAAACCCAAAAGTTTCAGAAAACCAAATTCTCTCCACCTCCTCCTCCTAAAAGTCATTTTCTTGGGGGATACCGGTGGAGTGCTTCACACTTGAGGAGCAACTGCTAAGGATCTCTGATCGTTGTCTCCGAATTATTTTAAAAGGTTAGATTCGATCCCTCGAATTTTTATTCACGATTTATATGCTTTTATTTGGATTTTGTGTGTGTAAAAGTGTTTTTCCATGCCCCGCTGCGTTTAAAAATCCAACAATGGTATCAGAGCATAGGTCGTATGCATATAGATCTGTGGTAAAAATTTCAGAATTTTATGTGCTTGTATGAATTAATTATGATTTTTACAAGTTATATTATGGATTAATTTTGTCTGATGAGAAATCGTTTCTCAGAATAATTTTGAATGTTGATCTGGGTTCTACAAGTGTTGTAGATCGTCTGGGTATTTTTTTCATAATTTTAGGATGTATAGATTTTTTATTATGAATTTTTGAAGTTGTTGAAATTAAATTCGTAATTTAATAAGTATAATTATATGTATATAAAAGTATATATATATATTTGTATTATCTGTACATCTGCAAATATGCTTGCTGTTGTCTGTGCTGCTGTGCACGGAAAGAAAGAAGGCAGAGAATGTCAGACGGCGGCACGGGGATCGATAAGAGAAAAACAGCGGCTGACTGAAAAGGATGGAGGACCGCGCGTCGACCACGCGCGCGTGGGGCTCACGCGCTGGCGTGCCACGCGCGGCGCGTGGAAGACACGCGCTGGTGACGTCATACTGACGTCATGATGACGTCAGCATAAGGGGTTAGGGGCGCGTGGGCGCGTGGGCGCGCATGGGGGAGGTCTGACACGCGCCTGACAGCGCGTGTGCGCGTGGCGACGCGTGGGACACCTTCTCAGGGCGCGTGAGAGCGCGTGGGAGCTCAGAATTGGGTGTTTTTGGTGCCGTTGGATTCGTCTTTTTGAGACGCTTCTAATGGTATATTATGTGATATTTTATGAAATTGTTTCGAACTGTTTATAGCTAACAGAAGTGTTTTTAAGCTGTTTTTAACTGTTTAAATTGCTTTTAAATACTTCATGTGATACATAGAGATGTATATTGCTTAGACGAATGTGCTAGATGATATAATATGCCTACCTTGATGTTTATTTATGTTTATATATGTGATATATGCTTAGTTTATCATGTGATGATAGATTTAGGTGAACTTGAATGAACATAAGGCGTTTGTTAGACAACCTAGTATAGTGAAATTGTTTCATAACCTTAATAATAATATTATGAATACAATCATGAGATTCTTGTGTTTATGAAACACGTAATTGAATATGAATTTTCGATATGAGAGAAAGGATGATTCTGTCAACAACAGATTTCTATCTGTAAGAAAGGGTTATTAAGTGACGCCTCTTGACAATGCTCCACCCGATCTGGGAATCATCTGATTATTGATTATTGATTTGAAATATTTAATTTGAAAGGAAGAATTTCTTTATAATATGATTATGATTGTAACGTAATATAATCCCTCTAAAATTAAATAATATCAAGTAGTAATTGGCCAACGACACAACGGGCTTGTGTCGGTCATAGCCTTCCAACATGGTAGAAAGAAGTTCTTATTTTTGAATCATTGTCGTTTCGTGCCACAGCCGAGGGCCTTGATTTCGAAATAAGAAATACTTGTCTATTACATAGAGATGTGTACATTGAATAAGAATCTAAAGGTCGTTACGTGCCACAGCCGTGGGCTTTTGGGGACTGATTCATTTGTACGGAATGTTGGGTTTGACTTGACTTATAATATTGAGTTTGTCGTGCCACAGCCGTGACTCAATTATTCAAGAGGCTAAAGTTTGATTAGGGAATAACATAAGATGTAATTGACAAGAGTTGTCTGCCTATTGAACATTACATGGCGTTTCGTGCCACAGCCGGGGTTGTGTAATGGAATGTAGGATCCCTATTCCCACTAGCATTATGAATGCTTAATTTTTTCACATAGGGGGTTGAATAAATTAGGAAAACTAGTGGGAGCCACTTATGAATAAAGACCCGATTCATATAGTGTTTTGAAATGAAATCGAATATTTGCTAAGTGTTGTTATGTGTTTATCATTTACAGATTTACTTTGTACGTTATGTCTTCTGCACTATCACTCAGGAGCATACTGGATGCTCACAAATTGACTGGTCCTAATTATGCTGACTGGCTTCGAAACTTGAGAATTGTTCTCTGGATTGAGAAGCTGGAATACGTGATTGACTCACCTAAGCCTACTGAACCTGCTAGTGATGCATATAATGATGAACATATTGTGTATCGTAGGTGGATAGATGATGCAAATGTTGCTCAATGCATCATGCTAGCTTCCATGAACATTGAGCTACAGAAGCAACATGAGCATATGGATGCTCACACCATCCTCATGCATCTACAAGAGTTGTATGATGTGGCGGGGAGGACAGCTCGATATGAGATATCGAAAGAGCTGTTCGGTTGTAGGATGTCTGAGGGATCATCTGTGAATGACCATGTACTTAAGATGATCAATTTGATTGAACGTCTTGGACAACTTGGTTTTGCCATGGATGGGGAGCTGAGCCAAGACTTGGTCTTGCAATCGCTTCCGAGTTCGTTCTCGCAGTTTGTTGTGAACTTTCACATGAATAAGTTGGATGTCAGCCTGCCTGAACTCCACAACATGTTGAAGACTGCGGAATCGAATTTTCCCCCTAAGAAGAGTTCTGTTCTTCTAATTGGTGAAGGTTCCAATCCTAAGAAAAGGAAGAGGAACTCTTCCAAGAAGAAGAAAGTAGGTGAGAAAACGCCGGTTCCACCAAAAGCTGAAGACCCCAAGAGCAAAGTTGTTTGCTTTCACTGTAACAAGGTGGGGCACTGGAAGAGGAACTGCAAGGTTTATCTTGCAGAATTGAAGAAGAAGGGTAGTGAGACTACCGCTTCTGATTCAGGTATGTTCATGATAGAAGTGAATATGTCATTTCTACTTGGGTATTCGATACCGCCTGTGGTTCTCATATCTGTAATTTGTTGCAGGAACCAAGGAGAAGTAGGACTCTTGAGGAAGAGGAGGTGATTCTACTGATGTGAAATGGAGCAAGAGTTGCTGCTGAAGATGTAGAATCATTTCATTTACATAGGCCTACGGGCAAGACTATTGTTTGAAATAATTGTTATTTTGTTCCCTCGATTGTGAGGAATATTATTCCCATGTTAGACTTGGGTGGATTTTTCATTTATTATTGAGAATAATGAATGTTCTATTCTTAGAGATAATATTCTTTATGGACGTGGTGCTTTAAATAATGGTCTGTATATATGTGACATAATTTACTTCAGATTGAACAAACTAATAAAAGAAAAGGGATGATGAAAGTCTCACTTTATTGTGGCACTGCAGTCTCCATTTAGTGGACGTGGAGAGAGGGCTGCAGATTTGCTAGGATTGGTACACACAAATGTATGTGGACCAATGTCTACGCAAGCCATGGGTGGATTTTCATACTTCATTACTTTCATAGATGATAGATCTGGATTCGGATATGTGTTTGATGAAACACATGTCTGAGGTCTTTGAAAAGTTCAAAGAATATAAGTATGAAGTGGAGAAACAACCAAACATAGTATAATAACTCTTCGATCAGATCGAGGTGGTGAATACTTTAATGGAGTGTTTCTAGATTATCTCAAAGTAAATGATATAGTCTCCCAGTGGACTCCTCCAGATTGGTATCTGAAAGGAGAAATCGAACTTTGTTAGACATAGTTCGGTCCATGATGAGCTATGCAAATCTTCCAGTATTCCTATGGGGTTATGCATTGGAAACCTCAGCATATTTACTGAATAAGGTGCCTTCCAAAATCTGTTCCTCAAACTTCGTATGAGATATGGCAAGAAAGGAAACCGAGTCTTAAACACGTTAAGATTTGGGGATGTCCAGCTTATGTCAAGTAAGTTGACCCAGATAAGCTGGAATATCGATCCGTAAAATGTAGTTTTATGGGATATCCTAAAGAGATTTTAGGGTATCACTTTTACACCGATCATCGGGTGTTTGTCTCTAGACATGCTACCTTCTTGGAAAAGGAGTTTATCCTTGAAGGAAACAGTGGGAGCAAAATTGAACTTGATGAAGTTCAAGAAGCACAAACTACTACGGATCAAGTGGAAACACCTGTTCTGACTGAACAACCTTTTGTGGAACAGCCCATTCATAGATCAGGGAGAGTGTCTCACCAACCTGAGAGGTAATATGGCCTTGTCATTGAGAATGACAATGAGTTGTCAATCATTTGATGATGACGACCCTGTGACCTATAATGAGGCTATGAGTAGTGTTGACTCAGAGAAATGGCATAGTGCCATGAAATCCAGAATGGAATCTATGTATACGGTATACAAAAGATAGATTATAGCAGATGGCCAGGTGGAGACCTATAAGGCCAGGCTTTTGGGAAAAGGATTCAAACAAAGGCAATGGATTGACTTTGATGAAACTTTTTACATGTAGCCCTGTTAAAATCAGTTCGGATTTTGCTTGCGATTAATGTGGTTTAAAGCAAGCTTCTCGAAAGATGGAACATTCATTTTGATGAGATAATCAAAGAGTTTGATTTTATCAAAAACATAGATGAACCATGCGTCTACAAAAGGGTTAGTGGGAGCGCAATAACATTTCTTGTATTGTATTGAAATAGAGTTGACACACATAACAACATAGCAGACCCACTCACAAAGCTACTTTTTGAAAGTCACTTTGATCGTCATAAAGATGAGATGGGTATTAGATACCAGAGTGATTGGCTTTAGTACAAGTGGGAGATTGAAAGGAATATGTCCTAAGTCTAATCATGTATTAGGATTTAGGAATAACTTTTATGTAATCTGTTTTGATTTCATTGATAATAATAAAGACTTGTTTTGTTTTTATTACGGGCTTTATCTATTTAAGTGTTTAAATAAGATATACCATAGTTTAGAGTAAAGCTTTTTATGGATTATGATGAGATCATAATAGTGAGACCTAAAAAGATGATAACTCTAAACTTAAATAGTTCCTGGTCATAGGATTACTAACTGGTAATTAATAATCCGCAAAGATCGGTACATACTATGCTTGCTTCATTATGAAGGATGTCTGTTCTCATAGACATTTGTGTGGTGACATTATAGCTAGTATGTAGGTGCTTATTATAGAATAAGTTCACTGAACATAACTCGCCCAGCTGAACAACTGATGGAGTTCACTCACGTGTCAGCAGTTGTTCGCTTAGTGATAGTTGTACAAGTATCCTTAGACTTGAGGTCATCATAGTCATCTTGTGTACACTGAACTATGCTTTGGTTTAGTTCTTAGTCTCCAGGGACAATTATTAGGGCTCTTCTGGGTATAGGAATTTGTACACGAAGATAGTGTATGATCAATAAAGGATCTACCCCTTCCAGTGAAGGAAGCGAATGTTCAAGGCTGATCCACTTATGCTAGTTCAGGAATCTATGGCCAGAGTGAATGAAATTAGAAAGGAGTTTCTAATTTGCATAGAACTACGCATAGTAAATGGTAAGCAAGTGATTGAATTTGATAGGCTTGACATGAGATCCATGCCTTGTATTTAATCGGAACATTGTAGGGTAGAAGGAGTTTATTGTACGGTAACTATTCACTGACAGGTTCTTGGTATTCTAAGCAGTGAATTCATATTATCTGGATAGTCGCGATATGTTGAGAAGCATCACTCACGATGTAGAATAAATATGATTAATTAATTAATCATATTTAATAAATTAGAGAATTTATATAAATAATGATAAAATAGTTTTATTATTATTTATTTCTACTACCGGCTTAATATTGAACCTACAGGGTCACACCATAAAAAGAGAATGATTTTATGGTGGAGAAATTAATTAATAATGACTAATAACTATTTATTTGTGAAATAAATAATTAATTGGCAAATTTAATAATTGATTAAATGAGATTTAATTGATTATAAATTAATTAAGAAAAGTTCTTAATATTATTAATTAAGGATTTAATTTTTGGAAATTAAATCAAGAGAGAGAATAATTTCTAAAGTGTTTAGAAAAAGGATTAATAATTAAAAGGTGTTTTAATTATTAATGAGAATAATAAATGGGATAATAATAATAATATTTATGGGAAAATTTCAGCTGAAAATTTTGCCTATAAATACACTATTATAGACCCTATTTTATTCTAACCCCAGAAACCCAAAAGTTTCAGAAAACCAAATTCTCTCCACCTCCTCCTCCTCCTAAAAGTCGTTTTCTTGGTGGATACCGGTGGAGTGCTTCACACTTGAGGAGCAACTGCTAAGGATCTCTGATCGTTGTCTCCGAATTATTTTAAAAGGTTAGATTCGATCCCTCGAATTTTTATTCATGATTTATATGCTTTTATTTGGATTTTGTGTGTGTAAAAGTGTTTTTCCACGCCCCGCTGCGTTTAAAAATCCAACACAAGTGCTGAAATTAATATTCAGAACCTGGTTATGCCTGAAGTACTTTACTTAGAAGCTCCAAAAGCTATTAATCCATCAACAACACCTATTACTGATGCTACTCAAACTCCAGAATTATCTAATACACCTTCTCTGTATCTAGATGATGATGGTCAGAATATAGGTGAGCATCAGGATATGGCTGTTGATCAGAACTTGGAACCAGATCAGCACTTAGAGGATGATGCTGAAGCCTCAATTGCTTCTCATACTGTTGTTTTATCAGAAGATGCTGATTTTGTAAGTTCTGATGCTGCAAATACTGATAATACTGGTGATGCTGCTCTAACTGCAGATGTTGATGAAGCAGGTCCTTCAGGACATGCACCTCAACAAACTGTTCCTAAATCTGAACTAGTTAAGAAGTTTGTTACAAGAGAAGCACCAGTTCCATGGAGTGAAACTCCTGCAGGACATGAGTGGACTAAGGAATGGAACTCAGTTACCTGTGTTCCATCTGCAAAGAATCTTGCTGAGCACTTGACAAAAGCTGATGAGATGTTAATTAATGATGATTTCAAAACACAGCTTCGAGTCACTACATTGAGTACTAAACATATACAAGGTCTCCATTCCACTACTCATGCAGAGTTACATAAAATTCAGGAAGAATTAATCAAGCAAGAACAAATTCAGAAACTTGAAAAAAATTCTTCCAACCTACCTTTGACAGAGTTGCTTATATTGAGAAGACTCAAGAGAAACAACAATCTCAGATTGATGAAATTTTGAAAAATCAAGCTTCTCAGCAATCTCAACTTGATGAAATCCAAGCTTCAGTGGAATTGCTTGTCTCTCTTCTCTTACCTGCTGATGCCAAAAAGGGGGAGAAAGTAATTAAGTCCAAAACTGATAAGACACTGAAGGGGAAGGATAATGAAAAAGATGACCAAGGAAACTATGGAATGGGTGGAGGTCATAGTCAAGGTAGAGGTTTCTCATCAAGAAAAGCTGAAATCAGAAGTCACGGGACAAGCTCTGATGCTGGAAAGAGAATTACTTCTGCTATTGGTAAAAGGATAAGTTCTGATGAACTTTTAGACCTTGATGAAGAAATGTCAAGATAGTTATTTCTTCAGGAAAATCCAGGAATGGACTTGGAGAGTCTGATGGAAGAAGAAGCCAGACTTAAATCAGAAAAAGTCAAATCTAAATTTGAAGCTTCTGATAAAAAGACACTTCCAAAACTCAAAGGCATTGTGATAAAAGAAAGGACAAATCCTGAAGCAATCATGGCTAAATCACAACTGCAGATAGATCCAAGGTCCAAGGGCAAAGAGAAAGTTGGTGAACCTATCAAGGTTTATGTGCCTCCTGTGAATGAAGAAATTACTGATGAAGATGCTGATCTTGCTCTGACTTCAAGAAAAGTTTTTAAGACAACGTCTGACATGGCTCAAGTTGTTCAGAGTCAAGAAATAGTTAGTTCTGATAAATTAAAGACACTTCTACCAGGATTCACTAAAGCCAAACAGACTCAACCTTTGAAGACTGCTGCAAGTGGTTTTGAAGCAAGAGTGGTTGCTGGAAAGGAAGCAAGAGATAAAACTGGATTGGGAAGTGCCGATGAAAGAAGAATACAGAACACTACCAATGATCCATCTTCCTTAAGTAAACCAGGTATTGGAGCAACTCCTGAGAGATTGAATCAACTGGAATCTATACAAATGGTTTACCATACCTACTTGAAAGAACACATCTTGTTGTACTTCATGACAGATGGTAGGGTTTATCATATAAGGGAAAATGCCATTCCACTGAAGTATTTTGAAGAACTGGAGCATGTATTATTCTTACTTCAAGTGAATGACAGAATAACAGAAAGTGCTGCAAACTATTTGAAGAATCAGATTCAGAGACAGAAAAGGCTTTATTCTGTTAAGTCTGACAGCACATATCTTCCAAAGTACAGAGATCACAAGGGTGATATAGTTGAGATGAAGCCCAACACTGCCAAGATTATAACTACTTTTCTGGGTTACAGGGCTGTGGAATTCAATCTTGAGTCTGATAAGGCATATTTGATCAGACTGGATCAGGACATAAGAAAAGCTAGAATTAATGATCTCAGGGCTGCAATCTTTCAAATTGGTGAAGATACTGCAGAACTTAAAGATGCTAAAAGGAGGATGATTGATGAACTCAGATATGCTGAGAGATGTTTGTTGAAGAACTATCTCAGAACAACTCCTGACAACAGAGAGATCAGAAGATGAAGCCAAGTCAAGATCTACAACTGCTTAAATTCTGATATGAATACAGACTGAAGTTGTTATCAGAAGTTAAAGATTGGTAAAGCTTTAAGGACTGTAAGTTGTAGTTATCTAGTCAAATTCTCATGCATTTGTACTTAATGTTTTTGACATCATCAAATATCTGTTAAACTTGTATATTATGCTAATTTACAAGTTGGGGGAGATTGTTAGATATATTTGATAATGTCATGGCTAATGTGATTTATGTTTAGTTTTCAGATCTTACTTAAACAGGATAAATCAGTACTTACTGGAAGTCAGGACTTAAGGATATCAGTACTTATATTATCAGAAGATGGATATCAGAACTTGAGTACTGAAGGACGTTCAGATAAGGAAGGCAGCTGGTTAAAGGAAAGAAGATCTAGACAAATATAAGAAGAGATATGCATGAAGAAGGAATTATATGAAGAATAGAATACTTGGAAGAAAAGATATCTGATTGATATATTTTAGGAAGCAGAATTATATTCCATATCAATTAGCGATTATCTTGTAACTGTGTAGTATATAAACACAGACATAGGGTTTACACTATAAGTGTTATCACAGTCAAGAAGATTATTTATTGTAACCCTAGCAGCTCTCGTGATATTTGTTCATCACTGAGAGAGAACAGTTCCATACTGTAACAGAGTTTATTGTTTCAATAAAGTTTGTTTTCTGTTACTTGAGTTATTAAAGTTCGATTTGATCGTACTATACACTGTATTCACCCCCTCTACAGTGTGTGTATGACCTGACAGGAGGTGGAATCTATAATAGCTTGAGGTTGCTGAGATAGTCCTCCCTGTCTACATCCTGGACATTCATTAACTCACTAGCAATGACATCCATCCTTGTAGCTCCTGTACCTGCATTTCTCTCTTGTTCTCTCTTTTGTTGCATCAGGGTCTCACCCTGGCTCCCCACCCTCACACCCTCACCTTCACCATCTAAGGTGGGACTCATCTCACTTTTTTTTGCCAATCCTGAAGAAATGAATTGCATAGTTTCACTCTTTTCCTCTCATTTTTCCTGGGAGCAACCCAGACTCTCACTCATAACACTCTCTTCCCTCAATACTAAGAGTGACTGAACAACCACTAAGTCTTCTGCACTTGAAATGAATGAAGTTTAAAGCAGTGCAGAGACACTCGATGGATGAGTAATATCCATCGGGTTAGTGATTTTGTTAACCGATGGATAACTGCTGTTAAGCTTATCCGTCGGGATACAGTCACTACTCGACGGATGAGCAATATCCATCGAGAGATTAGAAATGAATGAACTTGGAATAGAAACTATTGTGGACTCTGTGCTGATTGATGATATTTTGGGCACAGATGATTCAACAGTTCCTGAAAGAATTGGCAAGTGAGCCAACAAATCATCTAAAAGATGATGCTCACTTGCATTAGATTTTGGCTTCCCCAACAAAGTTAAAGAAGGGGAATCAGGGATTGATGTGTTGATCATATCCACATCCAGAGAATTTGTAGGAGAATTGGGTGTTTGAGGTACTTCTATTACTATAGATTTTGGCTGTGACTCCACATTTATTGGAGCCACATCAAGCTGAATTTGTGAAGGTGCGGTGACTGTGTCTTTAGCACCAGTTTGCACAGTGTGTGTACCCTGTGCATCCCCAAGGGTTTTGGATTTCTTCTTTCTGGCATAAGTTTGGGGTGAGCTAGTGTCCCTTACCCTCTTTGCCTGTGCTCTTGATTGAGAGCTTTGTTCAATATTTACATCCTTTTGGGAGGATGCAACTAGAAATGAGCTTTTATCCTTTTTAAGCAATGCAGTTTGTTGGGAAACTGCAGTGTGGCTAGGCTCGGAACCACTCAACTCTCCATCCTTATCCTTAAGGTTTCTTTTATGTTCACCATTTCCCTCACCTACCTTGCCCACCTGCACACTCCCCTCTTTGGTTTTGGTGAATTTTGCAACTGGCATCTTTTGAGAGATACCAGAGGGGGCTTTCTTTGATTTGGATTTTGAAATTTTTGTTGGTTTGATAGCTTGGGTAGGCAACTGTTGGGTCATTGACACAGTTGTCATAGCTACACTAGAACTCAAAGAAACTAGTGAGGTTGGAATAGTAGTAGGGATACATGAACTTACCTCACTTACCTGAGGTGCTTCCATTACAGGGAAATAGAAAAGTGGCACTTCTCTGTGATGATTTGCCCTGTTCAAATCTGCAATAATCCTTCTCTCTTGAACCCAACAATCTAATATATTATTTGGGTTCTCAAGCACAATTTCCTCAGAGAGGTGGTTAGCTAACATCATGAAGAATCTAGCATAATAAACACTTTTACCCCTCTTATTTAACTCTCTTAACTTAAAACCCAACTCAAACAGAACAAGGTCACTAAAATTAAAGTACTTATCTGTAACTAGCATGTAGAGCATGTTAAGCATGGAAATATTAATAGAATCAAAATTACTGATTTTACCAGAAAAGACCTTGGTCACTATATCACACATAAAACTCCATTCCTTCCTAAGACCCAATCTCCTAATGTCACTCAACTTAGAAGTAGAAAGAGCATAGTTCATGGAATTAAGCATATTAACTATATTAGTGTCTGTGTGTGGTGAGGTCACATTATTATCAGGAATCTTGAAACATACTTTAATAACATCACTATTAATACAGAATTCATTAACTTTAATAGTGAGTGTGATGGTTTTATCAGTTGAGTTATATGTAGCAGTGGTCCACATCTCTTCAATAACTTCACAAAAGATGATGGGTGATTCCAGCATGGCATAGCTAAGCTTGCAGTTCTTCACAAAATCCATCATTTTGGGTAGTCACCAGAATGCTGAATCCCCTTGTTCACTAAGGCTGTGAAGTTATTCTTCTCATAAATGAACCCAGTTTGAGACATAATCTTGACAACAGGCGCCATTGTTAGAGAATAAGAGCTTGCAGAGAGAGAGTAAGTGCTTTGAAAGAGAAAGAAATTGGAGCAGATAATTTGAGAATGATAAAAGAAAAGCAATGGAAATGAAATATGCTTTTATACTGTCTCAAAAATAACTGCCAAAAATAATAAATTAAAATAAAGTAGCCAATAAAAATTGCCTAAAATAGCCGTTTAAAAATAAACTGTAAAAATTTCACCAATTATCCGTCGTGTTATGCTTACAAACTGTAAGTATACTCGATGGATAATGTTCAGGAAATCAACGGCTAAGATTAAGACAATTCGACGGATGAGGATAAACTGTTATCCGTCGAGTCATAAAATATTCCAGAAAAATAAGTGATTTTTATTAGCAAATTGTATTCCGACGGATGATCAAACTCGATGGATAACGATCATTCGTCGAGATGTAAATTCTGACTTAGCCAAAATTTCATCCAAGACTGAAAAATTAATTAAATTTCTGGCTGCATTACAACTTGCAAATTATCTCATAAAGATTTAAGAATAATTGAGCATACCTAACTCACTTACCAACCTTGAAAAGGTGGATTTATCCAGTGGTTTGGTAAAAATATCTGCAAGCTGCTTCTTACTTGGAACAAAATGTAGTTCCACAGTACCATTCATTACATGTTCCCTAATGAAGTGGTACTTGATGTCTATGTGCTTCGTCCTTGAATGTTGTACTGGATTTTCAGTGATGGCAATTGCACTTGTGTTATCACAGAAAATAGGAATCCTTTCAACTTGTAAACCATAGTCTAGCAGTTGATTTTTCAACCACAAAATCTGTGCACAGCAACTGCCAACAACAATATATTCAGCTTCAGTTGTTGAAGTAGAAACCGAATTTTGCTTTTTACTGAACCAGGAATCAAGCTTGTTTCCTAGAAATTGACAGGTACCTGTTGTACTTGTTCTATCAATTCTACAACCTGCATAATCTGCATCTAAATAACCAGTTAGATCAAAAACAGAATCTCTAGGGTACCAAATGCCAAGTTTTGGTGTTCCCTTGAGATATCTGAAAATTCTCTTAATAGCTACTAAGTGAGATTCTCTAGGATCAGCCTGAAATCTAGCACATAAACATGTAGCAAACATTATATCTGGCCTACTAGCTGTTAAGTACAGAAGTGAGCCAACCATGCTCCTATAACTTGAAATATCCCCAGACTTTTCAGTAGTGTTTAATTCAAGCTTAGTTGCAGTAGTCATGGGAGTTTTTGTAGTTGTGTAATCCATTAGATCAAGCTTCTTTAAAAGAACAAAAATGTATTTAGTTTGACTAATGAATATTCCATCACTAACTTGCTTAACTTGCAAACCAAGAAAGTAAGTTAGTTCTCCCATCATACTCATTTCATACTTACTTGACATCAATTTGGCAAACTTTTTACAAAGTTTTAAACATCTGTAGAGCCAAAAATAATATCATCTACATAAATTTGAACAAGCATGCTAGAGCCATTAACATTTCTAAAGAATAAAGTTTTATCTACAGTACCTCTTGTGAAGTGATTTTTCAAAAGGAACTTTGATAAACTGTCATACCGCACTCTAAGTGCTTGCTTTAGTCCATAAAGTGCTTTCAAAAGATAATAGACATGTTCTGGAAAATTTGGATCTTCAAAACCAGGAGGTTGACTTACATATACTTCCTCCTCCAAATCTACATTCAGAAAGGCACTCTTGACATCCATTTGATAGACCTTGAAATTTGCATGGGCTGCATCGGCTAAGAAGATTCTGATGGCTTCAAGTCTTGCAACAGGAGCAAATGTTTCATCAAAATCTATTCCTTCTTGTTGACAATAGCCCTCAACAACCAATCTAGCTTTGTTCCTGACTACTATGCCATTTTCATTCATCTTGTTTCTGAATACCCATTTGGTGTCTATTAGATTCTTTCCTCTAGGCTTGGGCACCAGCTTCCATACATTATTCCTCTCAAATTGGTTTAGCTCCTCCTGCATA